>NC_058021.1:12076822-12428395 GCF_019176455.1 Solea senegalensis
ATTTCTGACTGTTGCTGTGTTGAGTTCATGGCCTGAAGAAAGTCCATGTTGTTGGTGAGACTTGCATCATTCCCGTGTCTGCAAGAGTAAGTGTTTTCCCTGGAGGGGTTTCACTGTGCGCACACACCACACATACACACATACACTACTTAGCTACAGTTACTCATTACCTTCAGTTACAGTTCTGGCTGTGGTTAAGTGCCGGCTGCTCATTTTCTCAGTTGTGTTTGCACATTCTCTGGCTGAAATGACTGGCTTTCAGAGTGTCTGCATAAAAGTGAAAAGAGGCTTTCATCTTCTGCCGTTGTAGCATGTGTAGGGCTTGGATGTGAAAATACAGGACTCCTGGGACAAACCGCATAGATGAAATGAACAATCTTAATAGACTGTGGTGCGTGGATTTACACACACATCATCATCATCTTGTTGCTGGAAATCTAAAAATAATCTTTTGAGCTTTGATGAATTTGAGTCTTCCTTGCTGCCTTTGATTTTTGTAAAAAAATATACATACGGACGACATCACTGTCGTGAGAAACAGCGTGGATGTTGCTGTGGAGAACAGCCTCTTCAATGACACATCCACATTGGTGCAATCATCCTGTGATTAACTCCTCCCAAAGGGGAATCGGTTTAAAACAGCAGCATTTGCAGCCAGTTTTGATCCAACCCCTGCATAGTGCCGTTAATGATGTTATCAGTGTGCAAGCATTTTATAGCGTGCACATGCCTGGAGACCTGTGCAATTGTGAGCAACACGGTATATACAATGTGCAACCGCCAAATGTGAATTTGGACGGTCCGGTATTGAACAAGAAGAGAACCATGACTGCTTTTATGTAGGTCAGTGTTGTCAAATCAGCCTAAGACTCATGCCTGTTTATCTGTGAGAGTGTGAGAGTGTGCACGGTGAGGGGGAGGGGGGGTTTGTGATATCTGTATGTGCATGTTGGTGTGTAGGAAGGCAAGGGGAGCATGGGGAGGGTTTGGAGGGCAGCCAGATGGAGATTGCAGGGCAACAGAGAGCAGCTATTGTCTGGTCATCCTCAGCATGCCTCTCTACCTTACGTCTGTCTACAAATAAGTGCAGCATGGATCCTAGGTCATAAGGTTAATCTGCCAGTTCCACACCCGATGACGCATCCTTAAAACTCGTTAAGCTTTGGTTTTTGCAAGTGTGGCAAGGCAAGGCTGACAAGAGCCAAAAGACAGAATCACCATCTTGGAGTAGAGCTCAAATCAGGACACAGAACTCTGGTGTCAAGTGGTGGAGAGACTTTCGTGTCTGTTTATCAGGTCTTATCATCTCAGAGATGTGAGGCTGTGAGAAGGGAAATAAATCTTGGCTTCTTGAGAGGAACAAGGTGTACCAGTTAGATGTGTTAAGGGCACAGCAAAGGGAATGCACAGTTCAAATAGTGTTTGAGCTGAATTAATCTTGCCTGCCTAATCCCTGTAAGCCTGCGGCAGCTCTCTGCACTGGACTCAGCATGCTTATCGCACTGTTTTTACCAACCAAGCCTTTCACAATGGATTGTCCTCCAATAACTCATTGCTGTACAATGTTCCTGTTATTTATTTATTTATTTCACTCTTTATTTATAAAACACATTTGCCTCCTCTATTCTCATCTCCCTTCCGAGGCCCCAGTTGACATTTGCTTCAACAGTTGGGACACAAGGCTTGCACTTTGCCTTTTGTAAGTAAATGAAGGTGACGTGGTATTTCTGTTAGAAGGCAACCATGTCACGGGAGAATGGCAGCATGAATATTGTAGAGGCACAAAGTCAAAAAGATTGCAAGGCTGACAGTCAGTTGGCAGCACAGATGGGCGCAAAGCAATGCATGCACACACACACACACATGCACACACACGCATCAGTGCAGTACTGTGGACCAAGTACAGGTTAACCTGTAAATACAGACACATTTTGCAGCTCTGCTTTGTGATTTTTATGGAAACTTGAGTAGAGAAATTTTCTGCACACATTATGTTGTGTATGGTAAACATATTTGCCTGTCTGTGGGTCATGGGTTGTTGTGTATGAGTAAGTGTGATAATGCATACTTACAATGGGGCTGTGTCCCTGCAGGTTTGTCAACCAATGTGTATTCTGTGTCCCAGTGATGAGTCCAGTGCACGCTAGAGAACTCTGAACTATGCTGGAGCACCAGTGCACAATTCCACTTAAATCCACATAGACTTTCATCCATTGTATGGTCCAACTGATTGGCTTGCTAAAAGGAGTCCCTGTGACCCAGTATTATTCTGGTGCTAGATGGGTGCTCTGCCATTGGGTGTGCAGCCCATTGCCTCCTCCCTTGGCCAGAAACGGGAGATGCAGCCCCTCTAGTCCAGATGTGGTCAAAGTCCAAGCCAGGTGCCAGCTTCACTGTTCCACACATCTGCACATTCTGGAGATGGCAGAAAGATGCAGCATAGCAACAGCCCACACCTGCCACTGCCACTGCAAGCACGACACAAAAACACACTAACACCCCCTCACATTAAACTGCTCCCGCAGTTGTAGTCCAAACACTCACAGTCTCTCTAATGTGTCCCCTACAGACTGTCTTTTCCTCTGCTGTCATATGTCCAAATGTACAGATTGTCTCACAAGTGAAAGGGATCCTCACTTGCAATGCCCTGAAGCAGAGTGGTGTGTATTTCCAGGGATGGCATTCCCAGCCAGCTTCCTCTGTCCTGCTCAGTCTCACAGGTTGGTATAGTCAGGTTGAGCTTTATCAGATGACACCGGGCTTCCCAACTGCAGATCACCACAAGAAAAACACGCCCACTGCCTACTGTAGCCTCCTTCCACTACAGCGTCATCCTCTCTCTCTCTCCCTCTTTCCTTATCCTGAATGCGATTTTCTGTCACTGAGTGCTTCTTAACTCATCCTAATGAATACTCAAACCCCAGCCTGTTTCTCCACTTAGTCTTTTCATATCTCATTTCATGTCTTGTGAGCCTCCGATTCCCAGGCTGCACTCTAACGGGAGCCTGAATGTGTTTTTCTTCTTTCAGCACCACGGAGAGCTCACTCTGTCAGAGGGTGAAGGTGGGGTGGGGGATGAGTGGGTGGGCACACTCAGAGAGGGCCAAGTAGAGTGATGGGGGGGTGAGTGGGAGGAGTCACTGGGTTGCCAGGGTGTGACCTCATTAGACGCTTCCACCTCTCTTCCCCCAGCAACCACAGCGCTCCCCTCTCTGTCCCCCCCCCCCTCTCTCACAGCTCGTAAACAAGACCATGACATAGAAAAAAACAAACACTTGCAGTGAATACACCATGTTTCTCTCAAGTGCATGCTTTACATGTACAGTAGGCAAAACAATGCACAACAACACAAGGAGGAGCATGAAAAGCATGAAAGCCAACTACATAAAAAGGGTAAACAGCGCAGTGCAATTTCCAATACACACAATGTTGATGCAAGATTAAAATATGTTTGCATAGGCAAACAAAGCCAGGCAGACTTGCTCCCAGTGGTCACAAAAATGAAAGGGATGAAAGCAGGGACAGAGTTGAATCTGAGTTTCAAGTATGTCAGGAGGCTACCGTGGCTCCTGTGTACACTTGCTTGACTGTCTGGGGAGTGAGTGTTGGTTTCAGTCGCACTGTCAGTTGTTTACGTGATGGGACTGCCTGGCATGTGGCGTAGAAGCAGAGGTTGAGGTAGGATGAGCAGTGCGGGTGGGGTGATGGGACTGGGTTTGCTAGGATGGATTAACACTGTCAACACAAAAGGATTAGGGAGCAGAGATCTGTTGTTTTCATCAACCATTCCCTCCATTTCTTTTAACCCCCCTCACTTTCCCCCTCCCTCCATCCGTCTCGCACTTTGCGGGTGGAGTGGGAACGGTTCGCTGGAGTAGGAAGTCGGAGGCACTAAAATTAGGTTTCAGTTTAGGTTGGGGGAGCCAAAATGAGCAATAACACACACACAGTGAGTTCAGGATGCATGGGATGAACCTCAGTGCAGCACTGCATATGATTATCAAAAAAAGTAGTGGGAAGGTAAAAAAGTGTGGCATCAAACAGTGTTTCTCTATACATATTTCAAACGCTTTTCCTCATAACAACATATGCCATGATCTCACTGAGATAAATGCTCGGTCAAAAGGTATAGTCGCCCCCCCCCTTTTTCTGCCCATTGTGAGGGATGTGCTAGACTGGTCACGCACAAAGCAAGTCACTCTGTCCAGACCAATTCAGCACATGCACACATAAACACACACATGTACACAAAGACCCCCTTCTGACCTCGGTGCAAAGTCTATGTGTGCAATCTCAAAGGAAGTGTTTAGAGCCCATCTGAGTTCAATGAACACAGACAGTACGGGTGATCAAAGGTCAATTAGATTAAACAAAATTGTTCCACCTATAGGCAACAGGGCTTTGTTTTGTGAAGAGTGGAGGACACTCCCTCAGGGACAGAGTGGGAGATGAAGTCAGACACAATGGCTGCAACATTTTGTGTTGCACACACATAGGGAGGCATCCAAATTACCTGGCTGCAAGAGCCCAAATATTTGAAAAACAATTTTTTTGCTGTTATATATATATTTATCAAAGTGGATTAAAAAGATCTATACTAGAGCACATAATACATCTGATCTATTCATTTTCAAAACAGTATTTCAACTCTGATCCCTAAGTCCAATAACATGTATTAAGCCAATCAGTCTTTCAGATTACTTGCAGGTTAACATAACCTTGCCAGGTCAAGTATGTCGTCGAACCACGTGACATTAATGTCTGTGTACTAATACAGACCAATGTGCCCTGAAGCAGAGGACTGGTGGATGGTTCAATCATGCATGTTGTTGTATTGATCCACTGCTGTAACAGGCTAATGAAGAGTCTATAAAAACAATTATACCAATCAATTAAATGCCACTGAGGAAACAAAGTCATTATAATATGCAATAGCGGAACATGGTGCTACTATAAAAGGTCTCTGCTTCTAATTCGGGTGTGGAGTGACATTCACATTCTTATGAAGCTCAGTGGTACTTTCTGTTCTCCCTGTGAGTGCCATTCAGGTCAGGATGAAGAAGGCACTGACAGAGCTGATACTGGGACAGTGACACTGAAGATGTCAGACTGCATTAAAGATGCAGCATGGCTTACTTCCACTCCTCACATCAGCAGAGGGAAATGAAGCTTAAGGTTCTTCCTCTGACCAACAATGTGCCGACAGACTGACCACTCAATGTTTCATGTGGGCATGCACATGCTACAAAATGTAAGCAACCACTTCCTCTTCAGTGCACAACATCAACCCCATTTGTAAATGCAAGCCTACTTAAAACTGAACTAAAATCTCAACCGCTTGTTTCCTTAGCTAGAGCTGCACAGTGTGAGGTAATGTTCGATTTAATCAAGCTTCATCAAGATTCATTTATCACCAGTTCCTCCCACTGGAGTTGTCAAGCTGAGGCATGTCTTTAATGACCACCCTCCACACTTCACGCAGTTCCACCAAGACAGAGAGGTGAAAATAGGAGACTGAAGAGCAAAATTCTCTCAAACTCCAATCTTGGGGGTTTAACCTTCTGTAAATCCCACAAATCCCCCGTTTAGAAGGCCAGGCTAAAGCCTCCACAGACTCTAAACTAACTGAACCCCAACACAGCACGAGGATATAGAACTACGAAGCTCCACCACAACCACAACTGCAGCTACTTCATCCTTCTGTAGCCCTTGTAAAAAGGATGGATGGGCTTAATTGGCAACAGAGGTACCACAGTTACGTTCAAGAATGTATAATATGGTTAAATGTAGAGGGCCTGCATGAGTTAGGCATATGTTCTATTTTATGATGTAAGGGGGACTGCTGATTTACTGATGGCCACAAACATGGGATACAGTATTTTTTTAAACTTCATATATAATGTGCGTGTGTATATATATATAAAACAATATATATATATATATATATATATATATATATATATATATATATATATATATATATAATCTAGAGTTAAAAACTTTCTGTCAACTCAGACAGAATAAAATTACAAAAATGTTATTTATTTATTTATTTTTTAACTATATGTAATTATGCTTAGTAGAAAACCCCATAAAGTATGCATAAATGAGCACTGGCAGCTAAGAAAATAAATGAGAGCTATGAAAACTAGGATGTCTGGCGCCCTCTGCTGACATGTAACAACGTTTTTTGGGGAATCAAAGAAATACATTCATAATTTTTCCCACTGCAAATTTAAAATCTAATAGCAGGGAAAAAAAATATTCATTTAATAATGCCATTGTGGTTGCATGCCACTGCGGAGGTTTTGTTAACGCCAAATTAATATTCCAATATTATTGTATATTAAAGGTGAAAACATAAAATAAGCGAGAGAAGTCCAGTTACTACACATACATGTTTTTAACTTTTTTTTCAAAGTTTGTTTAGGGTATTATTATTTTTTGATGGACAGTGTAAATTACACATTTTGTGTTAAGTTTATCCCACTCCTTTGTTTCCGGATATTTAACAGGGTTAACTGGCAACACCTGTAACTCGGATTAGCTAGCTAGGAAGCTAGTAGCTATGATAACTATTAACCTCCGTTAGCCTTTACCTGTCCACGACTTCGTGGTGAATTAACACGTCAGACCTTTTCAAACCTTATATATTGAGTGTTTTGTTTTTTCCAGGACTGGCTCTTGCTTGAGGTTTTACCCTCGTCATATCATCAAACTTTTCCTGAGGGGAAACAGGAACACTACCCGGCAAAGGAGGAAAACAGGTACATGCTAATGTAAATAAACTCAGTTGACTGTCGCAGTAAATAAACACGTGAAGAAGTTGTTAATTCATGAAAATAAAATAATCACAGGTTACATTGTGTAAAATAAAGCAAATTTTATTCGCAGAAATGAATATGCTGCACATAAATACTTTTGTTTATGTGTTTAATTTCTGTAAAATTGATAAATAAATACTTCTATGGCCTCAATGGAGGAGCTCAAACTCCCACGATGGTGGATCATAACCTTGTTCAACTTAAGGAAAATAAATAAATGACCAACCACACATTTTGTGAGCAAACATTACATGGTGCCTTTACTTTACTGTACCACATTTAATTCTGCCCACAGTTGCAGTGGAATTCTGACATGATTTAAGGTGACTGAAGCAAAATGGTGAATGCAGTTAGGAGAGGATACCAATGCCAAGTAAGTAACAAATAATTAGCAGTCTGTCAAATGCTATTTAACAAGAGTGTCTCCCAGTGACATGTGTGTGTCTTTTGGCATCAACATTTAATATGCTTGTAATTGTCCAGTTTAATATTTGTTCCAAAAGTGTGCATAAAGGATAGAAAAGTGCATGTTCATATCCCATAAGTCAAACTGGGCAGTCACAGCTCCTCTTGACTCTCTGTCTGGATGTGTAACCCCTACTGAAAATAACAGAATTACCAGCTGTGGTCCTACATAGTTGCCCTCAGGGGAGTTACCTGTTGTTGACACACAGACCCTTAGACAAACCTGAGGAGGCCACCTGCCACCCCCATTTGTCCTCACATTGCTGCAAGTGCAAAGTGTGTTCTGATGACCCTCATGCCCTGTTGTACTAGTTTTCATGCGGGTTCTGATTGTATTGCAGCTGTAGTTATTTGTGTGTTATGATGACCCTGGGACAAGTGGCTCCTTGTAGCTCCTGTCGGGTCAGTGACACTTATAGCTCAGACTTACAAACCCAGGGTCCAGTCTGCAAGTCTGTCGGTTGTCATTTGATCAGGACATAATGTCATGGGTTTCTAAAAGCTGTTCCAGTGGATCAAATCGTTATTGTGCTGACCTGATCTTCATATAGTGCTTTATTCCGTTTTCTTTATCATGTAGAAATAATATGCAAGTGTTGCAACTGGTGTGTCATCTTCTCTTTCTTAAAACATAAAAAGGATAGTGTGTTTCATGTATGAATAACACAATGCTGTCATTAGTGATGACAAATATTTCAGTACCCGGGGACCTAGGTTTCAGTGCCCAGGTACCTAGGTTTCTCCTCCAAGAAGTGGAAAGCAGAGGCCTTCAAACCAAGTACACCGCACAACAACTTGACCCTATTCCACTAGATAACAACTTATTTTTTATATACTGTGGTGGAGTGGCTCAGTGGTTAAGACCCTACCTTGTGTACCAAAGACATCATGGTCGCAAGTTCGATTCCACCCCTGGCTAATTGTACTTGATTCCGTTGTAAGTCGCTTTGGATAAAAGCGTCTGCTAAATGACATGTAATGTAATGTAATGTATATTGTGTTGTAGATTGCCAAATCAGTTGGAGCTCATCACTGCACTATACTATATGTCCAGGAGAGGGCAGTATTTAACTAAATAAAGTGTATGAAGGCACTCCATGCTTGGAGTAGAAAGTCATATTTTATAGTGTCTTGTGGCAATGAACATAATTATATCCTGCAAATCTTTGAATCGTGAATCCATTTTGAAAATTAAATTGACCCAGTAAATTACTGCTTGATTATAACCTAACATTTTTAATATTAGTAGAGTATTGTAGAATATTTGCCTTAATTTAAAAAGGATGAGGTTTAGATTTATTGATGTTTGACTTGTATTTAGAAAATTATATGTTGGATTTGACTGAATTAATTTGAAGTAGCCTAAACAAAAGTATGGAAAAATCAGGTAATACTACACTGGGTAACAAAATGTGAAATCTGTGAATCTGATATACAGTATAATCTCCTGTCAATTTGTACTTTTTCCTCATTCCATCCTATAGAATAGAACAGTTCAATAGTAACTAATGATATACAAAATTTACATTTATTTAACAACACTTGTGGTCCCTCTGGTTAGTATTTTGTGTTTACATATTTTAAAGTCATAAAACAGGCAATGACACAACTCATTTTGGCAATGTATATGCACTTTTCATACATATAATGCAACAAAAAAGAGCTTTTCATAAAAACACCCCAATCCAGCCCAATCGTACATGTACTCACGAGAAACAATTGATTATACATGATCACCAGTATTGTATTTAGTTATTATTATAAACTTTATGTTAAAGGTAAAATAAGAAATACACTAAACGTACAAATAAAATCCTATAAAACAAACAAATCAGCAGGGAATCATTTTTATTGTTACTGTGTTTGCACTAATATACCTAACACATTCTTTGTGTCTTAATACCTATTGGTAATAAGATGTTTTTCAAAATTACTTTGAGTTAAAACTTTTAGAGGGAGACTTGTGAGATAAAAAAAATAAAGTATATCCTTTATAACAATGATAAAAAAAAATAGTTTTATGTGGTAAGGATACTGAAGATGCTGAAACTCCCTGTGGGGATGATGAAGATGCATCAGTGATTTTTAGTTGGGACATAGCGCTGAAGTAAACGCAGAGGGAGGGGAGTGTGCGCAAGGCTTTTGGAAAGAGGCATGAAGACAGTCGACCACTGCAAAGTGTTGAGCGCGGGACAGACTGGCTTCAGTCCACAGTGCTCCTCAGTTGTCCAAGAGAAGACCCCAGTACTCTCGCCTACAGTCAGACGCTGACACTCACCCCAACCAATAATGTGAGAATCAGACGGAAACGTTTGTCAGATGTTAAAGCTCATCGTCGCTTCATTGTACTCCCGCACCGTCTCTGCTCAACACTGTCACACAGTTTGCAGCCAGACTACAGTATACAGGCTCTATCCACGCGGATACCTGGTGTGAGATGCGGCAATGTCCCGAGGAATATGCCCACGCGTGAACTCTTGCGGATGCTTTTGGATTTTCTCTGCGGTCGTGTTTGCAGTGCGTGTGATCGATGTGGAGTCGCACAGCTGTCATGAAGTGAGGACCGCTTTCCAGCTGCGGCAGGTCGGCCCGCTGCACCGCGTACCGGAGACACCTGACACAGGTGAGCCCCGTGGGTTCGGCTGAAGACGCGCACCACAAAATGTGAATCTCGGCAGTAGCCACGCGCACAATCTTTGTTTTTGATCAGTGTCATTCCAGGAAAGGCATTTGCAAACGTGCGAGGCATATGTCAAATAAACTTTCTCTTTGTTTCTTGACGAGAATGAATGTTCAGTCGGTTCCAACAATCCACTCCTGTGTCAAAATCACTTGTGGATCAGTACACGCTCACCGTGTGAGGGATTTCTCTATAGGAGCAGAAGTAGAATACATGTACATTCATTCAAATGACAACAGTAAGAGATTGAAAAACAAGGATGGAACATCGTCTCTTGTAGATAAACAAGTATTGTTATGGTGATGCTCCTATTTATAATATAAGATGTTGCATGTCAAATTTTATAGCATGCTGTCTTATCTGATGTAACCTTCAAGCAAGTTGAGCAGTTTTTGCAGCAAATTCCATGAATCATCATTGCCGATTTTCATTATCCTGAGTGTTTTTCTTATTCCCACAAACATGTATCTATAAATTAGAATGCCAGTGTCACATTTAAGTGAATTTATCACTCGTGTCTCATCTCTCGGCTTGAAAAGCAGCAGAGTTTCTAGTTTTTTTTTTTCTCCACAATTTGCAGCTTCACATGCCACCCAGCTGCTCATCATATGTGGGCTGTTTGGAGCGATTGAACGATTATTTTGCAAATTCCGTTTGGCAGAGAAACAGCTCAGCACATTCATAAACTACTGAGTGAGCGAGTGCAAGTCTAGCGTTCATCCCATATCGTTTACTCTGTGTATTGTAGCCATATTAAGGTGAGTGATTGATTTGCAAACTGCAGATTGATTTGCTCAGGTCAGCACCACCAACACTTTTGGCCACATGTTTTTAGATATTTGGCATGGCAAGCTCTCATACATACACTGTGGGCTACAGCATTTTTGCAGTTAGGGCTCCTGCAGCAGGGTAACAGATTATTTTGGCACATCTGCTGTCATGGTTCCCAGATTTTTCCTGTCTTTTGTCAGAGTTTTGTCAGAATGATGCTTGAAAGCAGCTTCAAATGCCTTGCAGGATTTGTGGTATGTGCTTTCTTCTCGCACACTGAGGAAAACTTATTTTATAAGGTTCAGCATTGTTGCCAAATCTGTTTTGGAGGCAAAACACATTTTGAGCGGTTTCAGGCTTTGGTTCAACTATGCTAGTTTAACTTGAAAGTTATTCTCTAAGCATATTAGGCCTTTAACTAATAGTCATGTTTCTTCTATGTAGAGTTATTTTAATTGACATACACAGCACAGTGTATTTGAACGCTGCGGACGCGGCTTTTCAGCGGTGCTGACACTGATATGTGTTATTCCAGTCCTGAATGTCTACGTTATATGTGCATCTTTTCTTGCACATACTTAAACGGTAGATATGCAATGTAAAACTATCTATGTGACCACAGACCACAATCCTTACTGCAGCAGTGTCACATGCGTGTCGGTGGCAGCTTAAGTATCACCAGCCTGAGTCTGCATACTTTTACAGGGAGAAGAGCAATGTGGAGTGGGAAACATAGCTCGAGGTGCAATCAAACCACTCGATATGTTTGTTTAGCAGGGTGTCACTACTAGCAACAGAGGATGTCAGTTTGTTTTCAACCAGTAGGATTTAGGTTCAGAAGACCAAGTCCAAGGTCTCTTGGTCTTCTGAGGATGTCATCAGTCTGGAGAGAGGTCTGTGTGGTAAGCTGTTGCTGTCATTAAGGCACTGGCAGAAGCTACAGGACTATGTACAGCTGTAAGGGGGTTGCAATAGTCTTTCCCTTTAATACATTTGGTTTCCATGCCTCCAACCTAAAAAGTCTGTATTTCTTTCACAAACCATCTATCTATACCTGTAACAGTTTGAGAAAATGTTGCTTGTGTGATCAAGATACAGACTTTGGCTCCTGCCGGACTGTTAATTGATATAAATATTTTGCCTGATTAAAAGGTTTGGTGAGCTGCTGTTTTGTGCGGTTTCGCTCCGCCACTTCTCTGCTTCCCTTCACAGCTAATCAAACATTGATGTTGCTCCACCAGGACATTCTGGGCTTCCATATTATGTTGCTTTTTATTTGTACTTGTTCTAGAGAGGGTGTTTTGGTTCTTGTCTTCAAAGCAGCAACCAATGGAAGGGGGTGTTAAAGTGGGAGATTTGGTGTATGTGTGTGTGCGCGTGTGTGTGTACACAATTATGCTACTCTGCTTCACTTCTCAGATCAAATGCCAACAAAAGCAAGTCCTGAAATTTGAAGTGGCAAAACTTCAACTCTTTTCAGAGCCTGATGTTTGTATTAAGGATACAGTGCTGCGTTTCATTCATGTGTGGTAAACTGATTTCTCACTAAACACCAGAAAGATGTCAGCAGGGAACGTAAGATCCTGCCAGTGGCTCAGGATAAAATTTAAAAAAGAAACAGTTCTTTTTTAAATTTTTAAACCTTTTCTGTACGTCATGAAGTACAGTAAGCAGTGTTAAATGTTTTGATTATCAAGAGCTCATAATGTCTGTTCCCTCATAGATATGTAGGAGGTGGACAGATATGAAAATAGAAAGATAGATATTTTGTTTTTGTGTGGTTGGAAGTGTTTCTTGAGCTGTGAACACTTTGCTTTCCACACCCTAAAAGTTTGTTCCCCGGACCACAGTTTAGACTAGAGTGACATTATCCCCATGCAAGATCCAGCATTAAGGACACTGAGATAATCTGTGACATGAAGCTGCTTTTATCCCTTGATTATTTTGAAGAGTTATGAGCACTTTGTTACTGTGGTGCGCAGCCAAATGCTCCATATTGAGATTACGACAGGGTGCTGATTTAGCCCTCTGGAGATAGATCATTTGGATAGCAGACTGTTTGCAGGGCTCTGCAGCGACTCACTTCGTCTGCAGTTGGCTTCTTGGATAATGTCCTCAGATATGATCAACCCATTTTACAGCTCGGTTAAATCTATCTGATTGAGCAGAGCTTATCTGATTGCATGCATACCACCCAGAGGACACCTTTTTTTTTCATGTTGCTGCTTTACTGCCATTCTCCAAATTTACTGAGTCGTCAACAACTAGTTTAGAGTGATTGAGAAAGTATCTTCTATCTATGCATCTGTCTTTATTGCAGGGCAAGCAGGGTCATGTGTTAATTGCAAGGGAGTTTGTTATCGTGTCACCACATCCTTAACCAGTTACAGCGTCAAAAGCCTTGGCAAGCTCTCAGGGCTCTTTGATTGGCTATGGTTATTTTGAGTCCCTGTTGTTTTTAGTTGGCTTTTCTCACTGAGATATCGTACACATGTTGTACACCTACTCCATACACATTTAAAAACCATTAAACCTATCGCTTTTCTTATGTTGGCCAACTTTCAACCACCCACTTCCGTCAAATGTAAAATTCACATAAGACCCACTCAAGTGAGTTTTGTCAAACTGGGCCTTTAAAATAAAAACAAAAAAAACTAAAATATACATGTATGAAGACATAGCTCAGTAAACTGAGTGGATTATTCAGCTGAGATGCGCTGCAGAAGCTCTAGCGTGAGTGCAGCCCAAACAGTCCAGTCTTACAAAAGTTGTCCCACTCTGATAACTCTGTGTTTACGCTACATGTTTCATTTGAAGTTAGTCTTGTGTTTCAGTTGATTGTGTGCTTTCTCTTTCTGCCTTGCTTCTGTGATAGATTCAGTAGATTTCCAGGTATATAATCTCTTTCCCTGATAAGACACCACCTTGTATTCTTGAATAGAAATGGCATATTTGATAGAGAGCTGATTTCTTATATTACACTACTATTTTTTATTTGGATTTTATAATGACTGCCAATACGTGGCTAAGCACCCCTCTGATGAAATGCTGCTACTTCCTCAGGTGTGCATCTAGCTGCCTGTCCGCCCCTCACTTCTCTCTTTAACATCTGTCTGTCCACCCTCTTTCCTGTGGTGTGGCTCTTGAATTGATGCCAATCACTGTAGGCAGCTCTAGAGTCTGGGAAAGCTAAACATTGAGTTTTAAGGTTGTCTAAAAAATGCAGGTATGTGAGCAAAGGCTCTTTTGAGTTGTGTTTTTTATTCAGTGTGGTCCATCCAAAGCACAGAAAATCTGTATAGAGTAAATATCCTGTATGATCAATGGATCTGGGACCTTCAAAGGGAACTGGCTTCCTGAGGCAGGAGAAGGCTAACTGCATTTATGCCTAGTTTTTCCACAAAGTTAATCTTGTTCTCAGAAATATATCAAAACAGCAGTAAGAGGAAGCCACAACCCGCCCAGTTATCAACACTTTAAAAATCAAAATATCCACACCTTATTAAGGCGATGTGAGCTGCATGTGAATCACTGCATGAGTGCAGGAGCTTATGCACACGTGTTTGAGAAGAGTGGTAATAACATTACCATCTTCTCAGCAGGACTCTATACTCAGGTCTGCATCTGCAGAACCAGATATTGAGAATAGCCAGTGAATTCACATGGCAGTTACACGGTGATAGTTTCTCCATTCAGGAGTTGTGACTTGTGCAGTGAAGGGCACTGAGGTGTCGCTGAAGGGATTGAGACTTACATGTCAAGAGCCCTGAGCCATGGCTTTAATATGCCAAATTACTTCAGAGGACTTTGTCACCTGAGGATGATTAAAGGAATTAGGATACACAGTTGACATGATGACATCCATTCTGAAAAGCAAAGTGTGTTTAGCCGGGCAGAATGACTTCATGCACAGTAGACACTAATTACAAAAGAACCAGTCTGGAGTTCAGTCCTCTAGGCCCACTGGAGTCTGTGGATTTGAGTTTAATTTCAGCCTAGAGTTATTTAAAATCAGACGAGACCAGATTGAAGACAAAAGAACATTTGCATGTCATGAGAAATTGGGAGTCTGTGAATTCAAAAGAAATTAGCATGCCAAATCTTTCAACAACTTACAAACACTCAATTTTGTTTATTAAGCTGTTTATTTGTTGTCTTGAGATACTTCCCCAAAAAGTTACCACATATCTTTTCACCCCAATACTCCAGGGAACAATCACGGTGGTGTGCTATCAGCACATCTGTTAAAATAAAGCATTAGTTGACTTGGTAGAAAAAAAACAACTTAAAAATGATGTTGTACAATGTTCTGTGTGAGCATGGCACTAGTGTGAGAAGACATCTAAAGCTATTTTTAATTAGTTACAGGGTTACATGGATGACAATGGAGGGACAGTGCATACAATGGTTGTTGTGGTTGCTGCGGTTGTTCAGGCATTTCGCCAGTCAATGCTTTAAAGCAGCGTTGCAGAGTTAATATTATCTTAGCCAAACCTATTCTCCGGTGGCTTGAAAACAATATTGATATTTTGTGGTCAAGTCACAGACACTTTTGATTAAGAAAGAACTGTCCGTTGTGAGATAGTAGTTGTTTAGGTAGCTTTTTAAAGAATAGTGTAGAAAAACTACAAATATTGTCTTTTTATTTTGACATTAAACAAACTGTTAAAGCCCACATTACACCATGTGCTTCAATAAAAGTTTTCATTCTATATAACTTGACAAAGTTGATTGTAGGTCAGTTTTTTTATATTATTGTTTGTGGTCTGTATTCTGTGCAGTGAATTTTAAATGTACTATGGTCTAACAATACACATTACTCAAATGCAAAACACAGATATTAATAGTTTCTGCATGCCATACATTATAGATTGTAGATAGCAAACTTCTTTCCCAATTCAGTTCTTAATGCATCATTTATTTTACCATTAACAAAGAAGCCACTGAATAGCTGTTTGTTAAACTGTATGTAAGTTATTTAGATAAATAAGAAAAAAAGCCAGGCTCATCATTTTCATTGCTGTTGGACACAGAAGCAGTCACATGGCTTCTGTTGATTCCAGACGGTGGCCTGGTATAGATTTGTGACACAGTCAGCCTGTCCTGATTGCTGTGGTGGCTTTACCAGCCAAGGTATTTCCAAGTATCACTTACTCCATCCATCTACTCGTAAGGGACGGTGAGCTTGGCTGGATTCCACTGTGAGTCCCTGGATATAAGTTTCATATCACAGATAACACACAAACACAAAGAAGTGAAAGAGGCTGCCAGTGAAGTGATCGGGGTCAGGGCCAGAAGAGGAGAGGGGACAGGCACTAAATATGATGAAATGTCAACCCCAAAACAGAAATAAAGCAATAAAACCAATAAAAAAACCCATCAATCCTTTCAAAGTTATTCAGACTTTTACAAAAGAGAAACTTTTTGGCATACAGTGTGCGTCATATGGTTTACAAAATGTGGCACTAAAATATCTTGCTAAAACTAAAAGGCCCGGTGTGTAACAAAAATATAGGACTTCTCCCCTCGCCAATCATCTTACCAAACACGTCAGGGAACTATGGTGGCATTAGCATACCAAGTGACTAGTCATGTGAGAGGAGCCCAATAACCAATTGTGTGGTCACCAACAACCATGTTGTGTTGTCAGTCGTCTGATGACGTTTTTATAGATACAGATGTTTTCAAGTGGGTTCATGCATTGAGTACAGTACATTTGGCAGAGCTTTTCCTCTTTGAGTAGTAAGTGTCCGGTTTGTCCAGCATGCGTTGTTGCAGTGTTGCATATTTACTCTTTAGTCAAAGTATGTAAGAATCTCCAGTGTTGCTTGATTACATCTGTTGGTAGTGGTCTTTGGAGAAACACTGCTCTCACTTAAGTACTTAAAAAGGTCAGTGTTATAACATTTATCTCAAGAATGAAGTGGACACCTTTTTGGAATGAACTGACCTGTTTCACACCGAGAGTTGTCGTTAATATAATCCATAACTTAGTATCTTGTTTATACAATGAAATTGATTTGGATTCTCTTATTGTATTATCTTACCCATTTGTAGAATGGTATTAACTTTAAAGTTGGTCACTGGCCAATTTAATTGTGGAGGTGAGAAATAGAGTGGCTTGGTGAAGTAGTAAAGATGTTGGGGTTTTTTTTGTAACCGTGTATCAATGCTGCAGACACAGAGATAATGAGCTGGAAGAGGCAGGGACTACCAGTTATGCCTTCACTTGTCTGGCTCTGGGATGGGAACAAATGGAGCCTCGTTGGGTAATTAAGAGACACCCAGGCCTCACTAGGATATGCCAGGCAAATGGGAGAGAGGGAGCAGAAAGGGAAAGAGGGATGGAGAATGTAACCCTATTGTGTTTCATGGAGGGATTTGGACAGTGAGGCACTGGTCTTGTGGTCTGTCCTAAGGCCATGCTTTAGGCTCTGGTTACACCACCTGCCTCCAGTCACCCCATCCAGCCCTTCCCCTTGTAAAATGAGTTATCATAAAAGATTTTGGCAATGTCCGTTTTGCGTGTGAATTTCTGCAAAGAAATGTGTGGAAAGGACAGTCGATGTGATGCCGATGAGCCCGGGTGATGTCATGACGAAGTTCCTGCATGTGATAATGATGGTGGTAAGACGGTGTTCTGGCCAGAACAGACACTGGCCAGAGAAGGCTGCATTCAGTTTCAGCTGATGTAATTGTGCCTGATTGGGGGTGTCTTTGGATCATAGTATTTATATTTACACTTGTGTTTTCGCTCGTATGTGGTCATCCTGAACTGCTGTGTTAATTGCTAATGACTGTCAAATTCAATGTTTGTGAAGGGTATGTGCGTATATGTGTGACAAACAAGTGTTGCATGAATGCATTCACATTACCAAATGTCATTGCGTGTTTGTTTTGTAATTGTATGTAATATACAGTGTAAATTACACACATCCAATTGGATGATCCAAAATATATTTACATAGAGCAGAGGAGTATTTATAGCAGGAAGTGTGGATGAATTGTTACTCTACTTTCTCACCCTTCCAATGGAGATATGGCCCACACAAGTACACACGCACACACACACACACACACTTCTATTCACCCCTATTCCCTGTGATATGTGTAATGTCTTACCACTTCCTCCTGAAAAATACAAACAAAGTGTTATGTAGCAACAAATTAAACTGTCCTTTTCTGCTTGTCTTTCCTAGATGTGGATCTGTTGATATGCAAGCACCAGGGTCCCTCCTGCTGCACCCGCAAAATGGAAGAGAACTACCAGCTTGCTGTAAAACGAGAAACCCTCCACAACATTCACTCCTACAGCTATGAGCTGGAGCATGTCATCTCTGGCCACTTGGATGCCTTTCAGGGTAAGAGCCAGGACAGAGGGGCCAAGCTGGGGTTGGATGGGACACTTGGTTGTTGTTGATGGAAGGGAAAGAGATGAGAGGATTGCATTGTTTATGAGTTGTCTTCTGTAGATCCTGCACCGAACAATACATGAACCTCTTAGAATCCTTAAAACCAGTTTCTTGTCGTCTTAAAACTTAACTTATACCCCTTATTTGATTAGCAATATGTACAAAATATGTTTACTTGCTTGCAAAGAATATTTATTTGTACAGTATGTTGTGGAAAAAAAAAAGTTTTTACTCAGTTCCCTAGGGTTACAGTAGCTGGTGTGCAGACAAGTATGCAACTCACAAAATAAGCGTGCCTTCACTTCCCCCTCCTCTTCCCTTCTTCTGTGGGTTTGGCAGCAACAGAACTGCGGAGAAGGATCACTGAGGGCAGACATGAAAAGAGGGTATAGTGGCTTTTTTCAGGCTTCAGTGTTTGGAAGATGGTCTCCTTTGTCATTATCTGATTCTGCTCTGAAGACAGGAGTTGAATAAATTACAGTATTTTTTCGCAGGGTGAAACAATCTGTGCCAGGTTATTGTTTTTGTTTGTTTGTTATTTATTTTTATATATAAGTTTTTGATTGCAATGCTTTGGGAGCCTGGTCAGTTCAGATGTCTGACTTCTGGAAAAGCAAAGCTCTTCTGTATATACAAAGCCTGTTTTGGCAAAGTCTTGCCTGCCAAATGGTTTTGTGCTACACCCAGCTGAATCAAGCCGTGCACTAGTTGCTCATGCTTGTCCTCCCTCTTCCTCTAGTAATTGTAGTGTCATTTGAATTTTAAAATTTCCGATACAGAGTTTTTCCTCCCGAAACATCCAGCACAATGCCACAGGGTTGGACAAATGCTTTGGATGGTTTTAGTGTTACAGGAATTTCAGTAACATGCACTTAGTTTTATAGGGCAATAGGCTTAGATGCCATTTTGGCCACATTTTATTTTATGATGCATGTAAGAACACTATTGGACACTGTTTTTGTCCAGTATAGAAAAGTCAAATCCCATGTGAATAAATACACATGGGAAATAGTTATTTGTTATTGTCATAGTCGATTTTATCAGATATATTAATGCCACACAATGTTCCTTGTACTATCAGAGCAGGTTATCATAGTTTTGGAGAAAGGGCCTTTTACCAGCAGGTCACATGAATATAAGTCACCATATTTGAATAATCCTGGCCCTGGTATTCGCCCTTTTCATCATTATTAAGATCTTTCCCCTCTTACCTCATGTCTGAGCCTGTGTGGAGAAGGAAGATCAGGTGTTACGCATATCCAGAAAAGGTCAAGATGGAAACTAACAATGGAATAACAATAGAAACTGGAGTATGGTGGTGCTGAAAATGATGATGTCACTACCCTTCAATTTGCAAGGCCATCTAAGGACAGTCTCTGTGCTGTCTGAGCTTTGGGTGGAATGTGAAGTAGCAAGAGGCTCGTATGACCCATAATGAGAATATGATTTTGGCTGATGCCACTGATGCTTTTATTCACACACTGGATGGTGGAACATTGTTTGTGGATAACATTCTTCTCTTGCCCCATTTTGTTTGTATCCTGTCAATCGGATTGCACCACAGGCAGTTATTTTCAAGCCAGAAACTCTTCTCTTGTTGTGTTAACCCACTGTTTTTGGTACAGCTGTCCTTTTTATCTGTCACTCAAGTCGTGTTGCATATCTTTGCTCTTTCCCTGAGAAAACATGATACATTGTGCCTTTAATGTTTTCCAAATCACAGCTTACATGTCCATGTTTTTGTTGGACTTCCTTTGTTTTGATAACCTTAAAAGCCTTATTGTGTTTTCATGAGTTTTCTTGAGTTGTCATGTGAGAGGAGCCCAATAAGCACATACAGCATCATGAT
Organism: Solea senegalensis; assembly: GCF_019176455.1. Taxonomy (NCBI): domain Eukaryota; kingdom Metazoa; phylum Chordata; class Actinopteri; order Pleuronectiformes; family Soleidae; genus Solea; species Solea senegalensis. Next base: position 12,096,824 of record NC_058021.1, read on the forward strand.
TTTTTCCCCCCAAGATTTCTGAAGCCAAATTGATGTAAACAAATAGGTTTGAATGCTGCATATACTGGAATAACAAAGCAAAACGGAACCAATATTTCTCTTTGATTCTCCAGATATTGCTCACTGCCACACTCTTACAAGTCTTCCAGTAGGTTCTGCCTTTTTATGCAACAACATCCATCCTGCTTAGTTTTTCCTACTACGATTTAACTTCTCATTGAAATACACACAGGTCTATTCACAGATAGATATATTCTCATAATCCAAGCCATTGTTAATAGATAATGAGTGTTGGAGCCTGATGGTTGGTAGGTGTTAGCTACAGAACCCAGACTAAACTGGGCCAGGCTGAGTTGGGCCGGCCAAGAATTGCCAATAAAGGCTCTGGCCTGTCGTTCTGCTCCACCCAATGAGATGTGGTGTAATCTGACTAGTTAGACACCTTTTTCAGGCCTCATGATTGGCTGTGAGAAAGATGAACACATGGGTGTCTTGTGTCTCTTTGCCAGTGTTACAAGTTGAATGTTAGAACCAATGGGTTCGAGCCATACTTTTAGTTTATTGCAGCAAGCTAACTTATGCATTCCACTATGCAGAAATCTGCTGTCAACACATTGTTGTGCAGGCAATCCAATCTGATTTGTGTGTGTGTTTGCGTGTGCGTCTGTTAGAAAGACAGGTGGGGATGATGTGCTAGGGAGAAATTATCAGGGTATATAGTCACACTACTGGGAAGCAGATGTCTCAAACGCTGACACATTTGATCACTAGTGTCACTAATACCAAAGGGACCTAGTCCATAGCTAAAGGCCATGGTATCGGTGTGTCTGAGTGAGTGAGTGAGTGCGTGTGTCCCTCTGTGTATGCAATGCTGGCAATTGAGTGTTTTTATGGATGTGCCCCTTGATTGTGTGTGTGTTTGTAATGCTGGCACTCAAGTATTTTTTTGTACATGTGCTTCTTGATGATGTGTGTGCGTGTGTGCGTGTGTGTACCAAAGACGTGAGCATGTACAGTATTTAACAGCCTCGCAAGTCACCATGAACACCTCCAGGCTCAAGTTGTCCTGACAAGAGCTGACAAATTCTTTTCAGCGAAATATATTCTTCTGCCCTACATAGCACCCGATCATCAATTAAAGTGCACTACAATTAAAACTGTGGGTAAGACAGAGAAAGACGCTATGGGGTCCTCTCCAAACATGGATCCTTGATCCTTCGACAGTCTTTTGCAACTGGAAACTGATCTTTGTAAACTGCTGACTCTTTCACTAGATAAAACAGGTACATACAAATCAGTGCTTTTACATCACAGCGCAAGGGAGTTGTTGATCCACTCTTGCCTCCAGCAGTATTTTTTATGCCTTTTCTGTTTGAAATTCTTGATTCCAATTTAACTAAATGATGCAAACATACCGAACGAGGCAGCAATAGACTAGCAGCTACTATGTCCCTGCGAGCTAAAAACACAGACTTTCTCGATGGTTCGGGACAGAAAGTGGTTTACAATCTTCAGGTTCACATGCTGGTTCCAGGAAATGGCGGCACGCTGGGAGTTTGCACGGTGAGGTAAGCGTTGACTCTTTGTCAATGCCTCATTCAACTACATTTAAAAAGAAAAAGAAAGAAATAAAATATCACTTCATCCTCGCTGAGGCTACATAATCAGCTAAACCTTCTCTCATCATTTAAGAACTCTCCGGCCCCTCATGTCCTAGGAGAGGCTATAAGGCATAATAAACAACAACTAGAGGCTAAAGGACACTAAAGGAGTTTTCGCTGCTTTTGTCAGGCTGCAGAAGTAGAAGGCTCAGCATGAACACCATTTAAGACAAGACAAGAAACATGACAAAGACGGGTTGGTGCATTTTCTCTTGTGACTCTCTCCCTAGACTCAGACCACCACACAGGTGGTAGAGTTCAACTGACTGTCTGTCTTTTGGGAATTTGCAGCCTCCCTGATTATGTCTCCTACTCACTCAACCTTTCTGCATTAACCCCCTCAAGGTGTAAACTGGTATCTAGGCTAATGCCTTATTGTTCTGGATCATCCTGGGTGGGACACACAAATCAGTCAAAGTAAAGGCGACTGTGTATTTTATTAAATTGTGATGATTTATCATGTGTCTATCTTTCACAATTTGGGCGTGTGTCTGGACATGTAGGTGTGTGTGTGTGTGTAGAAGTGATAGCAATGAAGAATATCTTTATTCTTAGTCTTGTATCAGGTATATCTATCTACATTGCAATCTCTTTGTATCTGTCTGGAAGTTCTCTTCCTCGTTGTGCCTGTCATCTTGTTAGTCTCTCCACTCTCGCATCATACCGTTTCCTTTTTCTTGCTGCATGTATTTTCCTCTGCAGATGTTTTGACCGACAGGGTTATTGCTCTAGGGGCTGATGCTTGGACACAGGATGACATTGCGCTGCACCATGACCTCATGCTCAAATTAGGGAGGATATCCGGAATCTATCCCTACACGTCCTATTTAATCATACAGGGTGGAGGGGAAACATTTATCTACCTAATCGTGGAGTGAATACTTGGTGTGTGCGCATTTGTGTGTTCCTTAAGCCTGTTTGTTTTTAACTACGCCTATAGTCTCTTGAGTAGACCTGACACATGGGCATGATGTATTTCCCTCAGAGTTCGCAGGATTCAGGCTCACGGGGGAAAAACATTAGGGAAAGAACAAAGGAAAGGAGGGAGGAGGGAGGGGGAACGCTCAACGCCTCTCACAGTCATAAAGTCACACTCAAAGCTTCTCTAATTACTTCTGCTTTTCATCTATACCTTTCACCTGTGAATGAATGTGTAAGAATCCAGAGGAGCAGGGAGTTAGGCCTAGGAAAAGGTGAGATGGTGGAAGGGCTGATAATAAAAGCAGCATTTCAGTGAAAGCGTGCAGGTGTGTTTATTGTAGGTACGTGTGTATCGGTGTTAATGGTTATTCATCAGGTTTTTTTTGTTTTTACTCTGTAGATTCCCAGCTCCCTGCTGTTGACGCTTCCTCATTCTTCCTGGGTGTCTCACTCTGTCTGTGGCCCATGCTTCGTCAGCAGTGGCTGCTTAACAAGAGCATGCTGGGTCTCGACTGGCACTATGCCAACAGCTTGCTTGCTGGCATGTGCTCGACAGGGAGCCCTCGTGTGTCAAAGATAACCCAGCAGCCAAATGTGTGCTCCACAGAATGAAATCATAAACAGAAATTCCTCCCCATTTTCCCCTTCACCGCAAAGACTCTTATTTTTCTACATCATTGTTATTCTGCTCTCCAAAGGCCCCAGTCTTCCTCACCAATCATCCATATTCCTTTATGTTAGATCGTGTGCCTAAACAAATAAAAGATCTGTGAAGATTTGCTTGCTGCCAGGCTCCACAGCCATAATTTGACATGATGGAATGAAATGGAACTGAGATAAATATCCCTTTATTTACTTCTCACCAATCTCCCCCTAACATGGATTGATTTTCTGACACAACTCACGAACAAATAAACTGTTCTTGGAGACATCAGTTTCAGCAGACTCGCTGGTATTGTATGAAGACAATAGGCTTGATGTCCAGGAAGTGTCTTGGTAATCAGACAAAGTTGCATCTCTTGGGGGATTTTCCTCTGTGCAAGAGAATTTGGCTTTTCTCTAACACAATCTGTCTGAGTGGCTGATGGGATTTGTGCTTCAGTCTGGCCTTTCCTGTGTCCTGCCTGATTCTGCTGCTCTGGTCTTTTACAGACTGATCCCACAGCCGTGAAATGTGTCCGAAAATGTGTGTGTGATTAATAAAAAGCAAATCACTGTGTGCACATGTAATCGTATAACAGCTGTCAGTCAAAGTGCTTTTCATAAGATTTCTGAGAACCTTCATCTTTTCTACTTTTTATTCAGTTTAATGACAGGGGATCTTGTAAAGAGAGATTATGGTGCATTTCAGCCAAAATAAGGTTGTCCTGGGAGAAACGAAATGAGCATTAGTGAGACTTAGCATGACAGACTAAAGGGTTGAACACTGCAAATTGGCCAGACTTGCATGTCTGTGAAGGAGAGCCACTTCCACGCGATGCCTGTGGGAGATCAGGGTGTGTGATTAATGTGCTTTGAATGCATGAGTGTATGAGCATCGTCCAGTACATACAGCACTGTGCAAATGTTTAAGACCACCATTAGAAGTGTTGTTTTAGCAATGCTATAATGACCATACAGTATAATTATTTCTAGCTCACTTTATTGGAACACATCAAGAAAATACAGGAAGCGTGTATGCACTTTTAAACTACAACAATAATAATGATAAAAAACATCTTATGCAGGTTAAAGTATCATGTATTTAGTATAGCCTACCCTTACACTTGCAATTGCAATCTCTCAGTGGGTAAGAGCCATCAGCTATGTTCCTCCCATCTCTCACTGCCACCTCACCTCATCACTCCTCCATTCACATCAACTGGCTTTCCTCATAACACCCTGTGACACCTCTCTTTTGCCTCGCCTTTATTGTTCCTTGCCCCTGTGGCTCGTAACATACCATTAAGGATTCCCCATGGAAGGTTTTATTCACTAATCCTCCAGTCTTTCATCTGTTGTGTTCCAGAGGAGGAGGAGGAGGATCAATATGTGAAAGAAATTACACATAGTTGCTCTGACCCTGTGCAGTTTTTAAATCCAAGATGAACCATATCCGCTGCATTATGTGCCAACATGAACAGGCGCTTTACATGGATCTGCTTCTAAAACAACCACCACACACTTTATCTTCATTTTCAAAACTTTCTTTTTGTATTTGTTTACTCAGTATATTCTCTTGAGTCAGTTCACCTAACAAAACAGATTGAACCTTTTTTTATTTGGTTTTTAATGGCAGAAGTGTAAAAGCCAAATCAAAGAGTGAGTAGATTGATGCAATGCACAAATTACCCTTCAAGGCTTAAGCTGAAAAACGAAAACAGAGGCCCCATCTGTTAAATAAAGTTGAACATTCTTCATTAAAATCTCTTTCATCTTAGGTTCCTTTCACACCTGAGAGTGTGTTAAAGAGCCTGTTTCATGTTAATCTCATGTTTGCCCAAGTGTTACATTTGCTTTTTAGTGAAAATCTGGAGCCCAGTCCCTTTCTCTAGCTGTCTTATATCATCCTCATTTTCTGATAAACGTATTGGTTTTTTACCTTGACAAGACTTTCTGCTTATTACAAAACTACATTGCTGTCTGTAGTTAGTTCTTAAAGACAAGTCCTCCAGTCTTTCACACTTTACGCATACATAGACTGCTTGTGCTGTTTAAGACTAAGAAATGATTCCCAAAGATGCCAGATTTAAGTGCATGTAGTTATCAGCCATTGCAAATACACTGTGCTGCTCCTCACAATGACAACATGCTGAAAGATACAGTGATTTATGTACCAATAAACAGAAGAGAAATGGTCGGTCTATATACACTACAGACCTGTTGCCCCTTTAATGCTTTAGACCAGAGGTGCTGTCCATCAGTCTGTCAACAGTCTGCCCCAAGGCTGGCCTTCCCCTTCTCCCCTTTATGGTAATAGCCATCTGAACAACCTTCCCTCCCTCCCTCCAATGCTCTCCCCTCAGCCCCTCACCCACTGCCCCTGTACTCCATTTCTTCTGTCCCTGTCCCTCTCTCATCTGCTCGTCCCTCTGCCTTCGATCATGTTTCCTTACTTTGGCCAAAGCAGCCCCCTCCACCCCCGCCGCCACTCCATGCCTCCACTTTTCCTCCGCACTGCATTATAGCTCAGTGCACTACGAAGGCCTCCATGGCATCTGTGGAATTGTTTATGTATCAGAGTTTTGATATGGCTGGGCAGCCTTTTTAATTACTGGAATGCCGATGGAGAAATGAGGAGCTTTCTACCCCCACTCACCTCCCCATCCTTTACCTTCTCCCGTTCTTCCCCTCAAGCTAATTATCCCACCTGTTTGCCCCCTGGTAGGAAAAATAAGCAAATTAGGATTTGTGACCAGGTTAGTTGGTTATATGCTCACACGCATATGTGATTGAATATGCATGCTTTCTTGGCTGATTAGGTTTGTGTGCAGCTCTCCAATTCTTGGAGGTCAGTTTTACAGGACGTGATTTGGCCGCTCACGTTTGATGAATCAGCTCTTATTGATTAATTGACTAATTTATAGATTATTCCCATTAAACTGCTTGCTAAAAAGTTAGAGGCAACATTGCAGCTTCTCTGTAGCCCAAGAAGAGCTTTTTTGTGTGGGATATGGCCCTTTGTACAGTATTTCTACTAATTAAAACACGGATGTGTAATCCACACGTGTCACTATGTCACATATCTTTGTGGTGACCTGCCTGAAACCAAAAACCTATGGTAGGATTAAAATGCTTTGCTGAGAAGATGGTTGGCCAGGTTCAGTCGGGACCGATTGCCAAGATAGGAATGGCCCACAGCTCCATGGTATGAGAACAGTGTCTCCTACCTCATTATCACAATATTACCACATCTCCAAGCACATGCCATACACACATATGCACACACACCCGTGCAGGCACATGCATGCATGCACTTGCACATGTAGTACAGCACATGCACTTCTATTTGCAGTCAGCCCCACTAAAACTATTCACTCTGTATATAAATGGATATATATATTTTTACATTTGAAATTTTGTATTCATTTAACCAAAATCTTTGCATGGATATTAAATATTTATGCTATACAACAAAGAGATAACACATGTAAAAACATTAAAACTTAAATTTTATGGGAGTCAAAACACTTTAAAAAGCAAACCTAAAGAAAGCTAAAAGAGTACTAAGAGAGCACATAGCTCTGCCAAGACTAACGCCCAATTTTAATTTTGTTTAAGAAAATAAAAAAAATGGATTTTCTGAATTCGCCTATTTATCCCAATCTGCTCCAAAATTTAATAGGTTCCTCCTTGGGTCATGTTCCACCCCTCCACAAAATTTGGAAATCAATAATCCTTTATTGGACCCATGGGGAATGAGGACATTTTCTCTGTTGCGGCAGCAAAGTGGATAGCAAAACATAGGAAACATCAGGGGAAAAAAGTCATACATCTGTAATCATGCTATATAAATATAAGGAAATAGAAATAATAGACAGGATCGACAGTTTAAATGGATGACTGAACTTTGTAGAGTTCTCGTGTATGTGCTCTACTGGGAGCAGTGCTGGTTAATCTGGTAATCGTGGCAGGAAGAGAAGCTTTGAGTCACTTTAGGTGAATCACTCTGTGCTATGTCGATGTCCTGCAGATGGTGGGGTGAGTTGTCCAATCAGAGATGATAGCTCAGCAATCATTTTCCTCTCCATCATCGAGTGTGTTCCTTCTCCTCATAGTCTGCTTCTGCAGACCACTCCAAAGAAAATGGCTGACGCCAGCACAGTGTTGTTAGAGTTCTTCTGGAGCCGCCATGCACTCCATAAGACCTCAGCTTCCAAAGTCAGTGCTTTATGTTTGGCACTTTGGCTCTGACTTATGGTAACCTAACTATGATACCTTAGCCTTTGTTACTTTGGCACACTGTTCAGTGTTGACACACGCACACACACTTCTTACTCATTGTATAAGTGGTTTAAAAATCAGAGACCACTGGCTAGCAGAGTCAAGAAACATTATATTTGTGACTCAAATCTCAGAGCCGCCAGTGGGCTTACGTATTTTGAGGCAGCTTTACCATGGTGACATTTTGGATTTAATTGTACCGGTAAAACACTGGGTTGCCATGCAGAATATAAAGTGGAAATAGCTTCTTATGATTAAAACCCTGTGATCTCAGAAAGTAGCCTTGGCATAGCATCGGTGGAAAGATATGGTATAATATCCAATTGCAGCGTCATAAATTCAACTCATTGTAGGCCACTGCATGACAAAGGCCTCTTCTGCTCTGCCACCACTTTTTTATCCATTTAATACCTTGTTTATTCCGAGCAGAGAGCATGTCACGTTAACCCCACAGGGCTACAGACAAAAGCAGACCTGTTCATTTATTCCTGTATAGTTAGCCTGACAATTATGTGTTTTGAAAGTCAGTGTTTTTTGTGCTTCCTTGCAAATTAGAGATAATTGCTTCATGCAAAATAGCCTCAGTCCAGCCAGACTTTATTTCCCAAGAGACGTACAGTTGGGAGACTGTGACATGGTAATGATAGCCACCCACAACAGTATGTCTGAATGGAGTGTGGTCAAATTTGGATTCAGACGCAGTGGTTAAGACGGAACAATCAAGCCCAATTGACTATCATGCAGTGGTAGTTAGGACATAAAAAGCGCTCTTTCTTGGGTTTCTTGTTTTTTGTTCTCAACCTGTTTCCCACTACTGGAAAGTGCAGAGAACCCCACAATGATTTTACTTGATTTATCGCGGAATGAGAAACCGGATCTGTGTGTGGGAGAGAGCACAGAAGATAGAGTATAGAAAATAACTGATGTAGAAAATGAATGATTCCTGAGATCCACCTTGTTGTTTGTCAGAGAGAGTGTGGCAAGGAATTGAGGTGGATTCCTGTCCTCCTCCTGTATTTCCAGAGACATGTGATGAGGACATGTTTGAAGTAAAAAGCCATGGAGAGACAGGGAAGTGCTCCGGACCCAGGGGCCAAATGAATCCAGATGTCAGAGCATGTTCACAAGGTGGAGTCCACTTGTACAGTAGTTGTTTTTCCTTGTTTTAAAAGTTCAGTTGCTCTTTTTTTATTACATTTATTCCTGGCAATCTTCCATTCTCTTTCCCCTTTTTTCGTCTTTCATGTTCTCTCCATGTCACTCTCTTGGCAAACAAGAAAAATAAGATATTTTAACAAGTACAGAATGTCTTCATGATTTAATGAGTCTGTCATAAACCCTCAGCAGGATGCTGTCATGGCCCCCACAAGACTAGATAAAAAAATATATATATATATATCACACCTTACTAAACTTTGGTATTTCTTAGCATGATAATTTTATAACAACAATATGTAAGTCTGTGTAACCTAAGCTTGTGGGTACATCTTGTGATATACATATGAATATTGCACCTTGACTGACAGGCAGCAGACATACTTAACACTGGTACCAGCTCTGCACCCACATGGGCTTTGAAGTGGAATAGAAACTGCAGCTATACAAATTCTCTGTTTGTGCTCATTTTCATTTCGTTTTGAGTTTGTCGTTCTGCTGCTCCAGTTTGTCTGTCATTAGCTGAATGTGTCTGGAGGGGCTTCCTAACTGCTTTCAGTCAGTAGTCAGACCACGACTTGTCACCCTTTGCTTTGCCGTTATAATCCCCAGCAGACCATTACATCTCACGTCTGTCTACTTTATTTCAGTCTCGCACATCACACTCTTCAGAACCCGTTTAATAGGCTGCCTTTTAAAATGTTTTATGAGAGTGTGAGCTGCGCTGATCATGACGCTAGTGTTTTCTGGGGCATTACAAATGACTGGTGCCTTTCACTGAACGTCGGGGAGTCCCTGCATGTCACAGACAGCGGTCATATTAGTGCAGCTGTTGAGGAGGACATGACTGTTGTTATCCTTCTGTCTGTGAGCAGGGAGGGGCTGGACACACACAGGCACACGCACACACAACACACACAGGTTTGCGCTGTTATCCTTTTAAGGACTCATAATGACTCCCATTCATTTTGACAGCCTTAACAAAGCCTTATGCCTAACCGTAACTCTAATTTAACCACAATTGAGATCTTAGCCCTAAACTAAGTGTTCCTTTTAGAAATGAGGTTCTGGTTCATTAAGACCAAGGTTTGGTCTCCGTGAGGACTACTGGTCTGGACAAGGAAGGGATTATGCTTAAAGAGGTAGCACAAACACCAGTTAACAGTTGTGTTGAAATATTTATGTGTTTATCTCATTGCTTTTCTTCCTTTTCTGTGTATTTTTTATTTATGTATGTGAAAGCACTTGGTAAATTGCTGTTTTTATACGTGCTATGCAAATAAAGCTTTACTTACTAAATACACTGGAGTTTGATCGCGTGTGTGACATGTTTATACGTATGTACGTATGTCTGTGTGTGACACGTGTGTGTGGGGGTTAGGTCTTGTATGTTGGTACCCTCCTCCTCTTGTCTCAATTTCATTACAGTTGCCACAGCTCCTTCATGACCTGCCCCCCCGAAAAGAGTGTAGTGTTCAGGACTCGTATATACACAAACCAACACACACATACAGTACATGTGTATACCGTACTGTGCCACACAGTTGCATAACAGAGGGAGCGTGTGGAGAGAAGGAGGTCAGGAGAGAGGGTAATGTGATTAAATGGGCGCGTAGTAAAGGAGGGAATGGACTAATGGGATGAGTTTGGCTGTATAGCCCATTTGGGGATCAGCTCATATCTGGTTGAATTTAATGAAACAATATGCCATGTCACTGATGTCAGTGAGTAGTGAAAGCAGGGGTCAGTTCGAGGGTACTTAAAAAACTGAGGAGAATCAAGCTGTTTTAATATTATTTCTATCCCATTCCTTGGCCTCTACCCTTCCATTTTGCTCTGTTACAGTCACTCACTTAGCAAGAGTGTGGCACGCTATTGGTGCTAATCAGTCTCTGCGCTGACATCATTGATTGCTTTACAGCCTCATATGCTCACCAGGAAATGACATAGGATGTGGATGACGAAACTATTTTTGTGTCTGTGTTTTGCAGATTGGTTGCATGCCAGAAATCCCTGCAGATTCTCGAACAATATATAGTGTTCTTTACAGAACACGCAAACTGATTGCGGTCGATGTCTTGCTCCCTCCTAACTATCTCTCCCCCCTCCCTCTGTCTGTCTCCTTAAGACATACTTATTGGGGTGATGACTTCATACACAATGATATCCAAATGCAATATAGGGAAACTTGACTCTGGTTCCTCAGCCAACTTAGTGATGCAAGCCAAGTTTAGCTGTTTGGGAGCCAGGGCTTGGAAATGTGTTTCATTATATAAGTGCTTTACCCATTTCATGGAGAGCTTCTAGATTCAATGATTTAAAAAAACAAAAAACTGAAATCAACATTATACTATTTAATATCCCTATGTTTCTCTTCTGTTTACCTTGCAGACATGTTCCAGTACCTGTTATCGTTCTCTCAGGGACACCTGAGTTCTCTGTTGGAGGGAGCATACCCATCCCTGTCTCGCCATGCCTTGCCTCATGTAAATCAACTCTTCTCCTCACTCTCGCTCTATCTCCGCGGGGCCAATGTGTCGGTGGAGGCGACAGTTCATCATTTCTTTAACAACCTCTTCCCACTCGTCTACACAAAACTCATCAATCCAGGCATTGAAGGCGGTATGATGGTGGGCAGCGAAACGGGAGACTGTCTCCGTATGATCCGGCAGGATGTCAACCCGTTCGGAACTCATCCCACTGTCATGGCCCAGGAGCTGGCTGGGGCCCTAGGAGCTGGGCGGCAGCTGGGTCTGGCTCTGGAGGAGGGTTTGGAGGTGATGAATGCCACTGAACACATCAGCCTGACCAAAGAGTGTGTGAAGGGCCTTGTGAAGATGGTGTACTGCTCCCACTGCAGAGGCTTGACGCTTATCAAGCCCTGCGTGGGATACTGTCTGAATGTGATGCGAGGCTGCTTGGCCAGTGTGTCAGAGCTGGATCAGTCTTGGAGGAGGTATACCAGTTTGTTGGAGCAGCTCACTCACGCCATGGCCGGGCACCACAGCCTGGAACTGGCCCTGCTGGAGGTCAGGGGCCGCGTTAACAAGGCCTTGCTCTACGCTCAGCTTCACGGCTCAATCATCACTGCCACAGTGAGTACAAACTGGTGAAACACAGATCAGCAGCTTTAAATGCAGAGGCGAGAACAACCTCAAAACCTTTTTGTTTAACATCTTTGTTTTATACATATACTTTGGCAGTGTTCACTGTATTGATTGGACAGGGTTTTCAGGCCGCCTGTGGGTTCTGAGCAATTTTTTTTTTTTTCCACCAGTGCAACAAAGAACCCTCCACACTCCATTAGTGTTTGCACAGTATTGAAACTATTCAGAGAAAAATAATGTTTATGCTACAAAAAGAAAAATTCAGCCTCCTCCAAAGAAATAGGGGCTGTGTTGAGGCTAGGGAAGGAATCATTTTCCAAAACAGCAAGGCAGATAAAAATCACTCCAGTTGTTTAGATTCTTACTCTCAGGGAATATTATGAATTCCTCATTGACTATGATGGAAATGAGAAAAGTAGAGGCTATAATGAGAATTGGGTGCACTCGCATGCTATGAGTACTACCATATGCCTTATGTTATATGTAGTTATAAGTTGGATGTTCACAACTTTGAGACATTTTCATGAATGACTGCCAATCTGTTTTTCTAAACTAAAGACTGCCGTATTCTATATGAATCTATATTCAGTGTTTGTTCATGTAAAGCAACCTACTGTATAAAGGAGATCAGATGTAAAGTACCTTGATTAATAGCTCTGTTTGCATTTCATTCCCCATCCAAAATCAGCTTGGTTAATATACAGTTTTTAATGGGACCAACACTGCCATGGTTGTATCGTGAAAAACAAACGGGTTGTAAATGCAATACTGTTTAGCAGGCAAATGTCAACTCTTCATTAACCTTTCTTTACTGAAGCTCATTTATGTGCTGCAGAGAAAACTCTGCTTTCTCCAGCAGGTTTCAGCACTCTTTGTGTGATGTTTTTTCAAACTGTACCAGAATGATGATCTAAGTTAAATGTTTTTTCCTGGAGGGTGGAAAAGTATATTTTGCATGTACCGTGATTCTGGTGGAAAATGGTTGGCAGTAACTTAAAATGTAAGTAATTTGTAGTTAATGGGCTTAAACATGTGAAACCACTGGTATGTCCCCCTTTCAAAGTTGCGGAGGAACATCAAAGCTGCAGGAAGTCTGCACTAAAGACTCGCGTTAAACACACACATCACACACTTTCGCTATACTCCCATCCACACGCAAGCAGGTGAGTGTCAGATGCTGGGCTTTAAGACTGACCTAATGCAACTACATCCAGAAATAGACCCTACATGTATTGCGTGTGTGTGTGCGTGTGTGTGCGTGTGTGTGTGTGTGTGTGTGTGTGTGTGTGTGTGTGTGTGTGTGTGTGTGTGTGTGTGTGTGTGTGTGTGTGTGTGTGTGTGTGTGTGTGTGTGTGTGTGTGTGTGTGTATCTGCTTGGTATTCATGGGGTGGCTGGCAAAGTGGGAGCAGGGAGACCGACACAGGCTACAAGTGGGACAGAATTGAAAAGGTTCCAGCTAAGCCATACAAACTAGACCCAGTCAGCTGGAAAAAAAAAGAGCTCAGAGAATGAAGGCGAATGGAAAAGGTGGTGGCCCCACATGAAAACTGGTGTCTCTGATTGTCTGTGCTCAGCTTCACATCAGCTAGTGTTCAAAAAATGACCAACAAAGCTTTCACATGCTCACATAGATGACATGCATGGATGTATTAAATCACAGAGCCGTTTTATAAATCCACAGTGGCCTGTCAAGAACAATAATAAGTCTCAGTGCAGATCTGCTGGCCTTCTCCCTTAAACCTGTATATGCCCTCTACCAGACGAATACCCCATTGTAAACACCCATCAATAATTTGATCCTACTGGGTTGAATATCTAACTCACTGAGAATCGTTTTATAACTCGTAATGTATGTGTGAACCCTGTCTTGCCGAGTCAGAATTTTATATTAACTTGTTATTCGAAGAATTATTGTGACTGCGCGGTTTTACACTGGGATCAAATCCCAAACCGTTTTGTGGTTGCTCCATCTCTCACTAAGAGCTACAGACTACACTGTCTGCCCCATAATATAAGTGCTGCACTGTACATCATTGGTTAGGATGTGGGTCACAGCAAATATACTTTACACACACACACTCATCATCATCATCTCCGCACCATGTTCAGGTATCAGGTTTTTAGAAGTACAGTAAGGAGCATTAATGTATGGCCCACCCTGTGACAATACTAACAGTGCGCGTGAGCCTGAAAGGCTGCTATTGATAGTTATGTGGAGCAGGAGCAGGATAGTTCCTGTTTTAACACATATCTGCTCTTATTGAGATGGAGAATGAACGCGGCTCCAAGAGAAGTGGTTACGTTTCGTGGGGGAGCCTGTGGGGCTGGATTATGTTTAGTAGACACAATTACGAGAAAATTGGGAAATGTCCAGTAAAAGTGGCAGGTCTTATTGGGCCCCTGGTAGCTCAAATGTTTGGTGAGGTTTTCACCTTCTGAATAGTGCACTGTTGAATTCATTTTAAAGTTTCTCCCTCCAGGGTCAGTTGTGCTTGAGAGGCCACAGACTGCTGTTTATTGACATGGCCATAAAAATGATATGACTCATGTGCCCCTGAGGGTAACCCCATATATTATACATGCTAAAGATGAGCAAACTACAGGATGGATCCTAACATGGGAATCTTGGCATGCGCTGTATTTATTCAGACCGTCATCCATTAACTGAGAATGTTGTTGCTCATTAATAAATAGTATCAAAGGTCCAGAGATTTTCTATGCAGGTCTACCTTATCCACTTGTTGGTTTTACCACATCTTTTCATTATAGTCTTATGCAGGAATGATAATGGCAGCCTCGGTCTTAAGATAATGGAAACAAGGGCCAGTGGGATGACTGGAAGGTTTCCATGCACCATGGCGGCAACTCAGTAGACTGAAGTTGCTTACATTTGCAAAAATGTGTTTTCTCTTTTCTAGTCTTCAATAAAATGAAATAATATCGTTGGTGTGAAAACAAACTTTGTCATTATCCAACTGTAAGACTCCCCATGTCATTATGTACCACCCCTGTATTTTAGGGTTAAGCACAGTATAGGATGGTGAGTATGTGTAATATATACATTGCATGGTCTTATGTGTAGCTTTTGTGAGCAAGCAGTTCTGAAAATATTCTTTTTTTTATGGTACATTTGCGTCAGTGTGAAGTGACCCTTTATTGCTACAGGCAGTCAATATATTTTCTCTTAACTTAACTACATTACACTATGTTTTGAATTCAGCTTAATAGCACAGACATAGTTGTTTACTGTTATAATAATGTGCATGAGGAGAGGAAGGGAGATTTTTAAAACGTTCCTATATTGTACCATTTCACAATGATTTTGCAAAGTTAATAATTAGTTGCATTTCAGTCCATGCAATAATACTAACAATTAATGTGCAACTAACTAACTTTCAAATTAACAAAAAAAAAATGCTAGTTGCCCAACAGATGCACAGAGGGTTTCAAAATGATTTTAGATACCCAGTCATCAGCTGTATATGAAATGATTAACCACAACGACTCAGTGCTGTATTGTTAATATAGTGTGATGTTGTTATGTTTTATCTGAGGCTGTAACAGGATGGAAGTTGATACAGAATTATGCTCAGCACCAGTCTATACCTTTCACCCATCTGCTTAAGTTGTCTGTGCCTTTGGCACGGCCTCCAACCCTCAAGCTGACTGACAGACTTACTCAGCACTCCATTAGCTAATCATGGTTGGGTGCAGCCTCGCTTTTTCCTAAGCCCCCCTCACACATCTCTTTCCCTGCTTTCCTCATCTCTCTTTTAGTATATTTCGTGCTTTAATATTCTGCCAATTTGTAGCAGCTCTCATTCCTCAATTTATTTTTCCTCTGTATGAAATATGTAGTTGAAACGGCGAGCAATCAGGGGACGATTGATTTTGGGGCCACTTGATTCGGTTCTCAACATAGAGCAGTGTTTCCTTCTCTGACCCCTGACGTTGACAGGTCTAATCATATTTTTTCAGATATAGATGTTCTGTCTCAGATATGGTTGATTATAAGTTGACGAAATGTTCACAGAAGGGACACTAAATAATGCGGGGTTTTCCTTAGATCCTGACGTCTGCTTCTCAGATGTACTGTTTTTTTTTCACATGGAATAAAAAAAATGAAGTGGCGGAGGGACAAAAAGAAAGTTTTCTTCAAAGGCACATAAAATATATTGCCATAATTTGTGGGGAATAATAACAAAGCTCATATCCATATGCCTTTGTTACACAAAAATCGGACTCAAGATTTGAACCAGATATACAACACCAGAATTTGAGTTTTTCACTCTACATGGCCTTTTTATGCCTATACCCCATTAGCCTGTATCCCCTGTATGTATCTTCATACATGCAACTGCTTCACTTGATGCCACGGTTCCCATCGGCTTGGTATATGAACACCTTTTAACTCGAGCTGACAGGTATAATAATTTCATGCAGCAGCTGCTGGTACAGCTAACAAATACTTACTGCATCTGTGCGATCATTTTAACAGCAATTACTGGTTCATTGGGAGACTGCAAATGGACATGTAGAGATGAAGTTTCTATTTGCAAGCTTATTGTGCTCGCTTTTACCGTGCCACCATATCGCAGACACAGACGAGATGAACTCACTTGACCTTCCTCTGTGTTTTTTTTCTCCTGCCCCTTCCCTCCATCCCTGTGGTATAACACCACTCAAGTCCTCAGAGACGTCTTGCCACATTGTGTGTCTCTAATTCTCGGAAATTTGTTTACAAAGATGGACAAATCTTGTCAACAAACTCCTCAGTAACACCCATATTTACAAGGAAAAATCAAGAGCCTCTCATTTTTAGATCATCTGTTAGTGATTTAATCACGGGGGGAAAAAACAAGCAAGTGTGGATGGAGAAACTCTTGAGTTCTCTTCACTGAATGGAATCTCAAGGACTTCTCCCTGTGATGTATGAGGGACAGAGTCTCTCTTTAATTAGCACTGACATCACTCAGATAAGACGGGGTAAAAGGCGAGGAAGGGGGCTGATTGACAATAGCTGCAGAGTGACTAAAGAAAAAGATAAAGTGAATTAAAAGGAATAAATTGAGATCTTTAAAGATGGCAAGGAAGATCTGGCAGAGAGAGGGAAAAAAAGAAGAGCACCGCTGTAAATCATCTGTCCTCTCTTACTCAAGGCTTTCTGGGAGACGCCAAGTGGAAAGCTATTGCAGTCTGCTTGTGAGCAGTTCAGGGAGTGTTGTATGCTGTTTTTTGTTGTTGTTTTTTTTCCTTACAATGAATGAAGGTGACTGTTCTAGATTGTGGCGTGAAGCCATTATGGCTAATGTGAAACAAATAAAAGGTAGATTGGCAGATTGATTGCGCCACGCTTTGACAAGTTGATTGGCTGTTTAGACAAAATCAAATTTTAAATTTGGAACCCAGTCAGAGTAAACATTCAGTTGTTGTTGTGGTAGACTCTTCATTAGGTACAATTGTGAAAACAAGGAAGTGGTTTCCCAGAATCCCCAATTTACAACATGAATTATTGGATTGCTGTAAATAATTAGATCACTGTCATCTTCACTTTTTTTTGTAACCACATATAATTTATTTACTATGTGTACTCATAAGACAGTGTGCACCTCATTGGTGAAAGTCCATTATTGACAATCATGATAGATAGATAATGAACATGATAGAACTGAGTATATATTATACATACATTTTTGTATACTCACCCAGTGCTGTTGATCTCATATTTGTGAACGCCTAAATCTTTGGCAGCTTGGAAGTTGTGGTATCAGTGTGAACATTGCATTACAGAGAGTTTTGCCTCATTGGTAAGTTTAAAAAATCCAGCCAAAATAAACAGTTCTGCCTGTAATTGCCTCATAAAATTCCAATGGTGAAAGAAGTTCATGCAAAATAAATCATGCTCCATTTATTTACTCAATTTATAATTTGAGGTAATGGGCATGACGTAATTATGTTATCAATCACATATGCTAAACAGGTTTGACAGGCCGGCGTGTTTATCGGCGAGTTGCTTTGCTAAGTTGGACATGTTGACTCCGCGCATCTTCTACAGACGAGCTCTGTGTGTGAAACAAAGCCATATTTCTATTTGTGTGCCTGCTTTGTTGACAATATGTGGACATTTGGCAAGGGAGTGTGTGCCATTTGTGCCTCTTTTTATGGTGAGTGGAGGCAGAAGACAGGCAGGGCAGCAGAGTGCTTTGCACACACACACATACAAACTCTCGTTCTAAAAACAGTCATATTTAAAGTGCATTTACTGATAAAATAGTAATACCTCATTAGTATTTGTGCATTACGCACCACTAACTTATAATGAAGATGATTTCACATTACCGTATTGGTACTTACATTTATTTATTTATTTGTTTTTACTTTTTGAATTACATTTCACATTTAATTGGGCAAAATCCCCAAAAGTAAACATACATATTGTGTCTCTTTTTTTTCCCCCTTAAACAAAGGCGATAAACAGTGTCATCGAAAATGCAATTAAGAGGGGATGAAGACCTTGTTCAGCCAAGCATCCACACAATTTACAGGGTGCAAACTCCTCCTAGTCTTCTAAGAAAAGTAGAAAACCACTCTGAATTCACGTTTTATGCATTCTCCATTGAACACCGTGAGAGCAGATAACTCAGGATTAACTAGACCTTGGTGAACATGCATTCTGTATAAATCTATTTTATCCTGAGGCTCTGTGCTGCATAAACTATAGAGCAACATTCATTGATTACATTACAACCCTCACTGCTCCACCCAGATCCATATTAGATGATACTTGAAGAATCGTTCATATTGTTTTGATGGAATGAGCTCCAGAGTTTTCCTGTTTATCTCTCTCATTGATGAAAAATGCAAGTCTATTGTCCAAACACTGGGTTAAAACTGTTTGTGTCCATGACGGTCTGATTAAATTCACCATCCTAAAAACCTCAATCTGTCTTTGTGTGTGGTTAAGCATAAAACTATTTCCAACTCTGTTGTGGAAGGAGTAGAGATATTTTCTTATTCCACCCAGATTTTTTTTGTTTAAAGTGGCAACTCTCCAGTAACAAGCCTGCTTCCTGCCTCCACCACAACACTGTTAGTCCAGTGAAATTCAAGCGGACACCTTAACGTGTAAATAAAGTGGAGATAACAATGCGTAATTTGCACACATGTGTATTTGCATTTGCACTGATGTACTGTGATTGTGCAAGAAAGCTATTGTTTAAGTGAAGGACAGGATTATTAATATAACACAATGTCAGTATCTGACCATATCTTTTAAATCCCACCCTATTTTGGCCGCCGTGAAGTTATCCTCCACTAGACTACCAGAGCCATTAAAGGCCAACTGTCGTAAAGGGACAACCTGAAGGGAAGTGTGCACCTTTGTTGCAAATACTAAGAATTGCCTGGCTTTACTAGAGGGTGAATTTATCTGGCGTTCACTTTGGCAGAGCTGGGTTGAGTAATCTCTAGTATTAGGCGATGTGTATACAAAAAAACGGAAAAGTGGAAAAGGGTGGGGGTGGAGGGCTTCATTTACCAAACAAATTGTCTCATGTCATAATGCTGTGTGCTTGGGAAGAAGTGCAGCTTAGAATGTTTCCTTGGCTTATTGGGTAATCCCTTGATAAATAAACTGGGAAGACAAGACCACGGTTGCTATCTGTAAGCCAATACTCCCCAAGATGAGGGATAGCCCTGGACTTGGCGGGTTTTCTTTCTATCTTCTTACACTCTCTTATCAGCATAAATTCAAATGCTCAACATGCATGATATACATAAATATATGCAAAACATACATGTATACATGAATATACACAAACGGGAGTGAAACCGAACCTGCTTTTCACCTCTTTTTTATGACAACAAGTAGCTGTGTAGCATTGATCCATTTTGCTGGCAGCAGTTGAACACACCTTGTGTTTCCATGCATTTTTTCCTGGTGACAAACATGCATCCCACCAATCTGCCCTCCTCCACCAGTCTCTGTCCTTGGGCAATCAAACAAGGAATGCTCCACAAAATAGCTGAAATTGTGAAGGTGTAACAAGGGCAAACAGGTGGTCACACATATACACACTCCAAACTAAGTACTCATGCTGTGCTCAAATGGGATTTTCATTCTCACGCCATCATCGGGTCAGGAGATAATTGATTTATGGCGGTGTCCTAGCTCACGTTGTAATTCAATCTGTCATCCGATTGGCCCTTAGGATTATATGAACACATGATCCAACCTATAAGAGCATGTCTCCATTTCTCAAGAGCGCCCGTGGTGAAGATACAGTTTATTTTTCCTACGATGACTTTGTGTTCCGTGTACACTTTTGTATGTTTTGTTAGGCATAAGAATCATTTGTGTCAGCGTTGTTGTTTTGAAATGCAGGCTTTTCTCCAATCTCTCGGGGCCTCTTCAAAAGTAGTACACTTTTGAACCTCTTCCCCCTTGTATTTGTTGTATGATAAAGCAAACAGAACTGTGAGTGACCTCCTCTTTGTGTTCATATTTTACACAGATGTTTACATTTTTTGTCTCGGAGAATAGTATCAGTGTCACACAAAGGCAGGTAAGAAATGGCACTGGGTTTAAAACTTCAGTCGGCCTTTTTGAAAGTTCACAATGGCAGGATTAGGTCCTGTCTTAATCCTCCATTCATCACAACTGCAGGGAGATAACGTGTAGCTATGACCTTTTTGCTTGGTGTCATGGGATGTATTTAAACCCTCAGTTCTCAGTTAAACTATCCTGCTCTTTTAGACTACTGACATCATTGTCCACTTTCCCCACAGATTTGTCCAGATAATTCTTTTCCTCTGTTTACTGCATGGATGTGTTACCATCAGTCCTTGTATGCCTCACTAACTGTTTGATTGTCTTTTTGTTTTTAACTCTACATTTTATAAACCAGAGTGGTCTTCAGAGAGATCCAGCCAAAATGCAATTGCAGCAAGTTTACACTGATCAACAAAGAATGTAGTAAAATGAAACGTTCAAGTCATAAACATGTTATTTCCTCAGCCTAAACTGTTGTTACAGACTCATCTTTTCTTTGCTCAGCTCTTCGCACACCTGCCCGTTGCAGTCTGCCAACTTCACCACTTTCACACAAACATGCATTCTTCCTTACACACAGCATTGTAGACCTCCCAAACTCTGTCTGGACATGATGTCATGGGACCGTATGTTGTCTGAAATATGTATTTTTAATCCCGGGACCATATTTTATAGAGTTGTATTTTTGTTAAACAAGGACGAGACACATGGTTCACTTCAACATCTGTCAGGTTAACCAAGGCTTTACTGTTTCTGGCACTTAACAAAGTCTCACCGGTTAATTTGATTGTGTTGCTACACACACACACACACACACACACACACACAATAGCACACTTGTTGAACTGAACAGAAGACTGAACTGAACAAAAGAAAATCATTTTATAAAATCCAATACACTTCACTCCACGATCAAATACTGAAGCTTTATTCAGACGTTTAATAAGTCAGTACACCATTGTGTGCAGAAGCAAAGGAATAAAAAAAGTAATTGTCTCCAAAACTATTGCAGCACCTGCTTAGAGCATTTGGCGTATTCAGTGAGCTGCTTGCACAAAATAGTTGCAGTGTACTATCTTTTCTCACTCTGTGTGTGTGTGTGTGTGTGTGTGTGGCAAGTGTGCGTGTGTGGCTACGTGCATATGCGTCTGTGAGCTGCTCTACCACATGTGAGCATGTTTTATGGGTCTATGGGGGGCTAAGGTTAATGCAATAAAACAACCTTTCCCCGTGCCCAGCGTCTGCCTCGGGAGATAATTTAAGACCAGAATGTTGTAAAGAAAAAGTAGGAGAGAGAGCATGAAGAGTGATAGGTAAACATTGCAACGGAGAAGAAAAATGTCCACGTAGTCACGTAGTAACTTATACTTCTCGAAAAGCAGCTATTGGATTCCTTCACCATTGACCGCCCATCCTCCCCCACACACACTAAGAAGGAACTAGCCTATGTGAAACACCTCCATTCAAACTGAGTTTACGAGGCACATGAGATGACTGATCTGCTCCGCTCTGGAGGAAAGAAAGCATCTTAAGCTGGCTGGGGGTGACAAATTTCAGCTGCTTCAAGAATCACTTACCCAAACTCCTCCTGGCATGTGGACACATTACTTTAACCATGTGCAGTTCCTTATCAAATTAAAATGTCATTGTTTGTCTCCGGCTTCTCACGTGCCACCTAAATGCTAAATGTTTTCCTGGGGCAATTTGTCTATCAGTCTGAGGAAGTTGCACAATTTATCTACAGTATATTGGATTGGATTGGTTCATTAGTAGCATGCTCTATGAAGGCCAACCAATGTCAATGAATTGTGTTGTCAAATAATTCATGTTCAGGTGACTTTATTTATACTCATAGGTAGATTTGTTTTGAGGTAAAAAAGAAGGAAAGCATCCATATTACACACAGACATTTGGACTGATTAAAACCATACAAAACATGGACACGGACAAGTACTCACGAGGATTAAAACGGAATAATAAAAAATTAAAATAAAAAAAGATGAGATAAGATATAAAAATAAAATGCAAATAAAATGACCAAGGCTTATTAAAAGAACATTTGCAAGAGGGACAAAGCTGTCTCTATTGTGGTTAGTCTCAGACCTCTGGACTTAAAATCTCCGGCCAGATGGAAGGTGCTGAATTTCACTGCAAAGAGGATGGGAGTCATCTTTACAAACAGAGCTGGCCATCAGCTGCAACTGTCTGGTACACAGCGACTCTGGACACAGCTGTGACTCCCAGATCAGCCGACAATTAGATTCAGTGAGTTTCGTTCTTTCAAAGGCAGGTTTCCAAACCATGACAAAAGAGAGAAAGCTAAAACGGTTTCAGTAAAAGTAACAGTAAAAAAAAAAATAGTGTCATCATGTTTCTATCAATATGGAGAAGGGACAAGTTCTGCAGATAGAACAGATGCCGGTGTCCCTTTGCACATGCTTAAACTGTCCCTGGATAGTAGTGGGCTGTTTTTGCTGCAGATGTGAGTCCTCACACCACTAAGTAGACAAAGTAGACAATGGCAGGGCCATGGCTGCTCTCATTTCCCTCGAGCAGACTGAAGATCGTTCCGAAAGCCTTTGGATTCAAATGTGTGGTTGAATCATGTTAAACCAAATAAAATAGAAGTTGGGCTCGACACCCATTCTCTTTCTTTTCATAGTTGTGTTGAATTATTATTATTCAGTCGAGTGACACATCCCTCTTGACAAAGCAGCGCATGTACATTGATCACTGTGAGGAGTTATTCTCTCAAGCATTCAGGAGCTGTAACACTCGGGTCTATCGAGCTAATTGAGAACCACTTAATAATGCTGCCTCGATGCTTTTAAGCCAATGAGATGTCATTGATTTTCCTTCTTGGATTGAGGCACACGCCCCTTTATTCTCATGACCCTGCTGTCTTCTCCTCTGCTGCTGGCTGTAATAGCCCACTGGAGATGTGCGCCATCATTGCCAACTGTGTGCACATTCATTCATCTCAATGAGGTAGTGGAATGTGTTACATTTACTGTCAGCCCTCCTGGCAATAATTCACTCATCACACCATTTTCTTTCATCACATCCTTCAATTAACGCCCACTGTTTTCCCATGTTACTCCTCCCCCGTTATCCTGAACTTCTGTGTTCTGTAATTTGTCTCATGACTCGCGTCATCCCGCGAGCATTCATTCTCCATTAAAAACAGCGAAGAACAACCGTTCACTTTGAACACTTTATGTGTTCTCCTCGTATGCTTTCAACTGCAGGTGTCAGTTGGTGGGTTGTTTTGAAGTCACCCTTCAACTCCACCCTTTTATACGTTTTCCTATCCTAACAGGTGTGTGCATGTGTGTGTTTTCTCTATCATCGCCACAGGTGGACAAGGTGTGTGGCCTTTCTACTGAGGAGCCTACAACGATGCAGTCTACAAGCCCAGAGGTCACAACCTCTACGGTGACCTCCTCATCTCCTTTTCCATCTGCAGCCCCCTCCCAACCTTTACCAGAGCAGTGGCTTGGGCAACTCGCCCACTTGAGGAAGTAAGACGCGGCAATAAAAATGAACTTTCATTAACTACAGTTTTATTCAGGAGTTTACTACTGCCTGTTGTAAATCAAAACACATCTTTCTGCTACCTGAAAAGTGAGTTTCAATGGCTGCGTCTGTATGAAGTAGCCAGAGGGGTTGGCTAATGTGTATTCACAGCTGCCATCACTTCTCACTTTCTTTATATGGTTAGTTGGGCACATCACATATCACCCACACACTCACACACACACCCACACTCACACATAGTAAATGTAGTGCCTGGCACTTAAGTCCATGCCCTCCACCTGGCCTCTGAGGCAGCCTCCCTCATATCCACAGCAGCTGGCACTGATGTGCCCAGCTACAGGCAAGGGGGTGTGGGTAAGATTAATCTTGATGGACCAACAATTTCCTGTTTACCCAGACAGCAGTGCCACAAATTCTGCACACCAGTGGGCCTGAGCTTAAATAGCACCACACACAAAAACATACACTCAGGCACACATTATGCAGTGTTGCCTGCCTGACCTTGTCCCAAACCATGAATCACTGCACTGATGCCAGCCAAGCTGACAGGTCTGGCCTGGCAGTGCCAACACCATTCATGGCAACACAATCCAGCGCCCTGACTGCTGCACATGTGAGCACTGACCACATCAGACACATGGCAACTACCACTGCAGGAAAAAGGGAAAATATTGTACTGATGAGAAAAAGAAACATATTAAAGCAACATTCATTTTTTTACTTCTATGAGGGGAAAAGTGGATAAAGGAATACAGAAAAAAAGTTTGTTTGCATTTGTGTTGAATGTTTAACTGTATTTACATGTTGACATGTTTCTCTGGGTTTGTTTGCTAACTGATCATATACATTACATACCAGTCCCTGTTTTGCTGATGTGGTGTGGGGGAAAATGATTATTGATGTTTTTGTGGTGTGGCCATTCTCTGCATGTGCATGATTAATCACTCTCTTCCAGGGTCAACTGACTGGTCTTTTCTCCCCACATGTCCTGTCATGTTATCCTTTTGTTTCCCTTTTTCTGTCTCTCACCCCTCCACTTTCACATCCGTGCACCCTCCTTGCTTGCAACAATCTCCCCTGGACTCCAACTCCCATCATTCCCAGCTCGTTCCCCCTGAAACCCTCCAAGAACAATAAACATAGTCTGAAAACGCTCTCTAGGTAAGCATTAATCCAAAGGACTTATTCCTCCATCTCTCACATAAATTTTTTTTTTACCAAGCAAATGTTAGTTCGTATAGTGACTTATATACATGTATGTGACATTTTCATATACTTTAACAGTTGGTTATCTTTGTGTTTTGGGTGACCTATGCATTTTTTTATGTCATACAAAACCACACTTATATATATATCATCTGTTGCACTTGAACAGTGATTCACAACATTGACTTACCTCGGCATATAACCTCTCACAACCCCTGCTGTTTTTGCTCTGCCTCATGAGTGGCAACAGTGTGCGCCAGATCAAATTATGATGCCAATCTTGTGCTCGACACAAGCGCACCCGTATCAGTAACATGTGCTCGAGATTATCAGGTGAAGGTAGCACTGCGCAGTCTAGAGAATGTGCTGAATTGAGGTAGTCACAGTTAGAACCACAAATGTTTCCTGTCATCATAAATATCACGATTAGTGTTATATGCGTGTATTGTTGTGGTGGTAGGGTACCACTGAGTTATTTTAAGAAGATATGGCCTCAAAAACATGTGGCCCCTTATTCCACAATAACACAATGCATTCCTCAGTGGTGTGTTTTGTTTTGTTTTTTAACATGGACCATGATGAAGACATATTTCTTACACTATATGTACTAACACTGTTTCAATCTTTCCCAAATTTTAGGGACTTCTTGATGTATCTGCAGCGCTACAAGTCTTTCTTTGCAGCGTTGCCAGAGATGCTGTGCGAAGGGGAGAACATGGTGGACGACTTCACATGCTGGGGTGGAGAGGATGTGTTGGAGAGGTAAGAAAAAATGTGTTCAGTTCTCCAAAAAAATGTGGTTTATATTTGTTATGCTGGCTTTTGCTGCTGTTTGTTACTTCCCTATCACCAGGCAACATCTTGCATACTTTTCCACTGCTTTGTTATAGCTGGATGATGGTTTGGGTCGTTCTCCAAATGAGAGTCGATTGTGTGACTTGTACGCATATTTCAAGCATGAACTTCCAAGTTCTCCTGAGATTTAAGACATGTTCTATGTTGAATGGTGAAGCGATAGATTTTGGTTTTGAGCAAAAGCATCAGGCCCTTGTGTAGGACAGGGTCAGGGTGTGTGAGTCAGTGTGTCTTACTGCTGTGAATCAGTGTGGAAATAAGACAGTTATTAAATCATCGTCACATTAAGTGAACACAGAAAGCTGTGCCTGTCTCTCTTTGCGTTAGGGTCAGTTAATGAGTCGTCGTTTTTTTTCCTTTCTTATATTTGTATGGTTTTTATTTTGTGCTGATTATCGGTCTGGAGCGGGAACGCTCCTCCTCTTTATGGTCTTGGTTGCATCTCTTTGATAATTACTCTTTCTCTGTGTGCATGTGGTTACATGAAAGTCTGTATCTGATTTCCATGGACGTGTTTCTTAAAAACTTGGTCCATGATTATGACAGGGTTAAATCTCTCCTTCTGCAGTGGTGGCTCTAAACTGGCTCACATTATCATGGCAACCTCAGCTCTTGGCGCTGCCAGTATTGGCCTTGACACAGGAAAACAGTGGTCTGGGGTGCCTTTTCCATGATCCACCCTGACTGTTTCGAAAATCTTTTTATCCTTGTCTTCTTGCTGGGTTAGGGCTATAACTTGGAATATGTAGTGTTAGACATTTCTGCAGCAGTCTATCGTTATCACAGTCACTAAAGTGGTTAGCTAGTGCCTGCTAGAGGCTAATATTCACGGGAGAAAAAAGGACAGACGCTCATCGTCTCTTTGGTCTGGGAACTCACCGACCATTTATTCTGCGCATGCTCACAATAGCATCCTGGTGCACACAGGCACACGTGACCTTAACAGAATACTCTAATGTGCTTCTAGGCTGTATATTTTCAACCCGAAGGGCTTTTTAAGGACCTTATTCAAACTCCAAAAATGCAGTTGGCAACTGCTGTGAGTGTGATCAGGAACATTCTGTATGAGAACATGTCAGCAATATTAGATAGAGCCAGTCCCATTTTTTCCTTTACTCTGTGTTTGTGTGTGAGCGAGTGTGTTGTTAGTGTCACTTCTTCTACCAAAGACTTCAACAACAGTGCTAATGGGATTTAGCTGTGTGTTATCACACATTCCCTGGTGAGAACCAAGTCTTTGCTCATGGTGGCAAGTGTTGAATAAGAAATCAGTACCCTACCGAGACATTAGGCATCACTCAAAGTGCGCATATTGGCCTGTGGTTATTCAGCAAAAACTTCATCTACTGTATTTGACTCTGTTGGCATGTTTTGTAGAGAGAGAGATGAGTACAGAACAGGGCATGAAAAGGGATGGGCTTTTGGTGTCATTGTGCCCCCAGTGCCTCCATGTGCCCCTGACGAGGGAAGCATGGTGGAGTGACGGGGAGGGCTTGGCAGCATAAAGATCCATTGTGGAGTCAGCGGAGTGGGGCACAGCCCTGCTAAGGGGACCCCCAAAGCCTAGTGGAGGAACAAAGACCCTCCTATGAGGCTGCATGGGAAAGACTCGGACACTACTGCCACTACTTCTGCCACTGCCCACACCATGCCTGGGAAAGTTGCATGAGAGTTGCAGATGCGATGAGAGAAGGGCAGACAGTGAGAGACATAGATGAGGAAAAAGGATGAGAACATATTCAAAGGGTGCAGCAAGCAATACATAAATAAGCTGCTGTTGTCGAAACACATTTCTCCCTCTGTGGTGGGCACACAAAGTCTCCGAGGACTTTCTGAGGTTTTTCCTGATTTATAAAAGAACACACAGTGTGTCACACATCAGTCCACATAAGATCCATGAGCTATTCAACAGCTGGAATGTTTTTTTTCATTCATACACAACCATGCTCAGACAAGAAGACACACATGTTAGAGTGTACCCACATGCACTCACACACTCATGAATGCTGTAATACTTCAAAATAACATCAAAGGCATTGGGGATTTAAATTCCCGTCTTGTTTTTATTCAGCATCTGATGACAGACGGGCGAGAGGGGGGCAAGCATTTGTACTTACAACCAAAAGTGCACGTTGGCATGTATTCAAACATCCCTAAACATTTACAGGACCACATGTGTGGATGCTTAACGCCATCTTTTCCGGAAAGATAAGATCAACCAAAATGACCACATTCCTTATTTATATTTGTCAGTTACTGTGTATCTATTGCAGTAGTCTCATCTCCCTGTTGACACATACCATATTTAGATATAGTAGGTACAGGTTTTGGATGTATGCTGCAGGCCCCTATTTGACTATACAAAGACCTTAATTGGATTGTTGGACTGAAAACACAAGGCTATAACCCTTGTAAAAGTTTGAATGGCAAATTAAAGCTAAGTGACATTTTCATTGATTGGTCTTTATATGTTAGTGAGACGGGTAACTGTAGGTCAACCCATAATAAACATGGGAATTAAGGTTAATTCAGTTCTTTACATGAGAGGCAGCCAATCAGGTGCATAACAGAGTCAGAAGTGGCAAAAGACTGGCAGGTGAAGCCAAGTAAATTGCAACCTTGGGGAAATGGAAAATAACATAACATTAACCTTTCTTACCTGAGGTGTGTTGTGAATTATAGTTTCTCCAATCGCAGCTTCTGCTGCTGTCACCAGCAAAAGTTATTGCAACAACCACGGAATAATAAACAGTAACATTGCTTTTGAATTTTCAAAGTTGAGCCATAAAATGATTCTGTGAGGCACTGTTGTTGCAATGCTGCATTCACACTTTCTGGAGCCCATAATTTACGTCGTTTTAAATGATGTGAACCAAGAAAAAGTTGCTGCATAGATTTAAAGCTGATGTTATAATTGAAAAACATGGACGAAACGGAGCCAAGTGAGTGAAGTAGTCCTCCTCTTTGAACTTCATTCATACACTCTGTGTTCCAAGCAATTATTTTAGATGGATTCTGGCATATTAGCAGAATGCCTGTCCCATATGCTTGTGGGATTCACATTGTCTTAACCTCATTTTGACAATTTTATGGTAGAGTGTATATTTTACGTCAAGAAAAAATCCACTTATAAGTAAATGAGCATTCAGAGGTCTTTAATGCTTATCGGACAGATTCAACTTTTCCCTCCTTTTCTGTTTTGACCAGCGTGAAAAGTCCAGCATTTACACAGTGATTCAGCACTGCCATGATGTCACAGTGTCTTCATTTGTTGTCAGACGTATGTTTGTGTGCACATGCACGTGTCTCGTTGTCTATTACCACAAAGAACTAATAAATCATCAGTACAGTTTAAATAGGATTCCAAAGTTCTGGGTGTGCTCCATTCAAAGTCCTACAGACAATAAAGCAGTGTGAGTGCCTCTGAATGCCTCACATTTTCATAAGGTTATGACAATCCATTTGTTTATCATTTTGACATCTGGGTTTCATTCTGTTTTTTGCAGGGAGAAGCAGGGAGAAACAGGGAGAGTGCAGCGTTGGGCAAAGCCCTCACTCCTTGCACTCTCGCTCACTTTTCTCTCCTTCTTCCAGACCCATCGGTCCTCACCTTCCCACCTTTGTGTCAGTTTCGTGGGTCAGAGGAGTTTGAAAAAAACAAAAAAACAATTGCAAGGATTTTGGATAATGAAACTCTTGCAGAGGGGACAATAAATGAATTAGTATGTGCAGAGGAAGGAAATTCCTTGCTCCTAGTGTGCTCTGCATATGTGCCTTGTGTTGCAGCAGCAAAACATCAACACAAGTAAGTGTTGATGTTTTCAACGGGTGTTTTTGTCTTTAAAAAACATGAAGACCAACATGTTGGAATGGCATTAGGCAGTTTCAAGGTATTTTGTTGTATTAAAAATGAACCATGACAAAATGACTAAAATGTCCTGTCACACTGTGTCTGAGGTATGACTGGTAAGAAAAACAGTGCAGGAATCACTCAGGTTGTGTGCAGCGTTGAGTAACGTGAGCCCTCCCCCTCTGTGTTGGTGTGAGTAGTTACTCAGCTGTGTTTTCAGTGGTATGATGGCGGAAGGAGGTGACGTATCAGAGCTATAATCACGATGATAGCGTGATTTTTCTGTAGCTTAGGGTTATAGTACAGTTAGAGTCTTATACCATCCTAAGCAACTGCGGCACTAAAGATGAGAGCATAAACATCAGAGAAGTAAGGAGGACTTATGGAGATAATGATTATCTTTCATTTCTTTTTTTCCTCTTACATTTGTTCTTTTACCTCTGCCATTTGCATTTGACTTCTGCAACAAACGTCTTGTGCCTTCCTCTGGTCCTCCCACAATCCCCCTCATCTATTTGTCCTTAGCTGGGATTCAGTAGCCCATCCCTTTCCCATAACCCTGTGCTGCTGCCTAGGACCCCAGCGTGACCTGCTCCCCATTGCTTTTTAGACGACTTTCTCTGTCTTACAGCCTGCATCTTTGTGTGCTCTTGTTTATTTACCGCTCTTCTGGCATCAGCACTGACCTTGTTTCTGAGACACTGGTTATGTTTTAGGGCTGAGATGTGAATTGTGTGTAGGTTACAGTTAGCTGGTTAATGGGATAATGGTTAGGCTGTCCAAATGAATGAATGAAAGTCAAAAGTCAATGTGTGTGTGTGTGCGTGTGACAGAGAGGGGGAAAACAACAGCGATCACATTACAGTAACTGAGTTATTTATTCTCACCACTGAAATGGTCAGATTGTGAGAGTCTGGAGTTATGGTATTTCTAAATGTGCTGCTACACACAAGAAACCGAGGAAACAAAGTGTTAGAAGTTTTTGTGGTTGTTTGTAAGTAAATGTGTTTTTTGTGGGACTCACTTACTGTTATTTGCCAATTTGAGACTTCACATGCCTCTGAGCGAGGGGTGTTTATGTGCTTTGGGCCTCTCAAGTTTTCGTTTTATGGTTTGCCTTGTGCATATTGTATGTTTGTAAAAGTTCCATCTGACTCCTTCCAGTCTTGCTATAGTCACTTTTATGGTAGAGACACAGTTTTATATCCTCTGCCTTCTGTTCTGTGCCCAGTCAGTGGACTGGTCGAGCTAATATAATTAAAATGCCACAATAGACTGGTAAGTTTTATTGGAGCAGTTCCTACTGGGTGAAGCTGACATCAACCTTCGCACTAGCCCACTGGCAAGGCATCAAACTCATAGCAGGCTGGTAGGATAAGAAATGGAGGGGAAAAAAGGGATGGACATGCTTGGGAGGGGGAAAGAAAGGGTTTATGTGAAAACAATGGCCTGATGGAGAGATGAACTGATGTATGGATAAGGGAAAAGAAGGATAGGTCAATAGTAGTAGGAAGCAGTGGCTTTAGAACCATTTGTCTTTGTGGCTTAATTGCCTCTGTGAGCCTCTTTGAAGTCCCCACTGCTTGTGTGTCTGGATGCCAAATCAGTAGTGACCTGTATATCATTGTGAGCGAGTGTGAGTATAAGCCCCATGACCAGCTTTAGTCTCACATTTTGACACGCATTCAGTCACAGCATGTGCTACTGAACAAAGAAAAAAAACGAAAACGGAAAATATAAAATGTGTCCTCCATGATGTCAGCACTGCCGTTTATAATCTGTTGCACAGATCAACGTCACACTGCCAAAACATTCCGTACACAACAAAACACCTAATGACGTGTCCTCAAGGACAAATCTCAGGTTTTGGAGGCAATTTTAACTCCCGTCATAAATTTGCTGTGGCAAGACACCACACTGAAATGAAGTGTTTGCTGTTGCTCAGCTCACACTCTGTGACGCTTTTATGGTGTCGCAATATTAAGAGCCGTCGCTGCCTGTGCATGCCAGTATTTTCTAATGGCCCCATGTATACGAATTCAACTCCAGTTCTTCCTTTATAACAAAACGTAACACGGAAGATCAAAGGTTAGAGTGTGCCCCATATGTCTGTACTGCCCTGTCAGCCTTATGTGACTTTGTAAAGTGAATTTCTCAAAGTCACACATTTGGAGCAATGTCACTTTTAGTGCAGTTCAAACTAAGAAGAAGAAAAATTGCCCTCAAGTTATAAAGCCCGCAATAAAAGCTTTAGGTCTTTGACTCTCACCATAATAGTAACACACTCCTTCAGCTCAGTGCATTTTAACACTGTTCAAAGGCAGAGAAAATCCAACGTGAAACCTCCGCTTTGATCCAAACACACGTGTAGACATGGGATTATGACCTTATAGACAATTACACTATTTCTGTGTACCACATTACTGCACCTCTAGAATACGCAACCCGTTCACATCTGATTTACAGAGCTGAACCTCTCTCTTAGTCGTGGCTATTTTTAGGGATGCTGTTATCCTTTTTCCTGGGGGATACAGCCGACTTTACAAATGTCAGTTAGACCTTGATTGAGTGCAAGTTGTCGGATCTGAACTTTGTGTGATGCAATGAACATTTGTATGTTTGAATTTGGGGCCCGCCGTGAAGACTGGCAACACTCCCTGTAGGGTTTAAGTGTAAATGTGTGTACAAGTTTTCAGCACGCGGTATTTACCATGCGAGTGAGTATTCGAACATGTCTGGTTTGAATCCAGTCCAGTGTTTAAGGTCAGTTGTCCAACCCAGCGGACTCCGTGTGTGAGTTTAAAATTAAAATGAATGACAGGCACGGAAGGAGAGAGGGAAAGCTAACAAATCCAACTCTGTACAAACAACAAAAGTACAGTACATTACTGTGGAGGGTGTTGTGCGTGCGTGTGTGTGCGCCTGTGATCTGTGCTCAGTGTGTGTATGTGGTAACCTGAAACCACAGGAAAAACGTTCCTAGAATTCCGGGTGGGTTTGGTGTCATGGCTCTCTCACTGGAGACCCCTGAATGGTGCTGGGAATGTGGCCTACACACGGAAGAGCTGCAGATTGAAGGGGAAAGTACCCCCACCCACACCCCACCTTAATCTCATACATCCATATACACTTCATGCCGCTGCCAAGCAGACACACACTTTAACAACTGACCAGTTAATGCATACATGTTCAAAACGTATTTTAACATAAAGACGGTATGATGATGGATTAAACAAACACTTTACTTTCAGAAAATGATCTCTTTACCAGTCGTGTGTTAAAGAGTGTGTGTTTAACCCTGACTTGATACAATAATCTTATCTTGCTGCCCTAATTTTACATAAGCTGTATCTCCACGTACCTGTACAATATCCTTTGGGAAGTTACACAGGATTCTAACAGAGGATTGCCATCAAACTGGTCAGTCTGATTGTGACTGAGTGATGATGCTCGGAAGGAGCTTACGTGAAATGATCATATGATTTTAAAGGCGCAGGCCTGGTCCATTTAACACCTATTACAAATGAATGTAATTAATGTTAAAAGGCATATAGAATGATCAAACGTCTTAAACTCACGGGCCACAATCAATTTCATGCAGCACGCCACTTAATATCAAGTTATAATGAGTTATTTTGTATGTTTTTTTATTAATAGATTGATTTTTACATCATAAATACGTTTATATTATGAACTATTTATCATTCCGTATCAAAACAAACTTAAATTATGTAAAATCTCATCATCGATATTGTTATTGAGGTTGTTGACTTTTTTTTTTTCACTTGACCGGCCCCCTACTGACCAAACTAGGCACTCAGTGGTCACCAGGTCTTTTGAGTTTAAGACCCCTGATATGAGGACATTACAAAAACAATAACACACATGGTTGTCATTGCTCGGTAGTTGTAGTTATATTGTCACAGAGCAGAGACCGTGTAGACAGTTTTAGTCTGCACAGTATGAGCTACAGCCACTAAACACATTCAGGTGAAAGGTCAGAGCATGAATGGCTGTATGTATGCGACCTATAATGTGAACTCTAATTTACCTAAGAAAGGCAAAGTTACTCCTTTGAAATCTGATGACAAAATGTTTTGTAGACATAAAATACCAAACACATGAGTTTGTACTTTATTATCACGAGCCTGTGTGCACCCACTGCAGACATTCTCACCAAGGAACATGATGACTTGCCACAGTGATTTTATCTCTCACCCTGCAGCTTGGACTGATTTAAATCTTTGACTTTCAGGAGCAGCATTAGGCACCTGCACTACATAAGCACCAGCAGACTGACACAAGGCCAGAATTGAATAAGGCCGTCATCTTGAAGCATGTTTGGCTGTATATGAGAGCGATGGAGAAAGGGCCACGCAAAACAGTTGAATGAAAAGCCTGCTGAATGATTTATTTATTTTGAGTTGGGACATTGCAGATGAATGAACATCAACATAAAAAAAAATATGCTCGATTATAAACAATGGCTAATTTACATCCATAGTTCCTATACGCAGGTTGATAAATATGAAGATAAAACAAAATACACAAGGACATACACAAGCAGAAAACAAACGGTAACAACAGTCAGTGAGAAACAACACTCTCCAGTTAACTTAGACTGCTAACAATATACAGTATGTGATGCAGCAAGGCAAACCAGGAAAAAGGGACCAAACTGTTAAGGTGCTTATTGTGTCGCACACACAATATCACTTAATTGTTTTCTAATCAGGTTTGAACAAGAAGAGAATACTAATGAACCTCATGTCCAATAGGTGACTGCATGGCTATAATAACAGCTGATGCATGGAGGTACACACTGAAGAATGTGTGCTATTGCCAGATCCACAAAAAAGAAAGTGTTATTATATTTTGAATTAGCAAAGGCAACTTATTTCAAATCATTGCAATAATATAGGGCAATACCGAAACTGCCAGGGAGTGACTAATCTTAGAAAAAGTAATAAATGTCTACAGTCTCACTTATGAAGGCATGTTTAATTTCCAACCTGTGGCTGATTGACAGATGAGCCTGATTATGACAAACATGGCAGTTACCCTGGAGAAAGTCATTTTGGCCATCTGTCTGTCAGCACTACCGTCTGCTTGACTTCATTTTGATAATTGCATGATCGCTTCTACCCTTCCATGCTTTCGTTGCAACAGTCACTCTCTCTTAATCCTTGACCTTAACAGAAGTTTAGATTGTTGTTAAATAGACAATATGCTAAAATGTCCTTGTTACCGAGTGTCTTATGGTAGCGTGAAGGGGGCGAGTATGCGCATGTCTAGTGCATTTAACTCAAATAAGTGTACAGTGTGATGTTCTCTGTCTGCCCAATGTGCATATCTTCATGGCAGAGGATGTGTTTGCTCCCACATGCCCTGTTGCAGCAGCAGAGTCTGATCCCTGACCCCCTCACTCAACACCCTCGCAATCCCTCTCCCTTCTGTGTGGGTACGAGTGATCGTGTGTTCGTTGCCTTGAGGAAAATGTACTTTTGTACATTTGTTTGAGTTGAAATTGGATTGTTTGTGCTGGATGTTCTTTGCTGATATGGACCACATCCATACAGTATATTCCAGATGTAGCGCTATGCTGCTCTCTCTGTTCATCTGGGATTTTTAAACACTCTGTACAAACTGAGCTGACCTTTTTAAGTGCGAAACCAGCTTGCACAAAGAAAATTAACACATGGACATCAAAACTATAATGTACAGTTTACCCGTGGCGAGTCCCAGACTTTTCTTTATATTTTAGTTTGCACTGGAGCTGTCATCCTTAAGCAGTAGATCACACACCATTCTGGCCCAGATCAGACAGACAGACGTGCAGACAAACAGGTGGTCGTACCACACCAGAGGATCATGGTCCACTCCGCCCGTCTGTGCTCTATGACATAGTTTACTCCCCTGGCTCTGCCCCTGCCTGCCCTTGTCTGCCTTCCACACACCAACTGCCCCTCCAGACCTCTAACCTCAGTCATCCATGCCCTCCTCGGCATGTGGGCATATGGCTAGAAGTGGGGATAGATTCATTTCTCTCTCTCTCTCTCTCTCACCCAAGAACAGATTGTATAAACACATTAATGACTAAGAGTCTGCTGCTGCTGCTATTTCAATCATATAATTAGCTCTGTTGTTGATGAGCAGCTGTCTCTTGCACCTTTTTTAACTGATTAAGGTTTTTTTATTTTATTCTTTGCATTGCCCTTAATTTTAACCCCATGTTTATACAATTGTGTCTTTCTTTCTTTCTTGTGAGCTCTTGCTGCAGCCACATCCTGCCCATCTGCCCTTGTTTACATCATTCAAATGTGTTTTATTTACAGTACATACACACAACCGAAATGTGTGACTTGAGTGGTGGAATTTGGAATCACATTAACTAATGTTATGGGCTAATATTGCCACCTACTGGGGGATCAGTGTCACTGGCGTGCACTTGATCAGTTTACAAGTAGTTAGAGCAGAGGTCTCAAACTCGCGGCCCATGGACCACATGCGGCCCACCACTTAATAGCAAGTTATAATGAAGTTATCTATGTGTTTTTTTGCTTTTTAAATTGATTTAGCGTCGTAAATAAATTTTTATTGTAAACTATACATCTTTCCACATCAATTCAAATGCATTTATTTTGAAATTCTGTCATCCAAAAATGTGTATAGCTTTAACATGATATGAAAATTATCATATCAGTTTAAGCTCACATTGCCCGCCCCTATTTAACACATGCTTTTTCCCAAATTTGTTACAATCTTGTTTGTGAGGCACACACTGACAGGGAAGTTTGCATGAGAAAGTGTGTGTGTTGAAATTGTCGTCTTGGTCAGGAAATGTCTTGTAAAATGTTTGTCTGCATGCGATTTTCTTTTTGTGTCTGGGCAAGGCGGCTGGGATTTTCTTATTCCTTCAATCTGATGGAGCTGCATAATGTTTTTTCCCAAAAGTCTGTGTGGTCTGTTGAGTCAGCCTGCAGTTCATCTACTGGCACGTCAGAGCAGGCGACACAGTGAGGTGGGGAACAGTTACACCCACTGACAGGCACAGTTGGGACAGTCAGGCCTGGGAATGTCCTCAGAGCAAACCACAGACACCAATTACAGTTGTAATCTATGGAACTGCCACCAGAGACTATTAAAGCTTTAAAAAGCAGTCATGCTGTATGTTTCCATTTGTCTGTTTGAGACAGACAAATGGAAGCTCCCCATCACCTCCACCCACGAGGTTATGTCTTTTTGTTTTTTCCTCTGTTTGTTTGTGAGCAGCATAACTCAACTTTGATGGCATTTTCTGGGGATGTTGTTGCCCAATCAAAACATTATTACATTTTGGTGACAATCTGGTAATCCCGATTCAGGATTTTTTATAAACAAACAATAAATTAAATGTAGTTGTTATCTTGTAAGTTAGGTAAGTGTGGGAAACTGAGCATATTTGGCAGAGGTCAGCCCTCTCGTAGTGTGTTCTCTAGTTTTGACCTTTGTTTGACTTTCACAACTTTGTTTAACTTTCACAACATTCACAACTTAATCAGTAACCTTCAGTTACTGATTAAGTTGTGAATGGGAAGCATTAGAGGTAGCTTCTCTTCACTTCCTAATAATTAACTCATAACAAAATGTTAGTTGGTTTACATTTTGTAACTTGATGTCGTTTCAGCTTACCTGCAGGTTTCGAATATACTGTCAAATGAATGAGACACCAAATCATGAACACAAACAGATGTATTATTATACTGTGAATATGAAAAGTCATTTGTATTCACCAGCTGAATAAAGGAAAGGCATTAGTTTACTTACAGCCAATTGTACAGACTGTAAGTCTCTGTCTGTGCCCCTTATTGTCCAATTTTTCACAAAACTGCCATATAATGACTTTATTGGATTGGAATTATTTTTCCAGTTGGAAGGTTTATTTATTTATTTTTCTTTGAACAGTTTGTCTAGCTTTGTCAGGAAACCCCATTCTGCTGGTAAGCCTTATTAGAGCCATGGCTTACATTTACAATACATGCATAATTCCAAAAAGCCCATTTTTTTCTAAAGGCACTGTTTCTGGCACTGGTCTGTCAGCTCTTTCATAAAATCCAAGCTCAGATGTGCCCATTGCCTCGAACATTGGATGATACAGTTCATTGTATTGGCCACACGAGTGCAGTGTAGAAGCACATTTTGCACAAGAACTGCTGTGATTGCAATACTGTCCAGTCAAAGCTGTTTAGATTCTGGTGGGATTTTTCACACGACAAACCTTCAACGGTGCCTTCAAATAGGATGTGACGTGGTTCTGTGTTATACTGTGCTGCAAATTTGATATTTTGTGCGTGTGTATGAGAAAGCCCGCAGGAGCAGTTTGTTGCCAAGAGCCAGTCACTTACACCAAATTAATTCAGCTCTTTGCAGTTGCTGTGATTGTAGGTAAATCGATACTTGTTCATGAGCCCAGAGGAACACTGAAATGAAACATGCTCGGCTGTGTACAGGCCTTTAATGGGCTAATGATTAGCCACGCTTGATATTGTAGACATCACCCAGCCTGCCGATGTAAACAGACATGGACAGGTAGAAAAGCATTAATCGCGTGTGTCAAACACCTCCGGTGTTCAAGGCACTCATTGGATGTGTTCACCTGTAATGGCATGTGCATGATAAATGAGTCTCTGCCTCCTCAGATATGTTTCCATCTCACTTTTTTTCCATCTTTGAACTTGCCCCTTTTCTTGCTCCCCTCTCTGACTATGTGTTGGCCTGGGTCATTATGGCCTAGAGAACATACCAAGGCAGGACTAGACATGAGCCTACCCCAGAAGACAGTGCAATGTGCAATGTGTAATGTAGCCTGAAGCTGACCTTATTTACTACCACAAACTTAATGGATTAGAGTCTCGTTTTAAATTTACATTTTTAGTTTTACTGGAAGGAAGTTTGAATGTAATCTTGGTCAGCGATGGCCTACCAAAGACAAATAATGCTATAAATGAGAATGAGGTTGCTGTTGTTTTTTACCACTCAGTATCTTGAGAATCCCAAATCTCAAGAGTTGTAGATGACTATTAGCACTTGGCCACATCTCCACAGAACTGTGGTCTACCGGCTCATTGGGGACTGTGGGCAGCTTTAATCTCCAACTACCCAAAAATCTGATAAGAGGCATCCAATCAACGACGACGGCACAAAGGAAACAAGCAAACATTTGGAGGGGCTGCTTTGCTTCTCTTGTCACGTTTAAACTCGAAACATGTGCACAATACAAATGAAATGAAATCGGAAGGTGAGTAGTATCAATTGGATGTTTGACCTGATACAGTAGAAACCATAGCAAAAGATGTACAAAACAAATACTGTACACAGAAGGACAGGAGCTATTTGTTAGTGCAGTAACCCCTGTTATTGTACATTAGAGGATGGGCTTATAGTGTGTAATAGCCATGAGTAACATGAGCCATTTTAAAGTTCAACCATATAGCTGTTACAGTGCAACCACTCGATAAAGCAGCCTGGTCTTGGTAAACTCACCCTGGAAGTCAAAACAGTTGACACCAACATAGTGGTGTGTAATTCTAAACCAACCACACGGCCGTAAACAGCCGTATTTTACAGGTCCACAGCACCTCAAAGACAGATATGCCACTAATATAGCACAGGTGCCATGCCTCGGGTGAAGTTCAAGACAAAAACTGTAAAGATTCATTAATGTACAGTAAAATGTCCTGGACCATAGTGCTTCATCTTGGCTGACGTTTCCCTGCCATTTGTGTAACTGGAGTCAGAAACAGGCTCAGGGCTGTAGTAGTTGACCCATCATTAATAGTAGTTATTTCCACACTTAATGCAATTAAACTAGGTTAGGGATTTCCAACCAGGGAGGCCTGAACCCCCCAAAGAATACAAAAGACAGAGTTTAAAATGTCATCTCTGAAAAACGTTTTCACAAAATTACCAAAAAAAATGCAGTTTCTAGGAAAAACCACAACATGTAAACATACAGTTTGTATCCAAGTGACGTCGCGTCGCAACCTGTTTGGAGTTGCCAACATGACTGCTCTACCTGTTGTGCTTTATTTTTCTGACCCTGCCTGACTACTCTACATCTCTGACTCATCACTCGACTCAGATGATTGCCAGACTGAAGAGTGGCATGACAGAGGGCGGGCTACATTCCTGATTTAGAAAGATAAACATGTTCTACCCAGGAGTCCCAGTTTGGGAGTTTTTTTTTTTTTTAAGCGCATAGTAACATCCCGAAACCTCAACTTTAGTTAGAATGTATGGCTTATTAAGTATAATGATGCTTTCTCTGAAGAGATAAATGTCAAGTGACACTGGACAGAGACTGTTAAAGACTGAGTTGTTATTATTATGTATTACCTAAGCTAAATAGTGACAGGCATACTTATTGGCCATACAGAGTAGCCCTCACAGTTTTAACACTGCAGCCTGTTACACATAGTGACACATTTTATTTATTTGCTATGGCTTGTTTACCATCAGGATCTAATCTCAAATGTTGCAGGCGCATTATTTGTCTCATTACTCAGAACTGCAGTTAAATTCCGCTTTCAGTAATGGAAACCAGGCAGGAAAGAAAATGTCTAATGGAACAACAACAGTTACAGTAAATTTGACAAGCCTATTTTTGGGTTCTCTTGTGGTGAAAGAAACTTGGGATGAGACTTTTCAAATGTAAGCCTCGTTTATCGTTATGTTGTGGTATTTTTCAACATCCATTAGGTTGGTTTCTCGCTGGAATAAAACAATCTTTGGACCTGTTACATTTCCCAACATCCCCAAACTGCCTTCAGGTACGATGAGGCAGATAAAGAGAAAAAAAAACTGCTGTTGGGGATAGAATAGAGAATAAAACTGAAGCCAAGACTTCATGCCCCAGGTACTCCTGACTGCTCAGACGTCCAAGTTACTGCGGCTACTGTGTCATTCAGTGGTTCATGTGGTTACCAGCTGGGTTACAGAGCGAAGCAAAACAACAGAGAAAGGTAGAGAAAGCAGTATTTAATGAAGTTTATGGTAAGAGGAAGAATAAATGTGATATGAACAAAAGACTCTTCGGATTGAACAGATCATTTAAGAACAGGATGAATGAGAGAAATGGAGCACATTGAAAAAAAAAGGAAGAACCCCGCACTGCTTGAGCTTGCCTGCCCTGCACATGACCTCTCCTGATTTGCTTGCTATTTCTCCTTGCACTTTTTATGATGCGAGTTTCTCCGTTCTAATAAAGTTCCCTTTGAACCAATGCAGGCTGTGCAGTATTGCCAAGGGTTTGCACATCTTCTATAAGGACAGCCAGAGATTTTTGCCAGTGCTTCAGTTTGTTCATAGCTTGAGGTTTTAAATATTTATTTTCACTGTGTTTATTGGGAACAAGCCTTGTGTTTCAGGGGTTTGTGGTGGGTGTCAGTGTGCTGTGCTGTGCTGTGTGTGTGTGTGTGTGTGTAAGCTCACATTGCATCGCAGGGCACGGCCCTAAATGCAGCATGTGTATGTGTTTGCACATGTCCACGTTGAACGCTCAACGGACAGCATGTGTACATATGGTACGCCATGTTGATTAAATGTTTGCTAAGTGGCTTTTGACCGTCTGCCTGTTCATGTGCTCGGTGTTAGTACAGTGAATGACTGCTAAGCTCGCACTGTGTGTGAGAACAGTCTGGCCTTTCAGAACAAAACCTCTTGCTCAGAGTATTTCGACATGTCCAAGCCCTTCTCGTAAAGTTAGCTGGCTACAAACATCTACTCGACCCCTCCCATGCTCTTCTTACTGGACTCACTTTGCGTTGTGTTGCATTTTGCAGAGGATCTAACTCTAAACCCATAACACTGCAGTGTTATGGGTTTAGAGTTAATGAGAGCAGTATATACAGTGTATGCTTTCAACATAAGTAGACTCTATCTCACTTAATATATGCAGCAGAAAACAGTATCAGTCCTAGCTATAAAGAAAACCACTTCTGAAAATGAAATATATTTAAAAAATAAAGTGGGAATACCTTAATGTGTGTTGAATTTGTTGCAGTATAATAACCATCTTTATATAATCCATTTAAACAAAGTACAAAGTGCGTCACAGTGCAAACCAAAGTCCTAAACAGATTATAAAAACAGATTCCAATCAAAGAAACGATTCATTCAACAAAACAATTTGAAAATAAAACAGAGAAAATAGAAAGACAAGCCAGCTAGATAAAATCAGAGAGGGCTTTCTGATAAAAAGAAAAAAAAAAAAGTGCTTTTAATAAAGACTGAAATGAAGACACTGACTAAGATGGCCTTATTTCCCCGAGCAGGTCATTCCAGAGTTTATTAATATTAACATATTATTGATGCAGCCTTTTTTGAATATTGCTTCAAGACTTCTCTTCACCAAGCATGTGTTTTGGTACTAAAATATGGTTTGTTTTTTTTTAAAAAAAGTACAGTTCAAGAAAAAGGCGCTGAAGTTAGGTAAATGTGTGCATATTGTATAATATTGTTTGAAATTATTTTGTGTCAGTCTCCATTTTCTGAAAATATGCACAAAAGATTTAATTTCTTTCTCCATGGCGTCAGCCGCAACTTCATATGTTTCACAGTTTTTCCTGTGCATTATGGTGTTATTGTTTTAATGGACTGTGTGTATAATGAACAGCAATAATTGTCTCCTTGCAAAGACAATGGAAAGTGAGGTACAAAAATCCCAGAATTTTAACATTCTCATGAAACAGAAACTCCAGCTGGCCCGATGCTTGATTAAGCCTTCACTGTGAGTAAACCTGCTCATGCTCAGACTTGTAAACCCATGACGGGTGGAAGGTGGGGAAAGCTTTATTAATCACGATTAACCAACAATTTGCTGTTTGCTGTTACAGACAGCTGTATCACCAGCTCTCAGCCAATGCCCTTCTCCACCCACAGCCACGGCACACGACACACTCTCACGTGACATAAACCGCTCAGTTCTTCTCAGTCACTGACACTCGTGCTGCTCAGTTCGCTCCTATTCCACCTGACGTTTGTTTCAGAGATGACCAGAATGGCTTATAATTCAGTTGTAGTTAGTCACAATCCAAGCACTGTTGTTGTTGTTGTTGTTGTTGTTGTTTGAATCCCTGTGTTATGTTAGACTTTGTCTGGAGTTGCTCTTGACCTTTGGTGGAAGACAGTTTTCATTTTGAGTGTCTCCTCAACTCCATTGCCTCTTTACAAGAGATTATAATTAACTTGCCAGGCAGGTTCCTTGTGTCATGTAAGAGGATCATTTGAGGATTTGTACCTGTAAAGGTGTGTACACAGGGTTGATTTTAATAGTTTTAGTGGTGATACTCAGCCTT
Organism: Solea senegalensis; assembly: GCF_019176455.1. Taxonomy (NCBI): domain Eukaryota; kingdom Metazoa; phylum Chordata; class Actinopteri; order Pleuronectiformes; family Soleidae; genus Solea; species Solea senegalensis. The sequence goes on from NC_058021.1 coordinate 12,139,925, forward strand.
GTAGTATGTTTCTATATTATTTAATGATATAATCCTGTTGGTACACACACCATTGATCCGATAAACGTGAGAATTCCACAAAATGCCCCGCCTTTGAGCTACTACAAGATGATTTATTGATTCCAATTAGTGAAACAAGCTTTTCTGACACAAAATGTTAACTTCAAAGTGCACGCAGTCTTGGCGTGCCGGCTCACACTCCTGAAACAGCAACATCAACGATACCAACAACACTGCCTTCAGTTATCTCAGAGATGATTCACAACCATCTGATAATCTTCTTAACCACTGGGATCTGGGATGTGTTTATTTTATCGTTTCTGTCTTGTAAGACTCTGATTACACTGCTTGTGTTTAGAATAAGCTGTGCGGAGAAGGTGTAGGAGGATGAAAAAGAATCTTAGAAGGTTTTTTAGTCGGGGAAATGTGACCACCCATACGAGACCACTAACATATGGTGACTTTTACCCGTAGATAAGGAAGGACACACACAGGGCAACACAAAACACTGGTGGATTATAAGTTTTATTTTTAGATATTCATTATCTGCTTTACCTGGATCTCACTCTGGCAACAACTAACTCTCCCACCGACGCCACATCAAATGTTTACACAGCCTTGAAATGTCATTATCAACACTATAGGCTGGATTTTGTTGAGGAAAAATGGTCTAGACTACATTCAAAATACACATTATTTCTGTTTTGTACATGTTCACCTTGAAAGACGCATATTTAATTTCTCCCTTACAGTCCATGAGCTTCCCCGCGGTACTTCAAAAGATCACAGCAGTTTGGTCTGGGGTCAGGGAATGAAGGTCACTGGTATTTTGTGCTCCAGGCTGAGCATAAGACAGACCGGACAAAGCTGCTTTTACAAGAGTGCAACAATTGGGCATTCACAGGGGAATGTGTCAGTTCAGTAGAAAACAGTCAGAGCTATGACTCAGAAGCTGTATGTGTGTAGGTTATGGCCATTTCAAATGTTTGCTAAAGTTGAATGTTTGACATCATCACATGCAGAGCACTGCCTGTTTTTTTGACGAAAACAGTTAGTCATTTATTAGGCACGCAGTCTTTTCCACAGTCAAGTCACTGTTATACTTAAAGTCACAGGGATGCTGGGCTTTTAGTATGAACTATTCAGGACCCGTCTATTGCCATTTGCAGACTTATTATAGTGTCCGAGGTCTGCTCCTTTTGAGAAATTTGCAGCTGCAGTTGTATATCTATCACAGAATCATCTCTGGGATGTCCTGCAGTGTCAGTTGTCACGCCCACCCCCACCCCCCAACGCAATATCAAACATTCCCCCCACTATGAAACCTTCCAGGCCTATCAAGCTGCCAGACGCACCCTGACACGTCCCTTTCATTAACATCCCATCTGATGAGCTCATTTCCACGCCAACACTGTCATCCGGAGCCAAGCCTGGAGACAGACATGCATACTCTGCCTAAAACACAGGCTCCCACTTTCAACCACTGCTTGGAGAGCTGTTTGATGCTTCAATTAATCTTTTATGTCAGGGGGGAGGTTTATAATCCAAAAGCTATCGATTGTTTCCATCCTGACAAAAGAAGATTCAGAGCTGCTGGCAATTAAGAGTTCAATCGCTGTCAAAGCAGACAGTGGTTTGTGTGTGTGTCTTGGGGCCAGAAGGGGGAGGAGATCCACATTGCAAATACAGTAAAGGAATGCCAGAAAGGACCGGTGTAATAGAATAAATTATTAATGTGCTGCAGCAATTGGTTACATGAGAAACTTGTACTTTATTTCAATTGGCCCAATCTGTTGTTTGGATAAGCCGATATGGCACATAGTATCAATATTGGTCTGATACTGGCCACGATCATTGGACTGGATATCAGCAAAAGAGAAAAGGAAAATCTGATACGATCTATAAACCCTAAATACAACATAAACACTTCACTAAGCACAAGCAACATCACTATTATCATGTGACCGAGGCATGAATAGAGAATGTAAATGGTAGGTTTGAACATGGTGGTAAATGTTTAAAAAAACAAAACAAAGGATTCAAGGTTGCAATATCAGTATCGGACACAAAGCCGCTGAAGGACCTCAGAGCTTAGCAGAACATAGCTTGTGTCAGATATCCCCAAGTTCAGCACTTATGGTTTATTCTTCTCGCATCCCTTTGGAACACATGTGCAACAAAAAATATCAGCTCAACACATCTATAAACACACTTACTCACACCCAAACCTACTCACATTCATAATCACTTCATTAGCCTTGCACTGCCTGGAGAAGCATCAATTGATTTAATGCTTAAAGATGTCTCTCCTTGGTGATGCTGTTAGTATCTGACCTTGAGATTAAGATCGCGGACACAAGAGGCAGACGTAAGTCTTGTTTTTAGGTTGTTTAATCACAGGAACAGCATGAGGAGCCTGGGAAGAGATTGAATTAGGAGGTGGATGATTAATTTAACCTCTTAAATCGCTATCCCAATGTTGCCCAAATGTTTTGAATGTGGACCCACTCTTTAAAGATAACAAACTATCGCAACCCAATTTCCATTTTAAATTGAGACAAAAGTAATTTTGTGCATTTCTATTTGTATTGCCATTTCTGTAACAACCAGTATATATTTTGAACAGGCAAACGAGTCATTTTCAAGATATATATGTTTCACTTTTGCAAGACAATGGCAAGGCAACTACATGTAGTTTTTGAAACTCTTGTGCCTGTGTATGTGGAAACGTGGGATGAAGGACATGGGCTGGGTTTGAACTGATCTTCTGTGCCTGTCTGATTATGGTTTGTTGAAAAAGGCTGGGGTGCTGATGGACACCCATTATCTTTCACGGCTGTCTGGATGAGTCTGTTAATTGGGGCCCTTGACTGAACTGTCAAGTTTCCAAACTATGCAAAGACCATGTAGCTCTGGATGCTTTCCCCCTACAGCACAATAGAGAAGGAGCTGCACTTCCCAGGCAACGCTAAAGGTTCTTAGCTTTTTCTTGGCACAGAGGATTTCCACATTGGGCCTGATACCTGTAGTAGCCCACCTGGTAAATGATCTCCCTCACACCGATTGAATGTGTTGGATAGTATGTGTGGCAGAGCTGAAATCCATAAACATAGTCTAGTTTAAGCTTTTGATTGAACCAGGTGTTAAGTGACCACATGAATTAGGCTATTGACTGCATTTCTGTGCCTCTGTGTTGTTTGTAATCAAACTGATTATATGCATGGAGCATCACTTACAACTTCTGCTAAAATATAAGCCACTAATATCGTCACTGATTATAATTTCCAAAGGAGTACTTTACCGATTTGCATTTAGCTTTGTATTACTAGAATAGGGTTAGTATTTTTGAAGAATTGCGCAGTTTCCCCTGAGTTGAGAAATATCTTCATTCTTTTCTTTGTTACGTGCCCACCCATTACACTTGGTCCTGTTAGCATAACTGTTGGCAAAGATGACGGACACTGTTTACATTCTTAGAATGAGGTCCCCTCCCCCTACCAGTGTGTCTAAGAAGTGTGGAAGTCGCGTTGCAGTTTCAATCCTCGGACCAAGGCTCGGATCAAGTCTCAGATATTATTCAATTCAGGGGAAACTGAGGTTGGGAAGCACAATTTTGTTTCTAGTAATACAAAGCTAAATGCAAATCGGTAAAGTATTCCTTTGAAATCGCTGAAAAAGGAGCATTGTTGCACCTCTGTGCACATTCTACGCTAAATTCCATCATTCGTTGCTGAACACTCTCTGTAAGCTCTACAGTCACCGACTGTAGTGAGGTGGATCAGGGGTAGAGCAGGTTGTGTTCCTACTGGAAGGACAGGGATAGATCCCCCAGCTCTGCTAGGCTACATATCGATGTGTCCCTGTGTAAGACACTTAACCCCAAAGTGCTGCCCAAAGTGTTGTATGCATTGGATGATGTTGTGAATGGATGGATGGGTTTGAATGGTCATCAAGACTAGAAATGAGCTTTATAAATACAGACCATTTGTTAGAATTGTTAAACTCCATGCCATCAGCACAAAAACAGCACTGACAAAATCAACAGTTCTAATCCCTGCCAGGTCCAAAGAGCATGCCAGAGATTAAAGGATCCAGCGTGTGTGTCTGATATTCCTTTTTATTTTTTTCACAGCTATACCAGCCGAGTTGTCGGAAACGGTCTGCATGCCCAGAGGCAAAACCCAGAGGTCAAAGTTCGAGGTGCGGACCCTACAATGGCTGAAGTTAAGGAGGGGTTGGATCACTTCAATCAGGTAAGATGATCAAAAAGATAAATATTCATTGCAGCCCAGAGAACAGCAAGTCTGTGGAAAATGCTGGGCCCTTTAAAGGATTAAAGCTTCATTAACAAATAAAAGATCTGAAGGACATAAATAGCCAGTGCCGAAACTTTAAATGTAATGTGTGCTCTCTTTATTGTCTTGGTCAACACAATTGCAGCTGTGTTTTTGAATTTGTATTTCCTCTCATGTGCAACTGTGCTCAAGTGAGTGTGTTAAGATGCCTGTCTGCTGAGAGCGGCCTGCCCCTCAGGCACACTGTGTTAGAGCCAGGTCACATTTTACCACGTTTTGTGTCCGTGGAAAGCCGCTCTGCGCATACATGTACATTTGTCGGTACCAGTGGCCTTTTCATATAACCTCAAGCAAGTTCCTATGGGCACTGTCTTCTTTATTGTCTCTTTTGACCATAAGAAGAGTGCACAGGAGGTAAGCTTGTGGTCATGTACGGGGACCACAACGGAAATGGGCGGATGAAAAAATGCATCACACCCTAGTGGACCTCTGCAGACACGTGGAGGTGGAAAGTATGACCCGGCCCTCAGATGTGTCTAGATTCATAAGACCATATGATTGCTGCTGAAACAGGTCAAACTCAAAGTCTGGAGCAACAAATGCCCCTGTTAGTTAGAGGAACTGCTGAAAAGTCCTTACAGTGCTCACCAGCTCCAATGACTTGTTTTGAATGTAGAGGCAGATACATTTAAAGTACAGAAGGTGAAAGAAAGATGGTGACAAAAAAAAAAGTGAATTACTTTGAAAAGAAAGAAAAAAGAGGGATGAGAGTTGGGTGCAAAAGGTCAGGAATGAGTGACAGATAGGCTGAGATGACACAAGCAGCTTCAAAGTGAAGCTGTTTGTCATGTAGATGGGGTTTAGGGCTGAAAAGGACCCGGAATAAAAGGGCCATTTCACACAGTCCCTACAGGCCATTTAATGAGACAAACGGAGCAGGATTTGTTCCTCTCTGCCTGCCTACCCTTTTGTTGCCTCGAACATTATGCCCACAGATAGTCCACCAGGCATTTCTCACCTTCTGCCTCTGAATTTCTCTTTCTTTCCTCAGTTCTTGTCCTTTTGGTAACTGTTTGATTTTTGACTCCTCAGCCCTTGTTTGCCTTTGTCTTTCTTTATTCCACCCTAATCTGATCTATATCATGACAAATTATCCCACAAACTTAATCATACCTTCATCGCTCTCTCGCCATTCATTTTTCTTTTTTATCTCACATTGACCTTGCATATCTCTTGTCCACCCTTCTGTTGCTACCAGCTCAAGATCACATCTGTCATCCCACGGTATCCAGTTGTGCATGGTGGCTGTCAAATACCTTGTTGCCATAGTAACAATATGCAGAGTTGAACTGGGCCTGCTGACATTTACTGGGTTGAAAAGCCTACCTTCAATGTAGACCAGGTGGCAGATGGTGGCTGAGCCTTGTGGCTTTGCCAGATAACAGCAAAGCATTATAGTGTTAAAGAGCCTCATGTGGCTGGCTGTTTGAGGTATAGCTAGAATAGTTAAACATCAGCGAGTGTAGAAAACACATTTTATCACGCTTGTCCACACCTGGATAAACACAGCTTTGAATAGATGCCGTATTATCCATCAGACAGCGTTAAAGGTTTGCGTATAGTTTCAAACTTTTGACAAACACCTGTGACAGCTCCCAACCCTGGGCACAGGCCAAACCTATTCATATAGATCCCTGTGGTTTTGTTAAGAAATAGATCTTCTGCCAACAATCACAATAGACTAATATTTCATGCTCACAAGGCCTTGGACAGCCTCAAAGGCATATTCCTTCATTTTCTATTGACACACCCAAAAGTCTTTCCACCTCACTCCCGAGAGCCTGACACTTCAGCTGTGCAAGAATTATTAGAGGAAATTTGGAAGTGATATAATTTACACTTCAACAAATTTACGGAACATATCCCTTGCCCATTACAGTAGGTGTCTTATAAAATGTACCTTGAGCTACCTTATTTAATGCTTAGTTTGAACTTAAGACATATGCTTAAAACCATCACTTGCTGTCTCCTTTGTTGTTATTAATGAATAGTTTTATTGTTGTTATATATAGATATATGGTTGTTCTTTAAACATGACTAAATAAAATCTCATGTAGTTTTTTTTATATAGTTTTTGGAGACAAGGAGTTTTCTAAATGGGAAATTAAGAGAAAGACAAACTGTAATTTCCATCTCATTTTCCTTTTAAATAACAACCTTTATTAGACACCCCTGCTGCCCTTTAGGCTGTTAAATTCATTTCAATCCAATCATTGGATTGGTTTACGGATATGAATCATCGTCAATTAATTTTTGATTTGTTTGACCAGACTACATGGACAAGGACAAACCTCAGAGGTCTCAGAGACAAAAACAGGACGTAACATTGTTCATTTTTGACTACTGGTCAAGTTACTGGTCAACTTCTTTTGGTTCTCTGTGTCTGTGTGTTCCTTTCCTTTCATCTATGTGAAAACAACTTTCAAAGTGGGAGCAAATATTTCTTTTTCTGTTAGATTAAGAAAAAAAAAGAAGAAGAAAAGAAATCAAAGTTTGAAATACAAATTGTTTTCTTTCATCATCAGTGTTGAGGCTTATTATTTTCACAAAAATAAAAATTCGTCTGAAAACAAAACACACAGTGGGGGGATGGTTTTAGATGGGTTTCTTTCTTTCTAAATAAAATATATATATATATTTAACATGGGTATTGAAATAAATACATTCTTAAAGTTTTTCTTGAATAGTGTGTTGGAGATGTGTATATTTTTTTACCTACTGGTGAGTTGTTAGTGCCACAACAGCTAAGACCTACGAGACATACGCCAAAAAACATGACATTGAAAAAAATTTTTTGTCTTAGTCCAAGTAAAGTCTGACTTTTAATATGCATGTAAACATAACCGAGCGTTCATACCAGAAAGGGTCCTAAAGTGGTAACAAAAAGAGCATTCAGAGACACACACACACAGTGACAGGCAGGGTTGTAAGGTGCAAGAAGAATACACAAACCCACATCTACAAAAATATACAGTTACATCACATTTGTAAAAGCTGGAAATAATACACAGGACAAACCTAATCGCTTGACCTCCAATAAAATGGTCCATTAAATGAACAGGCCTGTGTATGTCCTCTGACTATCTGCCTGTTAATATTGCGGATGTGGACGATAAATGTTTCAAAGTGGATTTTTGATTTCCAGCCATGGGTCCAGCTGTTTTTGGGTGGGGAACCTGTCACATTAGACTGCCTGCTTTCATAACAGGCAGTCTAACATATTTCATATGTGAGACTTGAATAATTTGTCAGTTTGTCACTTTCCACTTAAGTAAGTAAGTAATGTCAGTGGCAGCATGTATAGATGGTCATACTGTTTTATTTAAAGCTTTTTCCCCCCCACAAACAAACTTTGACAGCATTATTACTAATGGTGAAAGATGCATTGGATGGAGAGATCTGAACAGTCCAACATAAAAAAGAGTCCACCATTAAAAAAAAAAAAAAAATCCAGTACATAGAGGCCAGTTGTATGTGTGATTGATGAGTTTTACCACTGTGCCGCTGTCTGGTTTGGCCCATGGCCCAGCAAGGTTCCACATCTGAGAAATCTTTCTCATGTTTACACACACTCAGCACATCCCCACTGTGAATCCTGTGGATCTTTGAATTTATTAGCCACTGTAGGGACTCGGAGTTACAGTTTGCGCTTGTTTGTCAAGGACAGTTTATATGTTGTATTTAGAGTGACTGTGGAAATAAACAAAATACATATTTGTGAAGATAAATTCTGGAAAACATACACACAGTTGACTTCAATTTCCCCTGACAGTACACAGTATATTTCTTTCATGTTTTAGCAAATCAGCGAGAAAAGATTTAAGCACTAAAGTGTTGGAATCCAGGGATGAAGAAAGAGCTTGGGCTGAGTTGGAAGCCCGTCACAGGGAGGGGACAGATTCTTTCCACTTGAAGATGATGATGGAGCTGGCCTTCACAGGAGCTCTGCTGCTCTTTGCCGCTGCTGCTGTGGCAACGATACAGCAACAAGTCTCATTGCACAGGGCTCTCTGTTAGTTTGGCAATTAAACTTTGTGAACCCAGACTCTAGTCTAAGCATAACATTTTTTACCATCACAATTAGATGAAAAGCGCATAAAAATGTGAGACTGTTTTTCCACATTGGATCATACTGCATATGCTTTCCTCAGTGGTATCAGCTCCTCAAAGACATCGATTCTTGTTAAGAAAGTATGTGACCTATATTTCTGGAACATGGTAACGAAAATCTCCCTTTAGGAGTGTAGTCGTGAAACCAAGTCAAATCCTTAACACTCACAGGGATTACTAGCTATAATGACGAGGAGGAAACGATCAATCATTCATGCAACAAACACAAAATAAATCGTCATCTCAGTGTGAGTAAGAAATTGTGCTGACCACTGCTGTCTTGGAAAAAAACAACATCTGAAACCACAGCAGTTGTTTGCTAAATGGTAACATTTCTCTGACTCAGAATAGTAACAGAGACCAATCTTTACTGGCAGTGGTGACAAAACAAAGCCGGGCCATGGCAACAGGCATGTTCGTCATGCGAATATGTTCCTCTAATATAACAAGCGTCATCGTTCATACAAAAAATGTATGTACTGTAGCTGTGCTGTGTTGACGTGCATGTTGGGTGGAGATCCTGTAATGTAAGCGATGACGGAATGTGTCGGCCAAGATAGGTTGTGAAAGCATTTTTGTTCTAGTTGGCATGACTCCTAAAGTTCTAACCAACACTGATTGATGCCATCTGTGGTCTCACGATGGCCATAATGATGACCATTATAACAGCTGATGTGCTAAACACCGTTAAAACGTCCAGCGTGTAACATTTAGGAGGCATGTATTCATTTTTGTCCATGCATGACCATATTTCCATGAAATGAATTTACATTATCAAGACACAGTTGTGGAGCTCCATGATTACTGAAGTGTTAAGTACAGGAATTGAACGAGACTAATATAAAGTTCTGAAGAAATTCAAGATAAATGTATAATGACTTTTTAATGAATAGTATGGTTTTCCTATAGCTGTAGATGAAGCCATTTACTGTAGGCAAGGGCCTTGGTTTACATAGGTCGCTGCCACGATTTGAAGTGGAACCTTATTCGCAAACAAAGAACAGCATCTTCTCTAAACTGCGTAGGCTACTGTAGTTCCCTGATGTGCTTAGGCAAGAGAGTAGTGAGAGCAAAGTCCTCCGTTTGGTGACAATCTGCAGTCTCACCATGAGATGTCACCAATTCTTATGCAGACAGAACCTTTTAAGATTCTGCTCCTCTGAAACCCCGTTTGTCTGACAGTTTCCCAGAAACCACGAGTGTGCGTTGACTCTACCAGATCAACAAGGTCCCTTGTTGGAACATGCTCTCTGCAAACTGCTGATGTCACTCAAATTGTCAAACCTTTTTGAACAACATCTCCATCATCTGGCTGACAGAAACCAAAGTTCATACACACACACGCAGGAGCGTGACAGGAGGGTGTGACAGCCCAACGCCACGGTGTTTTCCTCTGATTGACTCATATGAGGGTTACATGAGGTCATGGACATGGCCATATGTCACTTAAAAGTTAGCAGCAGAATTGACGTGCGCTAACTTGCAGCGCAGGGTTGTTCGTTGTTGTTTCAGGAAAAAAAAAAGAAATTGTTAAAATAACACGGCAGTTTTGGGAAGTGAACATGTGCCTGACTTTGTGAGAACACACTAGTGAGTTGTTGTTGCAGGAGACGCCCCCATGTGGACCTTTTAGACGCTTTTTTTTTGTATTGCTTTATTTCAGTATTTGTGCAGAATGTTATTTTCTTTATTATAAATTTTGCAAAGCAACTTAAATGTAATTTTACTTCAAATTTGCCCGCCATCAGCACTGATGCTCCTCCAGATGCAGACATAATTTACATTTTTATCATTGTAATAACATACCTTGGCATATTTATGCGTGAGCGAGTGTGTCCACGAATATGTTAACAGATTTTCTTTTCCTTGAGCTAATATTTTGTCTAAAAAAACAACTGCATGGCATCAGTCGTTCTCCAGTTTCCTACAATGTGAGTTGGTTTACATAAAAAAAAAAAAGTTCAACAAGACAAAAATATCTGGTTGTCAGCTCTGGGTAAGGTTTTAGTGGTGGATTTTATTGGCCCTGTCGTAAACCACAAAAAAGAACAACATCAAAAAAGTATGTGTCTCACATTGTCATTCCTTTAACTCTAAAATTGTGTTGGACTGGATGTTGGATGTTTCATTTTCCATGTTGTGAATGGCAATACAGACTTGTACTTAAGTCCAATAAGATGTTTTGTATTTATTACGAACTGTCCCTGAACTACTTGGCCATAAGAGGCACAATTCATCTCTTCCTGAATCAGTAGCTATAGATTTGCTCAGTGCAGTTATCTACAGTGATGGTTGTATTATTATTATTATTCTCCTTTCTTTTGCAGCCATTTCCTTGGCTCAGACACACACACACACACATATGTTTGCACACTCACACACATGCCTTTATTCTGTCTTCCAGCCGATGTTAGAGCATTATGAGCTTGAGAGAGAATGTGGATCTTTTTAATTTAAAAGACGGGAGGACTTGTGCAGACTTTTACGGTCGCTTTTCAAGTCTCTCCTCCAACTTTTTCTTCCCTTCTCCTTTTTCACTGTCCACATAGCAGTTTCAGCAACACTGGCCTCAACGAGGTGATACTGTTTCAAAACGTCAGGGAAGAAAAAGAGCACATGTCTCAATTTGGGCCCGCAAAGAATGTGACTTATGATTGTAGTGCATTCATTTGACAACAGGCCTCTGCACGTTTCACATGCGCAGCCACACACTTGCACAAATACTGCAACAGCTGTGGTATTCATATTCCATCCCAGATGACCACAATTCACATTTTTACATTTCGAAATTGGGTTTCCTATTTCCACAAAAAACTTCTTCAGAGGATGATCGGTTACTCTTGGCAGTACAGACTTTAGTGTGACTAGAATTGAGTCTAATGCGTGCAGGGATTCAGCTCTTGATGCTCTTAGTAGGTAGGGGGGAAGCTGGCAGGGTGAGAGGAGAAGTAGAAAATATTCCATGATATGGGATTTTATTCAAAGCCTTTTGGGAATAAATGATTTCATTTCGGTTTGCGTGGTAAATTCAAGTTAATCCTTGAAGGTTTGCGTCTCCCTTTCTTTTTTTTTTTTAACCCCTCCTGCCTCAGCTTGCTTGCACAACTTCAGGCTACGGCTGAGTGTTAGTGACTTTTATTTTGACTGTCTGTCTTTTCACTGTCTGACATGCAAGTAAAAACAATCAGAGGTTTACCATTGAACCTAGTTCGAGGAATAGGAACCTATTGTTTGCTTTTTACCTGCAACTTTTAAAGCCAACCCAGTACAGAACCTCTGTCGCCCTCTGAGGAATTACCAAAACCCTGCTGATGCCTTTACGTGATATATATATTTATATACTACAGTCATTTCACACCACCCTCACCTCTCCAGTCCCCAGTTGCTAGATGCATTTTTCTGCTGAACATCCAGTTTTAGTTTTTTTTTTTTTTTTGAAGTACAATTCACTTGAGTGCTTCTTGACGTTTTCCAGCCACCTTTCTTTACCGGCGCTATGTTTCTGTTGTGTTTCTGTGTTGACTCTGTCAGTCGGGATGCAAAACAAATCGCTTCCTGTACACAGTGCGTGCATATTGCAGGGCGACACGAGAGAGCTCTGCACTAGCACACGTTCATTTATATTCAAAAGTTACACTTTTAACCACATTTCAACAGGCTTTAAGTTCAGTGTTTTTTTTTTTTACTCAGAGCATGCTGTCACAGGCAACAGGCTGTTGAGAACAGCAGTTTAATCTTTATGCCTACAAGATAATAATATCAGGTATTGTCTGACACATCAGAAACAGAGTCATTCCAATGCAAAGACGTCTGTCCCTGCAGGGTTAAAGTTTTACTTTCATAGTTATGTATTAATATACATTCTTATGTTATTGTCTTTTTCTTTCTCTCCTTCATGTGTCTACACTCACACACATGCACAAATGCAATTAATAGCTTTACATTAGCGTGTATGAACAGATGCCTGTAGAAAGAAAGTGATAGAGAACTTTCTTTTATTACTAGACTGCAGTGAAGGTAGAGAGACAGACTTCACAGCATATGATACACTTCTCATATTAGTGCATGGTTTGTCTCTCTCCAAGGACAAATTAGAAATGTGCTTTTCTGGTGTGTTGCTGGAAAACCACAGTTTATTTCCCTCCATGGTACCTCTGAAATAACCACGTTTGAGCTCAGGCAGTTTTGCATTCCTGACTCTGTCACAACAAACCAACAAATTGCATTGGACAGCAGCCAACCAACAATTACACGACGACTCGGCCGTTGTTTCCACAGCAACGGCAACTTAATTGATTCCCTCTCTAATTAACATGCTTTAAAGACAGCTGGGCCAAGCGCCATTGTGTTAAACGTCCCCTGAACGGCACGGTTATTCACTTAATACCCAACTGGTTATTTGGATGGTGTTGGTACAAAGTTCTGCTGTTCAGCGGAGCCTTTTCTTGTGAGCTCCGTGAACGTGCATTGAATTAACTCTGTTGTTCTGCTTAATAAGTCTTCGTGTGTTTATCATTGTGAATGTCCAAACCCAGGGAGATGTTTTCGGTGTCTTGCCATCTATCTTTTATTGTCACTTATCTCTTCTCTGCAGGCCTATGCTGAAACCTTCTGATTCGCTAAATAGATAATAAAATTAAACTCCAGCTGACGAGCTGAGGAGAAATTCCAGCACCATACTGTACTTGATGTAGTTAACAGTTTCTCTTACCAGTCACAATTTTGTTGACAAAAACCTGTCCTTATTTTAACACGGCATATAATATTGCAAACGGGCCTAACCTGCAAACGGGCCTAACCTGTACAGGACACACAAAGAGGCTGTCAAACGGATTGAGCCTTTCCATAGCCATGAAGTACAAAGCTTTGAGCATGTAATACCGTTTGAATTTTGTCTAATCCCCTTGTACCTAGCTGTCCATCTGTGAAAACCTAGCTATTCGGCCTTTTGTCAGTGGCTTTCACTTTTGCCTTGGGCATTAGTGACATGTTTTAGCTGGTTCTACCGAAGGGCACACTTGAGTTTCATGAAATTGAGTCTCATGTTCTGGTTGTGTACGACTCCTCTCGGAAAACATACGCTTTAATCTTTCTCCCACTCAGATCTACATTCATACTGGGATACATGCCATATAATAATGAGTTACAATACAAAAAGTCAGAAATGATAGTGATGTGTTCTGCTTTCATGATGATTTTGACATCAGTCAAGCTGCTTCTACAATTATTGTTGACAGGCAAACATTTACACTTCAACATCTGCATCAAGTTTTGTGAACATGCAACATCTATCAGCCCCCTGACAGAAACGGTCAAATTCACCACCTGGTTGATATTCAAAATTCTTTCATTTTCCTGCCCACTTTCATTTTCTACCAGAACTTACATTTCTCTGGTGTTAATTTCCCACTCGAGGGTTTTCATAATGATGTCATAATCACAGCAGACATTTCAGAAAACGTCACGCTGGCTCAGTATCTGCGGCGCTGACTGTAATCTTGAGTATAGAATAGAACTTTATTGTTCAGCCAGAGCGGGAGATTTTGATCGGTCTTGCTATAAAATATATACATCTATGATTTAAGAGCACTGTATAATAAACAAAATATAAATTAGAGTCTCTCAATGTTACCACCAGTGCATCCATGCCAACAGGGTCAACGGTGTCCAGCCTACACTCTTATAATTAAAGTGACTGTTGTTGGTTTATTGCAGTTTTTGCGTCTAGGGCAGAATAACCATTGTAAATCTTTGTCTTTAACGAGTTCTCTGTATGCAGCCTCATTCTGTCTCAGTCTGTATATTAATAAACTGTAGATGCCCAATATTGTCTCATTTGTCCCACTACAGTTTCATAATGATTAGGTTTTTTTTTTATATACTTTCACTCACTCACTTATTATTATCTACCACTTTATTGTCCATATGAGGGTTGCAGGGGTGCTGGTGCCAGTCCCAGCTAACGTCGTGTGAAAGCTGGTGGTGCTTTCTGGCGAACCAGCCCGGCAAAAATAATGGCAGATCGCATGGAGCATCTGTTGCTACAGACAGTGGCAGCGGTGGCTGAGTTCAGTGCCCCTGTCACCTGGTTTGCTGGTCTCTGACCCATCACGCTGTCCAAAAGTTCATACAATGGGCCTGTATCTCCAGCTCCACTTTTTTTCTTTTTTGCTGTCTCTATATTCTTTCTTGAGTTTTTTGAGTTTCTTAATTATTTGACGGGTGAACCCAGCCTTGGCCATCTCCTCCGTCAGTTCAGCATCAAGCTTACTTTTTCTTGTATTGATCTCTAGTTTAATTTGAAACTCCGTTGATACCCAAATGTCAAATGTCAGTCGCTGCTTTTTCTTTTTTAAATCTAAGACACGGCCACTGGTGATGTCACAGTTCGCAGGGAAGAACCAGGTATTTCTTGGTTTATGGCTACTTTCCCAGTTCTGAACCTGTTATTTTTTCCGTGTGAATGTACCGGCCGGTTCAATTTGGGTTTGGGAACCGGCATGGAGCCCTGCCGGTGTGAAAGACCTAATAGAGACAAATAACCAATTTAAGTAAATTTCGAAGGTCCAATTAACCTCTGCTTTTGAATTGTTGGAGGAAATCAAAGTACAAGAAGAACAGCATCTTGAATGCTTATATGCATCAAGTGATTAGGGTCTTCCATTTAGTATGAAATTAATCAGACACTGTGGTCTCCAGGTTTCCTTTGCTGCCATGTGTGTTGACTGTCAGAGAAAAGTATATTGTCAGTGTAAAGATATGTAGTCATTCCTCAGCACCCTAAGGCCCCCCCCCATCCTCCCACCCACCTCTCAGCATGTCTTCAGTGCTTGTTCACACTGAATGAAGGTCAGCTGTTGCAGATGGTGATATTTGCCTGCTTTCTCATAAATGTTTAATAGTGTGTGAGTTTGTGCACATGAAGCGGTCAACGCGAGCTCACGGTGCGTCTCTCAGTAGTTCCACATGTTCTACAGATTCAGTATTCAGGCCGGTGTCTTCGCTTCACTTCAACACATCATTTGTTCTTGTGTCGGGAGAGCTCCTCTTCTGATGTGGCGCGATGGAACAAAGAGCACCTTGATGATGTTGGACAGCAGGAGTAGACAGAAGGTGGTCCAGTTAGTTCACCCCATACTGAGATGGGTCTTAAAGAGGAGCGTTTCACGCTCCGCACTGACAAAGTCTTGACACAAAACTCCAGTCATCGCATTTGCAATCTGCAATTGTTGACTGGCTTTCGATGAGTTAGAATTTAACTTTAATAAACTTACAATAAAACAAATTGTGACAACAGACGCACAATTTAAGATGTGAGGTATGAAAAGATAGACTATGGAATTCATTGATGTTTGATTGCGATTCAAATTTCATAGATCGTGGTTTTTGTGATGGGTGAAATGAGTGCATGTCACAGATATAAATAAGGATAAAGTCAGGACAGTTGCAGATGTTTGACCATGTTTGACGTTGTAGTTTCAAGGTAAACTAATACAGTATGATAGCCCAGTGCAACATGATACATCCTCAGCATTTGAGCTTCCCGCTCCCTGAGTGAAATGGTGTGAATGTGGTCTATTATGTGAAGTATTTCAGTAGTTATCAGAGCAGAACACCAGGGAATTCGAAGCAGTTTCAAACAAAAATTGTAAAAAATGATAATGTGAAAAACCAAACCTCAGTGACAAAACTTCTTTTTGTTTGGGGGAAAATCTATCTCAACCTTGTAATCAATGTTGCGCTTAAAATGTGGTTGTAATTAAATACAGCCCATCATCCTACCACCCACGGCCATAGTTGTTTTACACCACCCACACTGATCTTTTATATCCCCAGGATGCTGTGTGTCATCTGCTGAGTCCTGAAATATACCAGGCCTATTATTTCAGGGCAGCAGAAGTATCACTTAAAAACGCAAGAGACACAAGCAGAGTGTTCCCCGCTGATGCACTGTGCCACTTACTGGCATTATATGGTGTTGCAGGATCCATAACTTCCCATGGAAATAGCCCAAAGTCAATGTTGATGGAATTTTTGCTAAAAAAATGTATCCGATTGACGACCACAGAGACAAATTGAGCAGTTTTCATGACTAGTTTGTCCGCCTTGTAAAATCAGCGTTCACTATCATTAACGTATGATGGCTCTGGATGGACAAAATATAAACCGGTGTGTAACAAGTCTGTGTTTCTCTTTGTGATTTAGGAGACCCAGGAGAAGTTTCCGAAACTGGGCCAGGTGGAGGTCTGGGACGAGTTGGGCAGTGGGAAATCGGAGGGCAGCTCCATAGGCTGTGACGATGAAGACGGATGTCAAGCCTCAGGAGATGATCAAGATACCTGTAAGTGTCCTTCACTCAGCATCTGAAACCCTCACGCCACTTATCATTATATCCACATCAATCTGTGTGATGGCTTACAGCATCAATGTGATATTTTCTAATTATGTTCTGCCTCTATTTCGATGATTTAGTTCAGTATACAACCAAGGACAAATCTGCCTCTCCATTGTTTTGTGAGGACCACAAGTGTTCATTCAACTCCTCCATGGCTTTGAAGATTCATTTTAAAATTGATTCATTCCTTTTCACACTCTGCATGCACTGCTCCCCCACTGTACCTCTTTTACGCTAATACAGGATACAGTTGCTACTCACACTAGTTATAATTATAATGTTGGTAAAACGTGAAGCATTACCTTGTAGCGTTGGAGGGAGTCGACGCAGAAAGCACGTACCCCTGCACACAACAGCGAGAGGGTGTGAGGTTAGGTTATTTATTTATTTATTTACTTATTCATTTGAATTTATACTCCATCAGTGGACAGCCTTGAGACATCTAAGCAAGAAGGAAAATCATAACAAGTAGAAGGCCCAATGTGAAAATCCACAGTGCACTGCAGAAACGCCAGATGCTAATTCAGCAGACTCTTCATTCATAACATTTCGCTTGTTAACTTGCTTGTCTCACGGAGGCATTTTGCACAATGTTTGCCATATAGATAAAAAAATGTGCCTTATGATGAGCACACACAAGTAAATATACAACAGACACTGCAGTTTGCTGGCGTAGATGTTTTGGATTCCCACTATGTTGCCTCACTGTTCCCCTAATTAGTGTTTGCATGAAGGATTAAAATGCCCCCAAAATGTTGTGTAAAAATTCAAAAGATTTTACTGTGTTACCGTGGTCACAGCACTGAGTTTTTGTAAGTAATTTTGAAATGTGAATCATTAGATATGAAAATCAGATTGTTGTCTTCCTACCAAGGTGAACCCTGACGTCATATTTCACATTTAATTCTCAGCATGTCAACATATTGAATCATAGTGAGGCGGATAATTCTTCTTTTCTTTCTTTCTTAATCGGTGCAGCTTCATAATTTAGTCCTGGACTTACAAAGGAAGTAGCAAATTGGCACCGCAAATGAAAATACAACTATTAGGAATCATCATTTTTAGGGTTGTAGTAATGTACAAAATATCCGAGGACTTAACTATGAACAGGTCACGTTTGGTGATGTGGCTTCAGTATCCCAACAACTGGGAAAAATCAATCTAAACCACAGCTTGATATTTACTGAACAAAACCCATTAACCCATATAATCAAGCCATACTGAACTATGATTGGCTTATTAGTATCTATAAAAATGGAATGTATGTCATGAGACCATTGTATGAGACCACGCAGAACAGGAAAACAGCCAAAATTGGACAATTGTCATTCTAAGCAAGGACACTCCATTTTGGGACAACTTTAAAAATGTTCATGTGAAGAACTGCAAGTGGCACTTCCATCTTAAGCCGTTTGAAGTTGCAGGTCTATATGTCGGATTTCATTTCATTTTCAAGACTTTAAAACCTGGCATCTTGTGACACTCTACTGCTTGGCTTCTTGTCTTGATATTTCGTGATGTGGTCTGCTTCATTGATTACGTGGATGAAGTCAGTGGGTTTTACATAATATTAAAGGGTGCATTTAAAGTCCCATGGTTGTTATCTATTTTTCTCTTATGATAAAATTCTGATTGATTCAAACATCACGTTTGGCAACTGTTAAATGAATTCCTCGGGTTGGTGAGATTACAATGCATCGCTGGGTTGTAGGAGGCATATTTTACTTCTGTCTGTTCATTATAGATCTGGCAGAGCTCTCAAAGTCCACGTAAACAAGGGGTATGACAACCCACTGTTCTACTAGGGGGACTTTATTACAAGTTAATGAACAGCACTAATCTGCAGAGGACAGACACTGTCTCCATCATCACAGTCATATGATGGATGTGCTGCTACTCTGACTGAGGGAATTGAATGCACACACACACACACACATGCATACTGAATATATACAGTTATAGGCTACATCCATACCACAAAGTTGCCATTTGAATACAGTATTTTCAGATAAAAATAGCCCTGTATCAGAAGTAATCTGTCCAGTGTCACCTGGAATTACTTATTGTATGGTGAAATGTGAGATCGGGGATTTATTTCATTTGTCCGATGACAAAGAGACACATTGTTTTAAAGGATCTCAATTCTTTGCCCATTCAGACTCAAACTAGCCCTATCCCTAGAGTTTTCAAACATAAACAGCAGCATTTTTTAAACATCTCCATTTCGGAGGCTCTAAAACAGTGGCAGTGTGGACAGTGAGCATATTCAGAGTAGAATACATGAAGGTATGTATGAATGGAGTAGTATGGCTGTAGCCACCGAGGCTCCCTAATCCCTGAGGATTACACATACGCAAAGTGTTTGTGTACATGTGTGTGTGCATGCCAGGACAAGAGTTAGAAAGGTCTTATTCTTTTCACATAGACCAATTTGCTCTCCACACAAAGAATTGCTGCCTGATTTCGTGATCTCATGCCTGTTTGATCTCGGTTCAGATCCTGCTACTCTTGCCTGGGGACATGCCTGGGGAGCTAAACAAGGCCTGGTCATGTACAAAGCCATGACAACAGCCATGAACAGCAGAATTATTCAGTAAATCTTTAATGAACCATATATCCCGCTCCTTTTATGTGGTACATTTCGTGGTGTGGCTATTGCGTATTACTTTATAAGCTCAGAGACACTTGTGGCTGCTCCTTCCAAAGGAGCTATTCATTTGTAGCTAGCTTATTAACTTATTAATCTCTAAAAGACCCGGAGTGGCACATTAGGCTCCTATCTCTCCTATTATAGAGAGAGAGGATTCTGGAAAATGTCTGTGCAGCTTTTCTTCTTGCCTTTGTCTTCAATGGTCTCACCTTGGTTTCTGGTTGGCTTTAGTTTTTTCTTTGCCTTTTCTGAAGATCTAAAAGAGTGGAATGAAAGATGGAAGAGATGTTACTGTTTTGGCACTGAAAGTGAAAAGGCGTTTTCTTTTAGTTTTCATAAAATATTAAAGTAGTCAAAGTAGTTTAGGATGTGACATGGGAGGGAAAGAATTCCACTGCTGCACCTTTTGTGTTTGGCTGGAGGACAGTTGTGTTTGTGCTGCTGCTGATGAGGCCGTCAGTCTTGAAAATGTGGGAAAAGCTATAAAAAAAAATACAATATAAAATACCAGAAAAAAAAGCTGGTTATCCATCTCAGAGGAGAAGAAGTAAATGCATGGATAAACACTTGTTGTGATTGAGCCACGGGGAGATGCAGTGAAAAAGTATGAATCATACAGCCATGGAAGTACAATTCTCTTTTGGTAACAAACACCATCTGTCAGAAACACTGGTGAGCTCATCAAGGAAGTGAAGACACCCCTGGCATTACGCTCTTACACGCTGCAGTTCAGTTGTCGAGCAGTCTATCAGCATGAAGCCACTGGCAATGTTTGTTTTGCTTTGCCATCATGTTAAGAACATAATTATCTAGATGGGAAGATTTATGAGTCGATCAGTGCTTTTTTTTTTCCTTTTTAAAGAGCGGCAACTATATAACTTTTTCTCTCATTGCATACCATTGCATGAGGAACCAGCTGGCTGTGTGTGTGTGTGTGTGTGTGTGTGTGTGTGTGTGTGTGTGTGTGTTATAAAGTTGATCCCCGGGGAAAATGAATTCTGAACACTTTCAAATTCACAGCTGCTAGTTTTGTGAAATGCACTTATATAGTGTTAGATGTGAATTTTCTCCTTCATTTGAACACACACACACACACACACACACAAAAAGGCTCCAATCTGCAGATTTGAATTCTGAAGTCTTGAGGACATCAAAACAAGAAATGTACTCCCCATCCATCCATCAATGCCCAATTTTCCTTTTACTCCTTCCCACACACACTCATCATGAATACTTTCATTGCGGCATTCTTGTAGAGTGTGAGATAATACGTGTGATATGACCTTGAATTTGGCTGTGATGCAGTGTTTCAGCTTTGATATACCGTTATAATATGATTATTGGGTTGCTGCCGTGTTTGTACCTGAAAGTACAGAGAGAATTTCTCTCCAAAGCCTATAAGGCCATAAAGGTGTGCGACAGCTGTTCCCCCTGGCAGGGGGAAGTACATTTTGGACAATAACAGCTGTATTAGCAGGATACGGTCAACTTAAAGCAGTGTGAGCAGGATTACAATGGATCAACCCCAAAACCCACCACAGCCTGTTTTTGTCGTGGACCTAGCACTGACCTTCCGTGTTCGAAAAGTGAAGATTAAGAGCGAGGGTTGGTGACAAGTTGGCGCTGGAGAGAGGACACACAGTAGAGGAGTAGAGGTGAGAGGGCAGAAATAGGTTAATACCATTGTACAAGTGGTACAAGCATGAGAGTACAGTTAACATGATGATACCGCGATAAGGACTGAGGTTCAGGGAGGACGATTACAGCATCAGAACCTATGATTCAATCTACCGTGAGAAGGTAGATGGGGGATTTGGTGCTTATATCCTCTGCCAGGCTGGGTAGGACCAGTCCAACCCTTAGTCGTCCCATCCTACATCCTGGAATGAGTCTGGGCCCCTTGGGACTGGCGTGTTTAGAGGCTGGCTGGACAGCAGATGTCCCATTGCGGATATTAGCAATAGCACTGCCATTTCCCCCAGCCTTTCATCTGGAGCTCAAGGGGCTGAGAGTGAGCTCTGCAGGGCAGAGTTGGGCTGAAGAAGAAGGAACACAAGGATCAGAGACAGCTTTGGTGGGGCAGGGAGAAGGTCTGGTTTGCGTATGGATGTAGGAGGAGTGAGTTACAATTTCTGTCAGACATGCAGAGTCATCTGTGAGACACGGGGAACGACGTTGCATAATACCTGCAATACCTGTACATGGATGATTTCTGAGAAATCTAAGTGTCATTTTGTATGAAATTCATTTGAGGAAAGACAATGTTGAAACAGCGCAATGGTAGTAGAAACCAAAACAGTGATTTTACAATGACAAATCACAACAAATGTATTGAATAACACTTGGTCCAACACTCCAATCTGCATGTTTGTCTGCACCTATATATTTTAAATACACATATTGTGTAACATAATTACATAAGTGCATGGAGCAGGTAATGAAAAAAACTATTTACAAACAAACTTGTAAGCATATAAATTAAATATTAATTATTAAATGGTGACTATTAAAAGACGGCAAAAATTGGTGTGGCTCAAATTCTCATGTTTATAAACACTGATTTGCAGCAATTAATCTGCCTGACAGACACTGTTAAATTGAAATTATTGTATTACACATTTCTTCTTTTTTAATTAACTTCCCCGTTGTCTATATCCTTTTAACGTTACCTTCCTTCCACCTGCATTTTAGTCCTTTAGGCCTGATATATTCTGCCCTGTGCTTTTTATAGCATTTTTAGAGTGTATTAGCTGGAAGGGCTCCCTAGGCGTGAGGTCATCAGAGGGGAATGCTTCTCATTAGCAATCATCATCATTTCCTTTCCAAGTGGGTATCACTGAGTATCAGTAGCTTTATGATTGAGCCTCACCACCGCACCTTTGGGGCCCTTTTTGGGGAACCACCAAGAATCTCCTGTGTGCAACAGGTTATAAACTAAAGGAAGTGTTAGGAATTACTACCTTGGAAGTTCGTAAAACTGCATAGAATTCAGCGTTTTGTATGGTTGCTATGAAGTTTACTAGCAGAGGAACAGGGAATGCTCATGAGTCAGTGCTGTGATACCGTAGCCACATAAAAGCCTCAACTACGGTACCACAGAAGGAGCTATTATCTACATATATAAAAGGAAATCCTTACAACATGTGCACATTCCCAAGCTATAAATGGCATTTTAAAGATGGTTGAAGGTGGTGTACAAAATCATTAAATGTACTTTATTGAAACCTGCAAATCTAGAAGATATAACTCCTAGCCAGATTTAGATTAAATGTGTCTCTTTTTTTTGGTCATTGGAACCAGAAGTAAATGCTCTGCTATTTATACAGCACTTTCATTCTGTCACACATCATTCACATTTAGTGGTTCAATGTCTTCCCAAGGACACTACAGCTCTATGACTGACTAGAGGAACCGGGAATCGAACCACAGACCTTTTTTTTTTTTTAGAAAATGACCCATTCGTCCTCCTTTTCCACAGCCACCTCCCTAAAGTAATCACTGCTCGATAAGGTAAAGGAACACTCTTTGAAACTACACAAACTAACACACAGATATTTTATTGAAGCAGTATTGTAGTGGCCAGAGTTTGTTTAGACCATTTATTAAGGTTTATTTATAAATGTCTGTGCTCAGATTGGGTGGCATAGTGGGTGTGGGGTTAACACGAGTTACCTTCTTCACTTTCATGCCTCGCCTGGAGCCCATGCTGGCTACTTACACAGAAACTGGCATTCCTTCTGTAACACAGCACTGAGAAAATAAAGGCAGACATTCCTTTGATATTGAAAAATACAGTTAAAGGATAAGCAGGGATGAGTCTGATCCTCTTTGTCTCAGCCCTGCCTGGTATGCAGGGGAAATGCAAACTAGGTGAGGAGAGAAGTTAAGAAAGAATGGACCCGGGATGGAATTTTCCCATCGACGCACAGACTTCCATCTCAGACTCCACTGATGCAAACTTCACAAAGTATTTGCTTTGCAGTGCAGAGAGTTCTGGTACCACCCAGGAGATATAGAGTTGTGCATGTTTCAAATAAAGACAAATTCAAGACAAGTTACTTCATTAAAAGCCGATCTTATTGACCAGTAACCAGAGCGACAAGGCCCTGTGCTCTTATCCATTATCGATTTGGCAATTAGAGCTGAACCTGGAACAGACAGTCATGCCTGACAGCTGGGGGGAGGGGGTGGGGGGGCTAACCTCTCACTGCTTCAACCGATTACAGATCAGATTGGAAGGGCCACTGACGGCGTACTTAATGTAGTGATTTGATTCTAATAGTGTAGTCAATTATGCAATCGAAGTTTACATCAAAGTATTTGACTCGCCCCAGAAAATCAAACATTTATAACATCCCACAGATTTCTCAAAACCCTTTCAAGTCGAATAGGCAAGCATCACTTTGAAGTGATTAATACAGAAGAGGCTGGTCACACATTGACGTCTTGTTTATGTGTGGGCACTGCACATTACTCTAACCGAGCAGGTAGTAACCTGTATAGAGCCCTGGACATCACAGGAAGTTTGTTGAAAATTAGTTAATTAAAAAAAAAAAGAATGGTGTCACTGCTCTTTGAATCCACAGCAATCAAGCAAAAATATAGCAGAACTTAAAGGACCGTTGCTTCTGACTGTCTTTCTACCATCTTAGGCTATGAAAAGAGCATGCGAATGGACGTATATACAGTAAGTCTATGGATCTGAACAGCACGGCTGTTCCTGCCTTCCTGTCGATTCTGACAGGTTTCACAGTAAAGCGCTTTCCATTTTTGACCTGTTACGTCATCAGATTCTTGACACTCCAGACAAAACCACAAACTACAGAAGGACTGTGAGAAAATATCATAGAAAGAATATCCTTTATCTTGAGACTGATTGGTAGATTGCAGTGGGCAGGAGAGGAATCCGTAGTTGAAATGTTAACTCTTGGGAGACATTCACAGCGACAGTGTTTCTTAAGTGCTACCTGATGTGCACTTCCTCTTGACGGCAATGAAGAGTGTGTGTGTGTGTGGGCGAAAGTATATGGATGCGAGTGCATCTCTGCATCCTTCACGCTTGTCTGTTGACAAGGACAACCTGACACCTGCCAATGCAATGAGGCATCTGGCGTTTGAGTGCAAGCAGGTGTAGTGTTGGTGGGTGTATGTGTGTTTGTGTTTGTGTGTGTGTGCGTATGACCAATGTTATCATCCAAATGTCAAATGAGTGTTCTGCTGGGGAATGCGCTGTATGTGCCTCTGTAAGATTGAGGAGTTGCACTAACTCCTCTGTTGCATAGAGGTTGCTTTCTCTCCAGGATTCCCCTGCATCTTGTAAATCTGTCACATTGACTGGTAGAGGTCGCTTTCCTCCCAGGGCCCCTTTAGCCTATTTGTTTCTGTGTGTGTGCGTGTGTGTGCATCCAGGGAAGTAATTCTTAATCTTGCCAAGGCGCTTAATAGTCTAAGAATCGGACTGGGTAGATTCCATTGCTGTGATCCCTGCTCTGGAGTTGCCATGCTGCTTTGCCAGTTGCTAGGTTAGCTGTAGGCTCAGATGTGTGCCCCAGTGGTGCCCCTGTATTTTTGGCCCTTAAGTGTGTCCCGTTAAAGACCCTGTACCAGTCCTGGATTCCCTATACATGTTGCCTGTGAACCGCAAGGACAGTTCCCACAGAAGTGAGTCGGTGTGCATGTGAGAGTGCAACTCAGAATACAGAACAGGGAGATTTGTTTGATGGGGTGAGGAGCCCCAGCCTGACATGGCACCACATAAAGAGTGAACCATTAACGGAACCAGCAAAGAGATGAATGACCAGCCATGAACTGCGTGAAAACATCCCGTCCTTCTCCCCACCCTCTAACCTTACCACTCTTTGTCTTAGAGTGTGTGAAAAGAGATAAGGAAACATTGTGTGGGTTCTTGGGAAGGTAAATGTTTCTGCCTAAGACAGTAAAGAGGGGCCTTAAAAAACATTGTTTTGACATTCTCCCGGTGTTTTAACAGTGCCAGGACATTCCTGATGCATTGCCACCAAGAGCTGCATCAGTCCTTTATTGGAGTGCAATTGAAGTCAAATGGAAACTTCTGTGGCGTAGTAATACTGGCTACTTGTGTGACCTGTGCAGGCCTCCACTAGAGGATGAGGAGGCTGCAAGTATTACTACTTGTATAAAACTTGTAAATACCACTTGTATTGGACAGATAACATTTGACAGGTTTGTGTGAGGGATAATAATGTAGCTACTAAGTAACACTAATGACTGAATGGTGTCTTATGGGTGAAGTTAATCATCCGATGGCTCATCTACACAAACAAGTGAGAAATCAGTGGAATCATTCAAGAGAATAAAAATGTCATGCCCTTCTGCACTGGCTTAGCAAATGGCATAATTTCCAGTTTTTCAGCGCTCTCACAAGGAAAAGGACGAGTTATATAATCAACTCTATTTTTCTCATGCCTGAGCCATGATCACAAGTCTTATACCTGAACGAGAAGAGCTCCCACTCCCTCTACCCATTAATTCAAACGTGTATGCACTATGAACATGTCTAAATCCTATCCTATGTACATGGTTACATATATGTGGCTGTACATGCGAGTGATTCAAAAAATGTGTCAAAGGTCACCTTTTCTTAATGAAACATCACAACTCCCCCCTCCCCCCATTACTGTTTCCCATCAACCACTTAGCAGCGAGAAAACCTGCAAGGTCAAGGCAGGGGTGTGAGCCCAGAGAGAGGAAGGTGGTGAGAATGAGCGAGAGAAGGAGAAGTTATTGACCTCCTCCACAGTCCTTCCATGTGTCGTAAATCAAAACTCTATCTTCTGACCATCCTTAAAAAAAAAGGAGTACGGATAAATGACTGTGTGCAACTAAAGTTGGACTGAAACACACTTCTGGGTTTATTTTAATTCAGTGAAACAGAAAGCTGGCGACATGTTTATGTTTGTCTGAGCTCAGACTGGAAAAGCTGCTTTGTCATTTTAATAGCATAAAACATGACAACTTGCTAAGCCCCAGTATGCAGTAGCATCATCCTCCTCCTCCTCCTCCTCCAATGGAAGCTTGCACAAACACAAATAGACGCACGATCTATCTCTGGATTTGTCTCTTAGTTTCCCAGTTGAATTGCGTCTATTATGCACTGAGGAAGACAAAACTATGTTGCTTAAGAGAACGGTTTGTTTACCCTCTTTACATAGGTTTGAGCATTTAGTTGCGATGGCGACGGGTATCACCTGATATTTGTCTGATACAGACATATTTAGAAAATTACACTCATCTGTCTTAAAATAATGTCAACATAGATCACATGATCATCGCAGCGTGTCAGATATCTGCATTCCTGACTGTCTTAAGTGAAGCATTCATTGCATCAGATTTAATCTCTTTCTTTTTCCATTATCTGACCCAGGGATTTTGACTTGTATTCGACTGATACTGTTACTCGGCTCCTTGTGAGGGTTTAGACTGTGGGTCATTTTATAGCTAGGTGCTGTCAAACCAAAACACGGAGAGGAGAGAAGGAAAGAGTCCCTGTCGCTGCAGCAACAGACAAATTAAATGGCGGCCCAGACAACCATCATGCAATTTTCTATCCCTCACAATTTTTCCAAAAGAAATGATGGCCAAGAGGTTTGTTATTCCTCCCACTCACCTTCCAACCCTTATTCCTCCCTCCCTCCCTCCTCTCCAATCCCTCCTTCCTCTTGGCAAAGACCCGAGGTCCGCCTCTTCCTCCATGCCGTGGCCAGACTTGTTAGAAGCAGCTGTTGTTGCTTCTGGGCCAGTGGGAAATGGAGTCTCCTCCAAACACAAGCTGCCCATCTGGAGAGGTACTAATGGCAGAGGACACTATGAACCATTTCTCACACCCTTATCCAACACAGAGGTCAACACAGTGGCAGAAGATCTTGTGTTATTGTACTGAAGGTAGCAGAATGCGCTTCAGATGAATGAAGTGACATGTTCTCCCATCCTCTCCCCTCACGACCCTGTCTACTTAACTGACGAATGAAAGCTAACCACAAGCCATTCTTTATACCAGGGCACAGACACATGCACACACGTCTACACAATTCCTCCTAAACATTAACTATACTGGTGTGGCACTTAGGTTCCATTTGTCTCCCAGGCTTTTTTTTGTGTTGTTTGTTTACTGTCAGTGTTTCCTGTTTATAATAAAGCTTTTAGAATCAATCAACTCACATTTCACTTGTAGAGAACACACGTCATTTATGGGGTGATGGGAGAAGCGTGCCATCGTGCCACGGTGTACACGTCGTACGAGTGACAGTGGACATTCATCTTTCCCACAGTGAAAAGCCGACTTCACTGTTTTCCTCCGCTAACCCTTTACATCATCTCTCACTCCCTTCCACTCTGTGTTTTTCTGACTTGGTTGTTCTTTTTCCGTCTTTGGGGGATTTAGCCATGAGCCAGCTTATAAAGCACAGCTTATCTGCTAACATTGCCTCATTATGACAACAACATCATATCCCATGACCCTGCTGCCCTGCTTGTTTTCTTCAGTTTTGATGTGCATCAGGTTGTTGAATATTTTAGGGACTTAACTCTTTCAACACCTCTCTCTATATTCCCAGATCTCATCTGCTTCCACTCCCACGGATTAATTTTTCAACAATATTGCAGGAGATGTCTGTAAAATCATAAAGATCTCCGTGGTATTTCATAATTATTGGCTTAAAAGGATATCTCGATTATATTACGACCTGGTAAACGCTGTGATGACAGTGCTTAACCCAGGACTGTCTATTTTGTTAGTTACATATATTTTCTCAAATAGCAAAAAGAGAAACAGATGTCGGAGCCCAATAGCAAAACATTTGAGGAATAATTTGAAGTTAAACTAAATCAAATAAAAACCACATTTAATTCTTGGCTCTTAATTATGCATCAAGGTTTGCCTGCAGTTAGAAAGTAAACACAAATTAAAGTTAGAGTTTTTGTCCAAGACAAATACAGTACAATGCACTATTATATTTTAGGCACTTTATACTTTCTGTTCGTCCGTTTCCAGGATTTTAACAGCAATACATTTGTTCAAGTCTTTTTATGTAACGTTGTTTTACTGCGCCATATTTTGAATTTTCACCTCTTATTTGGACCCGGCTCACGACAGCAGCACATGACAGCTTAAGCATACTTTTCTTTAGTCACGTTCACCATCTCACTGGCCCGTTCTCCAGTCCAGGTTATGTCATTTGTTGTGTGTGTGTGTTTTAAGTGCAGTGTGAGATTTATTGGTTTATTTACAAAAAAAAAACATCAAGGAAACCTATAAGACATAAAATAAATCACTGTCAAAATCACAGTTATATTGTTAATTCCATCTCTTTTATGTATCATGCAGCTGTTGCCCCTGTAGGCATATACAACCACGTTTGGTTTTGCCCACAAATAGGCCTGGTGAGATGATTTGTTTAAGTAGACAGACTCACAGCCAAAACCAAATCAAATGCAATAAAACAAAACCACACGTTTTATTGCATTTACAGTCATTTGGTATTATATCAAAGATCGAGAAGCAGTCCGACAAGGTGCCTTCCCGTTTACCTGCTTGATGTGAAAATGACAATTTAACTAGCTTAACGGCGTTGTTGTCTGTGCTGTAATTGGGCGTTCTGGCAAGGACCTGCTCTAGTAATTAGCCAGTTGGTTTGCCTGCGGCGCTGTCACATTAATGTTGTGTCGGCCCATTCAAATGCTGTTTTCTGACATCTTTCTGGTGATATGCAGCCAATGTCCACTGAAACAATAACAGCAATCTGATTTGGGATAAATGATGTCTTTGTCTATTGTCAGCTGGAACAACAAAAACCAGTGGCACTGGAATCATCCCTCTCCCTCTCCCTCTCCCTCTCCCTCCCTATCTCCCTCTCTCGAGCCCTGCCTAGCCTTTTTTTTTTTTCCACACTTGTTTACACAAAAAAACCCAAGTGCACCATAGGGATGGGCTTATATGCCTTCTCAGTTTTACCAGAGAATGCATTAGGTTTCATTTGTAGCTTATCGCACACATCTGCCTGTCAAGTAGTTTTGAGTGTCCACAGATATTATTGTATGCAAATATAAGTATAGTTTTAAATATAGATTAGTTTATCCACCCACTGCCGGGGATCGTTTCAAACAGACAGTAATGGCTTAAAAAGACGTTCTGACACTTTGTCATTGTCAATGCTGTGATAACTACTGCACCTTCATCACAACAGCCAGTCCCTCTTTCCTCCTCGTCTGTCTGTTTTGTTTTCTTTGGTTTTTTGTTGTTTTGATCAAGGGATCCATCCCACTTTCTAGACAAACACTCGCATGGTTCTTGCACAAACCTCCACTCTCCAATGTATGACACTCGTTAGGCCTGAGTCATGACGGTCATGGGAATTTGCCTGTGTTTGGTGTACTTTGTGTCAAAATCTGTCTCTAATCCAGATGTGTAGGTTTCTAGGATGGGCTGGGTTTGGTCAGGCAGAGGAGTGGAAAGAAGTATGTGTCTTTTATTGAAAAGAGGGAATTAAATTAGACTTGGAGACACCTACACGTTGTCACCACCGGGAGAAAAGTAAGACAGAAAGAAAGCGATTATCTTACAGCCAGCGCAGAGCAACTTTAGCCATGATGCAAGTGTTTTTGTCAGTTGAAGACACGTTCCTGCAGTGCCCATGTTGGCAGCTTAACAGTCTTTGCACTTGTTGCTGTTTTGAGCGCACATGTACACATTGGTCAGGCATATTGGTGGCACATTGCCGTCTTCTGGCTGTGAAAAGCGAGTGTGCGTTTGATGATCAAAATCTACTCTGAAGTCAGGGGTGCAGTATTTCACTGTAATTTTAAAGACCCATTGTCAACACAGTACAATGGCCCTACAAAAGACAGGTGGACAACATGTGTACACACTGTTTGTCTCACACACACACACACACACACACAGACGGTCCGCGTGTGTGTGTGTGTGTGAAGTGAAACCATTTCCTCTGCAGAGGAGCCATCTCTCGTCCTATCTGGCAAATCCTCCATTATAGTCGTAATAGCAATAATAGCAGTTGAAGTCAAGTCCTTTTTCAAGATTTCACTCATGTCAGCCTCGAAGTGTTTATACAGCTTTATGTGTATGTGTTCCCAGGGACCGTGATAAAATGAGCACTTAAAGGGTGCAGCTGAAGATAGGACAACCAATCACTCCTCCATCATGATGTGTGTGTGTGGCATTCTGTGGCCTTTTCTTTTTACTGTGTGTCTGTGTGGCAGAAAAAATGTCATATATAATGGCAGGGGCTGGAGAAAAGGGCCTTTAAACGTCACTTAGTTGCTCTATACCTATCTATCCAGTAGCGCTGCACATGCATTTTTTAATTATTTTTTTTCCTAAATAAATGACGGGCGTTTTCAACTAAAGCAGCCACAGTGGTGCTTCCTTTGACGTAGAGCCGTAATCGTACATCATTTTCATTAAATGTTTTTGAAAGTCCTTGAAATGATGGGAATGGTGAATGAGATGATGAGCTTTCTCTTACAATTGTATTATACCAGTGGACAGAGACCATTAAAACATATTATATGTGATCACTGTGATCCACTTGACCATTTATCTCTGTGTCTCTTCTCTCTTCCTGTCTCTCACAGCATATATAGATGCCTCCAGTGAAGGAAGACCCATTGCTAGACAACCTGGAGGTGACGGCCCACATGTGAACCCCTCCAAGCCCCCATCAGTGAAGGTGATAGGGGGCTCACCACCTGCCAGCTGGGCACGGCCCTGGAGCCTTGCACTGCTCCTTGCTGCACTTTGCATGCAGTGGACTTTATTCTGATGCCAGCACTGTCTGTGAATCCCACTTAACCATTTTAGGAAACATGTATATGCAGACAGACTTAAATATCATATGTCACATAAAGTATCCTTGCTCCTGTCCTTAATCTATGCGGATGGATAGTAACAAAGGAGAAAGAAACATGGGAAAGGAAGATGGATACGGAAGAGAGGAGGACAACGTTGTAGGAGACAGTAGATGAGGCGCTCCTGCAGGAACTTGTCCTGTGTCATTACCAATGCAGATGATTGCACAAGCTGATCCCATGCACGGCCATCTACAACGATTATGCCTGCTGCTTCCACTAGGCTGTTCTGGGATTAGATGAGTGTGTGTGCGTATGTAGACACCAATATAGCCCCGCAGCTCCTTGCTCCCCTCACACTCGGCACACAACTTATAGTTCAGAACATTTAAAGCATTTATGTGTTCTTACGTACATTATAACAATACAGCTGTGCTCTTTTTCTGCTGCTGGATTTCGCTTAATCTTTCGGATTCTAAACCTCATCACACTCAGACAGAAGAATTTGACTCATTTGAAATGTCAACTCTTTTTGGGGTTTTTTTCCTTTTGAGGAAAATTGGTAGATCAATCCCAGGTGCCGAGCCCACAACAGCAGATTTGATATTCTCTGACTGCGTACCTTGGCTGGAAGTAGAATGTAATTAGTTCACACTTGCACAGTTGAATACATGGTGCAGACAAAGTAGGTGTCGATAATATGTAACTGTAAATAGGTGGAAAGATTTGATGGAGTGTGTGAGGTTCTGATACTACAAAGAGCTCTTAACGGATCTATTTCAATGGGTTTATCTTTTCTTTTCAACTAGCTATGAATGGACTATGCCTGTCTGCTCCACAAAGTTAGAAAACAATGCAAGTAAAAAACAAAAAAAAACAAAATAAAGCAGAGCGTTTAATTGATTTTCCAGGTCAAGCTCATGGCATAAATATACAGTACAGTCTATACATTATTGTTTATGGTGCACTCTGTTTTGTGTTTTTTGCTCATTGAATTGCACAGTCATTTGTTGAGAAACTGCGAAGCTTTCAAATCTTCAGAAAGCATAGAAAACACAACTTTTCATAACTTTTTTTCCCCTCACCATTCTGTGTCACATGGTATTTGGAGACATGGGTAAGACTCAACCACAATTTGACACAAAAACAGTATATTTTAATTGATCTATATAGGTGGGTACATATCATTTCATCTAGTACAGTGGCGGCCATTGTTGAAGTCTCGCTACATGGATTCAATCATGTGTTTTCTCCTGAATTAGAATAATTTTTTTTCTGTGTAGAGTTTCCTCGGTTTCTTCCCACTGTACAAAACTAAATTGCCTGTAGCGGTGAATGTGAGTGTCCGTCCTTTGATCGTCCAAGGATAAGCAGCAGTACCGTAGCTAATGGGTAAAAGCAACGCCTTTGCATGCCTGCGGAACATTTCGTGAAACTAACAACAACTACAATAACAAATCATCATTTGTTTTAGTTGATTCTTTATGAGGACGTAACATAAGGGATTCGTTTTTTTATGACTTCTACAATGGTTTCTACTGTGCACCAGGTTTTATTTCTTGTCTAGATTTTGGTTTGTATGAACAGGTACAGATACAGCAGGGTCCCTACCTGTGTGAATGAAGATATAAATGCATGGTCATTGCTATGCAAATGCAGTACTCAAGATAGATGACTGTGTCCTTTGTAAAAAAAAAAAAATTTGCATAGATACAGTATCGAAGCTAAGGGCTACACACTTAGAGCTTGACGTGGGTCTGTGAGCAATGATATACCTCTTCCATTAACCATGCTGCATTCTAAACAACCTCTACAGTATCTCTACTGAAAACTTAAACTCGAGTTTAAACACACAGAGATATACTATTATTATTATTCATTAAAGGCATTTAATGAAGAAGGAAAGGTTTCAACACTTCAGATGTGTCACATTTCATATTCTGTAACCATGTTTGCTCCGTTCATATATGATATCCTCCTGTTTGTTTTGTTCCAGGCTGGTGTTCATTGCACCCACAGTTCACTTGCAGTCCTATACCCTCGCATGTGTATAAATGTACATATTTTAAGTCACAGTTTGTTTTGTGTCTCATTTCCTGCCCTTTGTATCGTGTAGCTGGGCTCTTCACAGAAGAATATCACACACAATAGACACTAATTAACGAGGGAAACTGTTTTTGTTAGCGCTCCCCACACACGCGGCTTACCAGTTATTAATCATATTTTTTAGGATTGTGTGAGCTTTAAACTGACTCAGTGTTTATTCAGTGGTAGTCGGTGCAAACATCCGTGAAGGTGAGTAGTAGAGTTGCCAACTTACTGATAAGAAAATAAGGAATAAAATCCCGTTCTCTGCTCAGTTATACTGTTTACACATTACACAAATCCTTATTTTATGGAATAGTGAGTCGGCACGAGCCATCCTAAATCCTATTTTTGATTTCACTGGAGTATGAGACAGTGAGGTGGCCATACTTCGTATATCCAGCTACTTTTTGAACGCTCAAGAAGTAGCCGGACATTTTGGGAATTTGTTGTCAGTTTTAACCTGATATTAATGTCACTTCGCTACTTTAAAGCTGGGGCAAGAGCCACGAGGTAGTCGGCTTAGCTTAGCTTAGCTTAGTTTAGCTTAGCATGAGGACCGTAAACATAGAAATAGCTAGCCTGGCTCACCCCAGAGTTCAAGTATTCGCCTCTACAGCTTAACACATTGTATCTTGTTTGAAATCTAACACGTCTGGAATTTCACAGTGCCTGGCCAAGAAATAGTTACAGCACGCAACTCCCTGTAAAACTGCCAACGGTGGTTCTAAAATTTAAAATTGTCTGTGGATTAAAGCAACACGATGTATTCCTTTGTGAGCTGTGGAGCTGACATGTTTTTCTTGGGAAGCTCGATTTCAGTTTGTTGAGTACAGTAACGCTCCGTCTCAAGTGTCAGTTTAAAACAAAGACGACGTGATGACATTGCACTGGCTCGCTTCCTTTCCTGTAAATGGCATCACCATTTCACTGACCATACATGCTGCTGGTCAGCAGTGGAGAGGAACTCTGCTGTGAGGGCGTAGGCAGAGCGAGAGCCATCTCAGTCTGACCTTCCTTATTTGCATCCTATAAGCCTCTCGCTAAACATAACTGTCTGTGTGTTTGCACCAGGAATAGAGGCAGAGTGCCGAGGACATGAATAGGTTCGGTGCTGGAAGGGGACTGTGGCAGACAGACAGTTGTGATGAAAGCAGCGTCGACGGTGACAGTTTGCTCGCTCAGCTGATGTGTGGCCGACCCCTTTGGCTGCTCCTGTAGGGGAAACTATGCCTGTTCATCAGCTATAATTGCCCCGCATTGTCAGCTGTCAGCTTCGATGTAAGCATCACTGCTTAGCATAGTGTTTTATGCATTACCGGGCGAAGCCTGATAAGTCTCGAAAGACTGAAGCGAAAAAAGAGGTGTGTTGTCCCCTCCATGGTAACTATTAAAGCACTTGGATATCAGTGTGTCAGGCGACAGTGGCCTTTAAAGTCTCACCACACCTCCCACTGTTTTAACCATCAGCCTGGGAGCACGTAACTTATAGCATTTTCCTGGCTAAAGCCCACAATAGCCATGCGCTCCCTTTTTTCTTTTTTCCTTTTTCTGTCTCTCACCCTCTCCAGCACATGCACACTTTTATAATCATAAAGGCACACAGATGATGTCACCGACACACCCTGTCCCATAGATGTGCACTTCCAGTTGCACACTGACTACATTTGATCCTCGGAGTGTATTTCATATGTGTTGCTGTGAAACTGAGCGTCTGGCTGTCGAGTGAGTGCCCGGTGCAAGGATGTCGTCGTGCCTGAGCTGTAATTGGACTGCATTGTCCCTGTCTGACAAAACCAAATCTGTCTGTTGTCCTTTGATACCCTGACAGACTGGCGCAGAAAGAACGACGTGTGACCTTAATATGTGAACATGAAAGGCAGCAAACGCACACACACACACACACACACACGGAAATAGAGCGTTATTTTGATGATTCAACTGATGTTTTTTCGTCACAAAGCACACTTTATAACGTCCTAAAAAACACGGAGTGGATGAGTCGTTGTATTACACTGTAGGCACAGACATGCACGCATGTTGCAAAAGCAGTGTGGTCACTGAGTGTAACTGAGAGTTCAAGCGACCTGAGGTCACAGCTGCTCAGCTGTCTGTCTGGGCTATTTTAAATGGTAGCACACATCAGCGCTTCTGTCCCACTGGCTTAGCCAAGTACACACTTGAATGTCCTTTCACACAGACAAATCT
This sequence comes from Solea senegalensis, assembly GCF_019176455.1. NCBI lineage: Eukaryota > Metazoa > Chordata > Actinopteri > Pleuronectiformes > Soleidae > Solea > Solea senegalensis. Next base: position 12,175,569 of record NC_058021.1, read on the forward strand.
CTCTCACCTCAGTCCTGGAGTGGATTTAACACCAGTTCACACATTCGGAGACAAACCAGAGCTGCAGTAAAGAGCGCAGCCTTTATATGCATGATTTTCAAACAGTCGACCTGAGTTTGTGTGGTTGCAGAGTGAGGTCAGCAGAGACATCCCCATCCACCACCAGATTGTCTTACCTTTTCAGCCAGTGGATCAGCGTGACAGACTTGAACTGTACAGAAGGAGGGAGCAAAGGAAAGGAAAGGAAAGGAAAGGAGGGAGGCACTGGAAATGACAGATGGACAACTGAGTGAGACAAAGGGGACCTGTGGCTCCTGCTTCTTGAGTTTCAACTGATCCATTTCCCTGTTTTCAAAGTTGTCACCGCCAGGTCTTCTGTCACCGATGCGCTGTTGGCCAATCAGCTATCACGCTGGACGAGCTGTTGAGCTGACTAATTGAACCCAATTACAGACATTTCTGATGTGACGGAGCATCGAGTCTCTCGCGACAGTCATCAAATCCACAATCCACAGGAAACATTTGCTTTTGCTTGATTTCTCCTTTTCACTGATTAGCCTCACTGCAGACCGAGAGCAGGGGAACAACATTTGGAGACACTCTCCTTTAATATTATTGTAATTTTCTGTCCGAGTGTGGGGAAAACAGTGAAGGTGACGGAACATGAAAAACATACATGTGCAAAGCCCTCATGCATAAACACTTGAATGTTTTCTCAAGTTTGTACATTTTGCTTAGCAGACAGCTTCTTCTTGGAGATCCGTCTGTGTGTGTGTGTGTGTGTGGGTGTGCAAGCGTGAATAACGCGACAGTGCAGAACAGACACTGAGCTGTGCAGTTATCTCAGATCCCACAGTGCTAACGTATTCTGCCTTTATTCTGAACAAAGAAATCACACCACACTCCACAGAACTGGAGAGCTGGGTGAGACCTTTTTTACCAGCAACTCGAAAGTGAGAGCAAAAAGTTGTCCCAGCTTTTCCCTGCGTTTCTATTTGTCCTGTCACTATGAAGATAATTCAGGCTTCTCACGGTCATAACTACATGATGTAGAGTTGCGACTCACAGAGCGTGCACACAGCATGTTCAGTGGAGCTGTCATTAGAAAGAATGCATCTTGATAAGGAGATTGGGGGGGGGCGTCTGGCTGTTTAACCATGTTCCCACACGACACTGGCCAGCCGGAGAGAAATGTGGCCCCACTAGCATGAGCGCCTTCAAGTTTGTGGTGTGTGTGTGTGTGTGTGTGTCTCCAAGGCTCACTCTGCTTAGCATGCTACAAGCAGCCTCCTTTCTTATGTCCCAGAGATGGATGTGCTCTAGTGTGAATGTTCCATTGCTCCCTTCGGGTACCCGTCCACCTCTCTTTCCCTCTCATTCCCTTTCTGTCGCCATCCCTAGGTTGCAAGTGAATTCACTCAATCCCCGACATGATCACTGTATGGTGTCTTCTGTCTGTCAGCATCTTCCCATCACTGAATATCTGGCTAACGCCCCATTCTCAACATGATCTCAGCATTTGGAGTATGCTTGTTGAGTAGGTGAATTGTTGGACTGTGTGTGGGAGAGCATGTCAGTCACATGTGTGTGACCCGGGATGAATAAACATTTTTTGGTAGACAGGAGCATCATTGATTGGCTCTGATTACAAATTCCGCGACGCCCGCCAGGCGATCCCGCTGAGCACGAGGGAGTCGCAATCAATGCTGCAAGGCCACTACGTCTTCACCCGCATGTGCCCGTCATACTAACAACACGGGCCGGACATGTGTGACAGCATATGGATTACATTGATGACACTAAACGACTACCGGTGCATTAGTTCTTATTTTGATACATGAACACGGGGAAGACATATCATCATATGCATTGATGAATGTCATTATGAAGCCAGTGGTTAAGTTAAGTAATAATAACATTTATTTTAATAAAAAAAAAAAAACAGCATCAAGATTGACATGCTATATGACATATGCTGTATATAAGGTATAAAAATAAAAGTTTTATAAGGCAGTGGCCGCCTACATTGTGGAGGAGCTTAACGGTAGCATTAGCCTCCATGGGGATACACCCAGCCAGCCTTGTCTACACAGTGGATTAAGCAGCAACCAGACAGTCAGACATTTGGGATTATTTAACTCTGGTTTAATGTTTCCTGAATGTTAACAAATGACTAACTTAAGTATAACTGATACTACAGTCTATGTCAACATGAAGTCTCTGGAAGTCTATTTTCCCTATTTTTGCTTAAATTTTAATGGCTATCAACCATCAAACATCTACCGTAGCCATCATTTAAGAGGTGACCACGTCAACACTTAAGGGTTATTTTTATCATTGATAATCACAATCGACTATTCTCTCCATTCTCTCCATTCTCTGGCCAGATTTGAGTTGTGATCTGATTCTTCCAACAATCGAGGGTGTCTTCTAATTTGAGGCTGTTTTGGACAGATTATCTGGCCAAATGTTCCTGTAGTGTGAGGGGATTAACGTGTGCGATTTTAACGTCATCGGACACATCAAGTCAATACTTTTGTTTAGAACCGTAACTTGTACGGGACAAGTTGATTCGGTCTTCTCAGCCATGACTTCACGCTCAGTTTTTTTTTGTGTGTTTCTGAGCACAAGGACATGACCGTCCACCTCCATGTCTGTTTCTATCCTGAAGTCACGCAGGTTTTCCCAGAGATCCCAAATCCTTGGAATCTCCTTCCTGTAACCGTTTGATTAAACAACAATCTGTGCTTTCTCACGATTAAAACATTCAAAAATGTGTTGTGTCTGTTTGAGATTTGAGATGTGTGGCACAGTGTGGCACAGGCTCAACCGATTGCTAGTTTCTGAAAATGGAAACTGATAAAAATGAACGTGTAACTGATAATAAAAAAGCTCTTTTGGTCAAAGAAACTGGCAGCTTTTCAGATGATGTGTAAGAATCAGTTTTAAGTAAAACACATTTGCCTTGGCTTTAGATGTCAATCCTAGTTGTTCTCCTCATCAAATAATACTTAAAATAGTATGGATTATATCATATACATATATATATATATATATATACACATCTATCGTCTATCTCTGTGTACAGACGGCTCCTTGTAATACACGCACATATGCGCCACTGATCACAACATGCTACGCGGCACCTTTCTCCCATTTACTGGTGTAAATCCCGCTCCACTTAAAGGGGTGTTTTTCAACGTACACTCAGCATTGCAGCCTCATTTGAAACCTAAACAAAGACAGACTGTTTGTGAGACAGATTTACAGGCGAGATTTGTTTTCTCATCAAGTTTACAATGCTGACAGAATCATCTGTGTAAGTGGCAATTCCCATTAGCAGCTCCACTCTGATCACACAGTGTTGTGAGGAGAGGGGAAAGACTTAAACGGAACCATACCAGTGTCAACGAGAAAGTAGAAAAAAAACATACAGACAGCTCGTGTTAGTGTTTAAGAGAAATAAATAAATAAATAAAAGTAACAATCCTTACAAGCAATGAGTGTCTCTGGCGTCAAACCTGAGTCAGCACTTGTACGTCTACTTTTCATGCAACCTTTCTCATTAAAAACAAATTGGAGAACGTGAGGAGGAGTAATGTGATAAAGTGCTTCAGCGAGGCTGATTAATGTTGAAGGAATGTGTAGATAGTCTGAAAAATAACGAAGGACTCTTCGTAGGGGGCTGAGAACCAAACAGAGATGTGGCCTCCCGCTGTTTCAAAGACCGATGTGGACGACGATGTGGACGGAGATCGACCGCATATACAACATGAAGAGATTACAGGTTTTATTGACGCTGGACCATTTTGCATTCATTGAAAGTCACCCTCGACTATCCCACCTGACAGGAAGTAAATAAATAAATAAATGTTTATCTTTACCCAGTTAACAAGGTGTTTTTTTTATTTATTCTCCCTTTGCATCCCGTTACAAAGGTGAAATATTCATAAAAGAACAGAATGTAAGTAAATGAAAAGAGAAATGAGATAAAGGTGGTGCAGGAACGAGGAGACACCTTTGCAAGATAGTGCTATAGTGTGCCATGCCATTGTGTATAACAAGTGCTTTATTCAGTACTGTCCTCGTTTAGAAATGCGACATGAATGAGATGTGTTCTTCCCTTCCTCCTTTGCTGACTGCCATTTTTTAAAATAGATTTTATTTAAATGTGTTCGGGTTTAAGTGTTTTTTTCGGTGAGCCTTGCTGCCACCCACTCCACAGTGCTTTTATAATTCCCCGCTAAGTTGTTTGTAGAGTTTTAACACTGGACTTCATTATGTTGAAAGGTGTACCAAAAAAAAAAAAAGTGGCTGGAATGTGAATGTGATTACTGAGTAAGGAAAGTGCCAGAATGCCCATAGAGACACACAAAAGCACCACAGGAAGATTTCTACATCCACAATCCAAGCACCGGACCATGTTGCCCATCAGTTGTCACTTAATTCTGACCCCTCCCCCCTTTTCCTTTGACTAACTTTTATATTTGATTTCATCCACTTCATTCTCTGCACTTGGAGACAACTTCCATCATCACCTTTCCCCCTTTATCTTGCCTCATAGCCCCCGCTCACCACCTCCCCCTCTTTTTCTTCACCACTTCTAATTTTTCTCTGTAACACTTACTTATCAGCAAAATAGCTCTCGTTTCTGTCGTCGACTGTCTCTTGAAAGCGGGAAGGGCTCAGTGTGTGGATATATGCAGATCTACTGTTTGCACAGGCAGACGCCGGATTAGAAAAAGTGATGAAGGTATGATGTAGCGTTGCAAAATGGCAGTGAAGAAGGCACGAAAGGGCGAGCGTGGCGTGAAGTATCGTTACATGCATGGCTGCATTTCAGCGTACAGCGGCGTTCTCACGAGTCCTGAGGAATAGAAATGCGACAGACTGAAATGACAACGCATGTGATGAGAGAACGAGGTATACAGTATATATAACGAAGAGAAAGTGACGCAACAGAGCTGATGACTGCGTACACACTCGAGTCAAGCTAATGGCTTCGATGAAATGCAGAGACGAGGCGGAACTGACGTTTCCATGCTATCAGCGAGGAGGGAGAGCAGATTTAGGGCGAGGACACACTCCAAGCTTATATTTACATAGAAACCCTGCAGAGGCCTGGGAACGAGCCCAGTACAGCGGCCAAACATGCTGCTGGTCCTGCATCACATCAAACTGTGTGTATTTCTGCTAATCTGACCTTTTCTGGCATAAACGCTGACCTTGGCAGGACCGGTTGGCCCCAAGGAGACCAAAACCTGGCCCTAATTAAGTGGAACCTCATTTGTGAAGAACTCATTCAATTTCAGTTGATTTAAATTGTGGTTAGGATTGATTAGAGTTAGTTTATGGTGAAGGCTGCACAAATGAATGGATATCAGTGTGAGTCCTTCAAAGTTATGTGGACTTGTTTCTGTGAGTGAGAAAAGGGGAGATTTTTAATTATCAGATCTTGCTATATGTCATTCATTTATTTATTAAACTGTAGCTCTGTGTACTTTTGAAAACTACTCAAAACTAGTTGACCTGCGTAAAAAAGGCCTATGTGAGTATAGATGTAGGTGTTTATGACCATCACAAATCTGTAGATGCTCTATAAATACGAGGAGAACATCTGTAAATACCACAGAGAAACCACTTGGAAGATCATATATTTTATTTTGACTTAAACGATGGCTGACAAACTTGTGAAAGACACAGAAGTGAGGCTGACATTGCTGAATCCTCAGTGAAGTGGTGTGAATCACACACACACACACACACACACACACTTCACGTGCAGTTGTGTTGCAGTGACAAAGCCAAAAACAGGAAGAGCAGCGACAGTTAAGTTGAACAGATCCGACAAAACTGCATTTTGGCTATGCTGGGGTTGGACCACATGTACTGTATGTGGGCACAGAGTGGAGTGTGGACCGTGGATCCGACGTGTCGATGTTCCGTGCCAAGACAAGTTCTCAAGTCTCTAAAACATTTAGAGGGAATTACAATTCCTCTACTTCTGAATCAAGTGCAAGTGTTCCCACTGCAATGACGCAGTCGAACATGTGCAGCGTTTCTTCTCCCTGAGAATGCTCACCACATAATTGCTGTACATGTACAGTCGACTGACAGTTGCGCAGCCTCTCACCCCATTCTTTCCTCGCCATTCCGCTGCCCCTCCTTTGCTCTCCCCGGTCTCCCGAACTTCCCCCAGCATCCTGCTCCTCATTAGAAGGCCTTTCATGGTCAGGGCCAATAAAACTTCAATGGGACGCTGCCTGAAGAAAACATGGCTGCTCTGTAGCTTTACTGGGCGTTAATTACATGATCTCCATACCAGACAGTGGATGGCCAATCAGTTTTTTTTTTTCCCCGACCTATGGCCACATATGGGACACAGTCAGACACATAAAGTCACACAACACACAAACACACATGAAAGGTCATCCATACAGACACACACAAAAAAAAGTTCCAGCAGACTTATTAACCTCTGACCACATGTGCTTAACTCTGCCCGGTATTCCCCTCTGGCAACGGGAAAAGTGAAGCAATGGTATTACACATAATTAGAAAGGGGTTTACATCTGCCTTGTGCCACAGTTACACAATTCCCAACTTTAGCAGTGTGACTGCAGAGCTGCGCGGTTGCCAGATTTTGACAAAGCAAACATGCGCAGGCGGCAACTTTTCACCACACTTGACATGGCAGCATGAGCGCGTAAATCACAATCGTTTCTGATGTGCAGTAACAAAAATGGTTACACTTTGTTTGGACTCACCCAGTCACAAGGAGCAGGCTAATTATAGACGAAGGTTTCTTAATGTATTCATAAACAATGTCTGCCTTCAGAAATAGAACAATTTGGGCACTGTAAATAACTACATTTGTCTATTGTCTATTTGTTGTGTGACGGGCGGTTATTTCTGGCTGCACGCTGACTTTTTCCCTCATGTCATTGCAATAATGTGCAGTGGCATTTATTTGGCAGGCGGTCCTTAAAAAGGCATCTCCCACCGGACTGACACCTTCAAAACCCATCCGATTTAATTTCATACAGAGTGATGAGCAGAGGGAATTTATTTTAGGTGTGATAACTGAATATCTGAATAACATACTTCTTTGTTTTTCCTTTGCTTGTGAGCCATTATGTCATCAGTGGGCGAGTCACTGTACGTAGGCTGCAGACGAGCGGATAAAGGAAGGACAAAAAAGGCGAAGATGGTCTCCAGAAGGGACAAAATGTTTGGTGGCAATTTAAGAATCCTTGGATTCCACGTCACAAAAACTAAAGCCATGTTTCCGACGAGTGGAATAATTTGGTTCGATATGGTACGGTAATTATTCAGTTAGGAATAGTATCAAAATAACCAGCCCCAACCATTATTGGTACCCTTCCCTTGGGGTAGCAGAGTAATGGTACGTTACGGTAGTGGACAGTCAGATGATTGGACGACAGAAAAGTGTCACTGATGGAAAACATGCCGTAATGATGGAAACATGCCATAATCTTGCCACTGTAAAGTTGTTGGCTAACATTGTGCATTTAGCTTTGTATTACTAGAATAGGGGTAGTATTTTTGAAAAATTGCGCTTCCCAACCTCAGTTTCCTCTGAGTCGAGAAATATTGCGTTGTACTCTATCATTGCATTGTGTAGTTTAACAGACGAATTAGACTTTCGAGTTGGCAGCCGTTTATTTATAAAATGAAAAGAAAGTGCAAGTTAGCTAACAACGTGTCATTTTGTAAACAAAAATAAAAGAAAACACTGTCAACTATTTATGAAAAAGGACGTGCTCGACCGTTCGGGAGCTATGTGCTTAACAAAATTACAACTTAAACCTTCCCTTAATATTAAAATGAACGTAATTAATATGAAACAATGGCAGAGCTCATAATTCATGCACCTACCAGGGAGACAGCGGGGTGTCCACAGGGGTGCTGCATTCAATTACCATAGGACAAATAAGTTCTATGGTAAGTTAAGTTCTAAGTTGTTGTGAGATGACATTTCTCTTTTCATGTCAAGTGGAATCACACTATGTCTTAACTCGAGCCTTGAAAGTGCAACGCTAATTCCGCACTTTTTAGACCCACTCGTAGGGGGGCGGGACCTCTTTCCCAGAATGTAAACAGTGTCCGCCATCTTTGCTAACAGTTACGCTAACAAGGCCAAGTGTCACTGGTGGACACGTAACAAAGAAAAGAATGAAGATATTTCTCAAGCACACTTTTTCAAAAATACTTCCCCTATTGTAGTAATACAAAGCTAAATGCTAATCGGTGAAGTATTTCGTTAACTGGTGTGAACGTGGGCTGGTTCACTGACAGCATTGAGGTTCCGAATGATAATCCTGGAGGTGCTTACCAGTGTGACAGCCCTAATAGTGTAAGAGTCTCACCTATTACAGCTTAAGAACTTTAAACACAGTTGTTCCCTGGGTTTAAAATCAGCAGGAACTGAAGGCACTTCTTTTCCTCTCACATAATAAAACAAAAATCATTAATTATACACTATGGGTATTCAACTGCCACTGGCAATGATGAGGCTGGATCTGGGAGCTGGGAAACGGAAATTACTGATACGAACAAAAGCAAAGAATAAATTGGAAAAACTTCCAAGTAATAGTCTACTTTATAAACAATTTCCTTTTGGTGATGCAAGACGAAAATCAGGGGGAGGAAAGCTCTTATGGGAAAAGCTCACATTGTGGCATATTAAACAAAGAGCAGCGAGCGCTTGGATGAATAAAAAGTAGAATCGTACGTCCTACTCAAGGTGAGCATATAGCACATGTTTCTCATCATCTGTTTTCTCTAGACTCAGTCAAGCCTGCGATTATTTGAGAACATTTCATGCTCCTGTAATTCGCCAACACACACTCACAGACACTGGGATAAAGAAGGCATTCAGCAGGTGACAGGTAAACCGGGAGAGGCGCTGGGCAGGCAGTGGCTTGTTGGGCCTTTAATTGCACCTTGAGGAGTGATAATGCAGCATGTGTGTGCTGCAGGTACTTTCGGGTGGGTGGGCGGTTACCTTGTGGACACGCCCACAGTTCACCTGCGTGACACCTGGCTGCTGGAGATCAAGCTGGAGTGGCACATTCCTGCCCTGAGAAGCAGACGGAAAACAGTGAGTCCTTTTTGCGGTGCACGTTGAAAAAAAAAAAGACAGATGTTTCCAAAGCCGCGAACGTCACGGTCATTTCTTGTGAAGCATGTCTACAAATAATTTTTAAGGGAGGCAGAATATAAACGGGAACAACGGAAGGAACGTGAAACCTCGTTGCTCTCTCCTCCCTCCCTCCCTCCCTCCCTCGCCGCCTCCTCTCCCCACACAGTGGTGGCAGGCAGCATTGGCATCGTTTAGAAAAAGCCTGAGCAGGGAATGAGCTGCAGTAGCAGCAGCCTGAGCGCACTTCTTTCTTCAGCTCCCTCCGGACCGTCACTGCCGGTAGGCGCACGCGGCGGCGACAGAACCAGGCTGCGCAGCGTCTGCAGCGCGCGACACTATTCTCTGACACGACTTTCATTATTTAAGCTTTAACCCAAATCTTTCCACCTTGTGCTTGTCTCCCTTTAGGCAAAAAAAAAAAACCCACCACCACCACACAAAAACCCCCAACAGTGGATATATGAGACAGGGGAGTCTGTGCTTGAGTGTGGCGCGAAAGGATACGCAGAGTTATCTGGGGCAAATATATAACCGTATAGAAATAGTCTTGTCTTGACCACAGAGGACCGGGAAGTGAAGGGACCTCTGCGCTGTGAGGAGTCGCTCCTGTGCCGAGCAGCAGTGCGCAGAGAGCAGCCACTTATACTCCGCAGACGCACTCAAAGGGCAGGAAGGCGAGAGGAAGGTGGAGGATATTTTACGCACAGCAGCAGCAGCAGCAGCAGCAACACTCAGCCCCACTGTTTGACACTCATCTAATAGTCAGCTCCATCCAGGATTCAACACAGCCTCATCGTCTCTTGGTCGGATTTGCACTTTCCTTCCACATTGGTCCACATTGCGCCGTCAGCTGGGATGGATTCATTCATCATAGCGGCTCTGGCACTGTGCTCTCTGACGGCACCAGCCTGTGGGGACAAAGGCACCAGCAAAGCCAGGAGTTGTTCGGATATCAGACAGTTTTACAACGGGAAAGGCTTCCCTCTTGACGGCGTCCCTCAGTTTGAAATCTCAGGTAAGCTCCTCTCGCAGTGTTCATTTATCTGAATACACTCATTATGTGAAATTATATAGTATATTATATACATTACAGGGGCTGTACTTCACATCACAGTTAAACTCGTTGCCATAGAGAGTGGACATCTTTCTGCTTGTCTACTTTGGTGTCACACCTGCACCTGCAGTGGCAATATCATTTATTGAATGTAGTCATTGGTGTGTAGCTTCTATTTTATCCCACATGAATAAATGATTATTGGTTTGACGTTTTTATTCAGTGTGGATGAGTCATCTGACTTGATAGCTTTTAAACCTGTAGACACTCTCCTTTCACGTCACATGGTGAGGAACTCGAACTCTTGTCTGTCTGACTCTCCAGATCAAACGCTGCTTTGAAAACAGTTCAGACATGAGTCAGGAAACCTGGCTTTTTCATCCCTGATTGCAAACGAGAGAAAATCCTTTTCAAATCTTCTCACAATTGACGTGTTCTTGGAAACAGATGCAGGTTCAGCGCCTTGCTTTGTTTTCCTATCACTTTTCCTGTCAATCTAAATGAAGCAGCTGCTTCTTCCTCTTGGCACAGCTCTCAGATCTCTTCCTTAGGTTGATGTCTGAAACATGTTGCAAAGGATTCTTCTGCTGGCCCCCGGTCACTTGATCATGTGCTGGAACCACACAAATGTGATGTTTGCTCTCGGTGTCAATCAAGGTCTGATGTCAGACAGTCACAAGCTCCTCTACAGTTAATAGAACATCACATGTGTTCCTTCCCTGGAATTTGGTTCACTGCTTTTCTCTCACACACACACACACACACACACACATGTGACCATGCAGAGACTCGCACAGAAACGCATGCAGTTTACTGCAATTTCAGGTTCGACAGTGTATGTATTGTGCATGCATGGACAAATCGGGGAAACTGTGACTGTGCGTGCTTCAACAATCACACCCCTGTGGACAGAATTCAAAGAAACTCAAATTTCAAATCCACTTTTTATTCAACTGTCCCAAGAGTGAATTGGATATGTTATTTTCCAAACATAGACAGCAACACTTAAAACTAAGAAATTGGTATGTATTTGCACATCAATTTGCTTTACACTGCTCACTAATTCCCAACCTGATCATTTCTTTTTCCTGTAGACTGTGCACCAGCCACCTTTTAATGTATCACATGATTCATTTCTCACAGAGGGCTGCACCACCATGACGGCAGATAAACTCCTCTTCCCTGTGAAGACGCCAATGTTTATTCATTAGTAGTGGCTGAATGGGACTGAGGCACACAAGGGTGACTTTATGCAGCGTTGGCCCAAAGGTCACACACTGAAGATAAACTTTAAGTAGAAACCACTGTATTTTCTGATAGCACATGGGCTCTCACACAGCACGGCTCAGATCCAGACAGCGTCTTGACCGGAATAGTACGCCATGTGTGTCTAAACGTACACATTTCAGGTGTGTTTCTGTTGATTGACTTCTTTCTTTCTTTCTTTCTTTCTTTCTTTCTTTTTCAATTGTTTTGAGCCGCGTGAGTCTTTGAGGAACTCGATATCCGAGCATAATAAACTCCAGATCATTCCTCATGATTACACGGATAGGATGGGAGAGATTATGAGATTTGAAGGTGGGGCGGTAATGTGATGAAACTGTTAGCCCATGTCATCGCACATACATCACAAGAAGGCCAAGTCGTAACCGGACACTTCTAATTTAACTGATTGACCACTCGGAATAAATCATTTGACAGAATTAACGCCCGGCGTTGGTCCCCATGGAACCCTCTTCTTCTTCTTCTTCTTCCTCCAAATGTCTGCAATCCATAACGCTTTAAAGAGCAAATCTGTCTTTTCATGACACCACTCATTCCTCTTGTTTCAATCGATGATGTGAAGCTTACTTAAGGCCGCGTGTATTGACACCGGTTTGAAATGTGTTCGGGAGAAAGTAAGGGAGTGTAACTGAGGCTTAGGAAGAGATAGAAAAAGAAATGATGATGCAAAGAGAGATTATGTAGAGGTAGAGACAGACTATTTCTGCCGCGTCCCCGTCTCGTTTGTGTGCTTGAATCTGTGATTTTCTTATTTACTTATTTATTTTAAAACGCCACAGTGAAATATGAAAGCTTTAATGGACGCACCCGAATGCTGTGGATGATCCATGACATTTGCAGAGGAATATTTCCTGCTGGGACACGGAGGCTCGATCAACCTAATGTACTGGCAGGGCCTGACTCAAGGTCACGTCACCCAGGTTAAGTCTGAGATGATGAAAGAGCTGAAATGAAAATGATGTCTAGCCGTTGCACTTTCAGATTCTTTTCAGCGCCGCTGCACAATGAGCGAGGGAAAAACTCTGTGGTACACAAAACAGCTCAGCCCCAATGTTAGACGTCTAGAATCATCACATTCAATAAAAAAATCTTAGCAATGTATGCAAGGTGGATGCCTAATGCCATTTATTTTTGTTCTATTGAGTCCAAAGATATAGCGATTTTAATACAATTTGTTCTACTTTTATATCGTCTCCAACCAGCTAAACGCACCCTTTCCATATTAATGTCTCCTAGATATTGTTTTCTCATTGGTAATGAGTTAATGGCAAGGTGTTTTTTTTTTTTTTTATCATTGCACATAAGCAGAGTTTACTGGACCATGAAAGCAGCACCAGTTGAGCAGAAATGAAGAGCAAATAACCCACAAATGTAGTAAACTGAACGATGCTTTTGAAGTAAGAGTGTGATGATTATAATTTAACGCTGTTGAGCTTAATCAGTTCAGGATATGTTTTGGGTTGGTGTGTGTTTGTGTGTGTGTGTGTGTGTGTGGAGGGGGTGTTTGACCAAAAATGGATGATTGATTTTTCTTTATGAGTCTCATCTGACTCTTCCCTGCTCTGCCCCCTCCCCCGTTGCACGCCATCATTACAGCCTTGATGACTTATCTATTTCGCATTTCAGGGGATGACATTTTTCTTCTCTCTGTTTCTCGCTCTTACAGAGAGAGGCGCCAGGCACTCTTTGAAAGCAGCTGGCAGCCAATGAGTGTTAGTTGCTGAATGTCATACAGTATCAGCCTGTACAAAGAGACAAGCTGCATGACACATCTGCAGGAAGGCTGGTAACATTTTTGGTATGGCATTGGCTTTCCCATGCTGTTCCCGTGTTGTTGTTGATTGCCGGTTGCTACAGGCCGACTGTGAGCTGCTCGGAGCTCTGAAGTGTCATCTCTAACCAGTGTTTGGGTAATGATACAGTGGGATTGTTGCTTACCAGGCCTGCTAGGAACTGTTGTTGACTAAAGCCTGGCTTGTGGCTGGAAAAAATGGGTTGATCAGTATGGCTGCCTGCAGCGAAAAAAAAAGTATGGGATTTTTGCTTAAACCCAGGCGCTTGACTGAGAATTTCGATCTCGTCTTGAGCTGTGTACGGCAGCACTATAGGCATTTTTACACAGTGAGTAGAAAATCTCCCACTGTAAGTCTCACCTCTTTGACTGAACGTAATGATTAGATAATGGCTGCTAATGTGTTTGACGCCCTTGCACCAGTTTTCAGCCAGAGGTTAAATGGAGATGGGAGTCGACTGCCAGCAGAAAACACAGATGGTTCGTCAGACAGAAGCTGCAAAATGAACACCAATACTGCGAGAACTCCGACAATCATGCCTTCTATTATAGCCTATACAGCATGTAAGCTTTCAGGCCCTGTGTGATCCTGATTCCTAACATCAACATGGTCTACAGTTAAAATATGTACTCATGTACAGTACTGTATCTCTATATTTACCACCAGCTGCCATTTGCCCAACACTATGTATATATATATATATGTTTCCCTCAGGGATATATACTCATGCCAGTTAGGAATGAAAAAAAAACCCAAACATCTTCACATCATTGTCATCTCTAATTTCACATCACCATACGTACAGGGGTGCAACTATTAATCGTTTTCACCATAAACCGTTGTGTAAATTGTTATTTAACAGCAAAGACTCTGATTTTAGTACTTTTTTTATCCATATTCAACACTCGCACAGTGAGGGGATTCAGTGCTAGTGCAACGGGCAGAATGCAGGGGTGATGAAAGTCTGGTGAACCAGCTTAAAAGTGCCGTGCGGCAAAAAGGTCAGTTACGTGGGAACTATTGACCGCACTCCAGCATCGTAGGTGGCAGCTGCAGAACCTTTTAATGCTTTTTGCCACCTGACATTATATAACAGCTAAGTTGCTCAATGAAACACTGAGCTGGTACTTTAGTGAATCAAATGTGTCGCTTGCAGTCAATGTAGTAGCACACTCCACCTAACAAACAACATATTGGAATTGGAAAAATAACGCTGTATTATAATCATAAAACAGTGTTTTCTTGTCTCAGACAATAATTGTTGTTTTTAAAATCTTTAAGTGTTGCATACATAGTCACATTTAAGGAAGACAAAGGACGTGACCAGGATCTGGAAAACATTTTTATACAGTATACACCCCTTTGGGAGTAAATTAGATCCTTACTTTTAAAATCAAAGCTCTCAGCTTAAGCCTCTTTTAATGCATAAGTCAGTGGCTGTTAAACAACAGCAGGGGCAACCCTGTGCACAAATGTCCCCACATGAACATCTCATTACAAGTATCCCTTATTGCTTCACCGACATAACGGTACTTTACCTGGTAACAAATCGAGCAGCTCATTTTTGTTGCAACAGAAGGTTAAAGGTGTTATAGACGAGAGGGAGTTTGCTTTAAAACTTTGTCTCCAAGTGATTATTTCTCAAAGTACAGTAATCACAATTCTTATTTGTCGGATTTTGAGTGTGAAATTCCACTCGCTGGAAGCTTTCTGTTTTTAGATTATATTCCATGTTTGTTGTTGATTTGTGATATACAAACTGGTGTTTGCATGGTTTTAGTCTGTTGTTATTGTAATACGCAGAATGCGGCAGCACAGGTTATTTAGGCTCAAATAAATAAGAAGAAATGATCTGCCATAGCACGAAAGAACTAACGTTTGAGTGACTATATGCTTTTATGTGTGTGTGTGTGTTGAGATGAGCTTCTGGATTTGCTATAAAGTAGCATTTTCCCCTCTAATTTTTTTTCTATTGACGCGCTCTTCCTTCCTCCATATACTTGTGACTGATCACGCTGAATTACATTTTGCTGCCTTGTGAATGGAACTCATTTACTGACTCGGAGATAAGAGCGCTGAGGCTTATTTGAAGGTTAATATCGCCATAAAGACCCCACACATCTGAGGTCTTCCCTTTCAAACAGATTAAAGCAAAAGCAACAGTTGTTTCTGTATCACAGAGGGCAGGCTCATCACTGGGCTGCAGCTTGAGGCGTGTGAACGCCGGCATCTGGGCTCCTGTCTGTTACTGTTTATGTGTAGCTGTGTGTACTGTATGTGTTTATTGGCATGCATGTGTCTTTGTGTACGGGTGCTTGCCGACCAACTGAATATGCTGGAGTTGTTAAAGTGCTGAAGTCAGTAAGAAGCCTCTTGAAGCATTAAGCCATAATGGGCTGCGGGGAGCATGAAACAGACCACAGTGTGTTTGATGTAGAGCGGGAGAGATGATGAACCGCTAACTTGGGATGTCCTCGTCTGTTTGGTTTGTGTAGATGCTTTGCTGCTCACTGGCCGACGTAATGTTGGAAAAACCTATACGAACAAAGAATAAGAGGTTAAGGTTTGGTTAAGGTAATAACATTGCTCCTCCTTATTAAAAAACACAAATCTTCTCCATTGGCTTACATAACTGCTTTCATGGGACCTGAGAGGAAACCCAGTCTGTCCAAACATGTGTAATTGCCCTGTACTCAGCCTATAGATTTCTTCAGTGCGGACACTTTCAAATCATAGACTGTATATCATATTGGCCCAGGAAGTTGGATGGACATAGCAGTTAGCCACCAGAGAGCGATTCTGCTAGTTGCAAAAAAAAGAACAGTAGACTACAATAGGGATGCACAATATTGGACTTTTTGCAGATATCCCAATGTGCCGATATATCATTGTGTGTCGGCCGATAACCAATACTGATGGATATAAGTTTTTCCTTGCGCAAATTTATTTCTCTTCTATAGTGAAAATAACATTATATTTGCATCCATCCATTTTCTACCACTTTATCCTCCACATGAGAGTCATGGGGGGTGGGGGTGGTGGTGGTGCTGTGCCAGTCTCAGCTTACACTGGGTGGTAGGCGGGGTCACAACCTGGACAGAAACAACCATCCACTCTCACACCTACGGCAAATTTAGAGTGTCCAATTTACCTAATCCTTATATTGCCTGTTTTTGGACTTTGGGAGGCGGAGAACCCCACACACACACACAGGAGGAGAACATGCAAACTCCATGCAGAAAGGCCCTTATAAATGAATGTAAAAAAACCCAAACATGGAGGTAGAGGGCGCCAGCATAGAAGTCAAGGAGGTAGCAGCCTATTAAGCCTTGTGTAGGTGTAGGGTTTGCCATTATCCAACATCTGCCGATACTGATATTGTGCCAATAATATCCATTTTTATATACCGTCTCTGTTACAGTATCCCAGCATCTGGGTATATTATTTTCCTCCCTTCTATTCGCTATGACTAACTTGACACAATGCCAACAACTGATGGCGGTGTCTGAAAGATGGGAAACTAAAGACGGAGAGTGACTGGTGTTTGCCTTTTCGAATATGATGTACTACTTCAACAAGTCGGTCAGCTGCCTCCCCTCTTGCCTCTCACTTCCTGCGCTCCCCTTGTCTTTGGGTCCTCATCACTTGTCTATGGGAGTAGTAGGAGTAGGAGTTCACACATGCAGCCCTCCCTTGGCAAGCGCACACTGCCACAGAGATGACAGCATAGGCCAGTCTTATTTTGTCACCACAGAGGATTACAATGTCATTGTGACAGGCGCGTGTGTGTGCGTGTGCGTTTGTACATGTTGTGTGTGCCTGTGTGCACGCGTGTCGGTGCTCCTCTTTTGTCTTCATAAGAATTGGACATGTCAAAAAAGAATTATTCCCCTCATTGGATGTTGGCTTCAGTGTGTCCATGGATAGATTTGTGTGCCTGTGTGTGTGTGTGTGTGTGTGTGTGTCATGTATGTGCACTCTGCATGACTTCTAAATCTATTGTGAGAAACTCCCTTCCATTTGCTAGCGCAGGGGCTGAAACATGTGTGTGAACGATTTCAAGAATATTTGTGTTTGCCCTTTTGTCCGCTATGTAAATTCTCGTGTCACACCAAGCTGTTGTGGTTCATATCGTCTCCAGCAGTGCTCTCCGTGGACAAGGTGAATATTTGAAGTGACAAGGAGCGGGCTTTAGCTCTCAGTGTGACCCCCCCCCACTGCTCGACAGATGGTACAGACCCGAACTGGAGGTTCCCACTACCATAATAAGTGAGGGCATATAGTATGAATTTTACAAGGTGACGCCCTGCACCAACACACACACACACACTGTCTACAGCATGTGGAGAGAAGTATTTGTTGGGCGACTTTCGTTCTTCTGGCTAAGACACATCCCAGATGGGAAATCCTGTGGCTGTGGCGCTATGGCAACAGAGTCAGCAGCGTCCACGGGAGCGGACAAACCCAAAAATGGAGTGAAAGAAATAGAAAATGAAAAAGTGACCAAGTTATGCAAGCGAGGTGTGTCTGAACACCATGTACCTCTGATTACAGTGACAAACCCACCCTGGAGCGTTTCTCTTCAAACAGCTGTTCAATCCCTTGCTCAACAACAGTCTTGTCGAGCAAAGAACCAAAGATATACAACTTTAAGGCCAGTTGTGGTTTGATTGGTAAACTTAACGTCTGACATATTTGTATTTGCATCCAACTGAATGGCAAAGGGATCGTTCCTAAGCTTTAGGTGCAGCTGATCTCCAGCCATCACTTCTGATGTTTACTCATTGCTTCAAACTTGAAATACAGAGGAAAATGTAGGTCTTTTCTCCTCTCTCGAAGTTCCCGATCCTCACCAGTAGCTTCGTGATGTTTAGTTTAAAACCT
Source organism: Solea senegalensis (assembly GCF_019176455.1). NCBI lineage: Eukaryota > Metazoa > Chordata > Actinopteri > Pleuronectiformes > Soleidae > Solea > Solea senegalensis. The sequence continues at coordinate 12,193,750 of NC_058021.1, forward strand.
CATCCATCACTATTTGGGCTTGTTCCCAGCTCCATTTGCTGGATCTGTCCACAACCTCATTCCCTCCACCATCCACCCGTCCCTTTCCCCATACGCAGGTGAAAGCAGAGTTTGTCCTCACCCACACTCTGAAAACTTGAGTGATAGTCTGATGGAGGGAGAGTTTATTCTGTCTTTCTTTATTAGTGAGAGAGATATTTAAACTAAAAGAGGGGAAATCTTTGAGTTTGGTTCTATTTTACATATTGGTTTGAAGTCCTGGCACTAAAAGAAAAAAGGAAGATGAGCACATAAAAAAAGCAATAATACATTTCTGGATTCAGGATGATTTACTGCACATATAACAGTCTGAAATACAGTAGATTTGTAAATGTTCATATCCCATTTGTTTCATAATGTTACGTCTTTTTTGGTGGCTTGTTTTGGGTTTGTTTTCACAGGTCTGGTTGCTTGTTTCTCTGGTGAACACTGAAGGTAGATCATTTCCTCCCTGAGCCTCTGCTGAGGTCACTTAAAGCTCTACGTTTTCTAGATTCTCATACACTTTGTGAGGGGAATTTGTATCGTGTTTAATGTTTTTACAGCCAGTTAGTATCGCCCTGTTGTCTCCTCTCTTCATATTGTTGTTTGTGAAAATAGGCCGTGGCACAGTTATGTACAAGATCACCGTGTAATGACATAAATACAGCTTCTTCTTTTCATGTTTTGGAAACTTTGGCAACATCTCACTCCAGTGTTTTCCAGGGAGTGCAGTAGCAATGGATTAAGACCATCATAGATTACAGAGGTCACGGAGGTTGTGGCCAATTAGATTACCTACTTCTTCTTTTTTTTTTAATTCATTTTATATTCAGTCTTTAAATCAGCACATAATAGTGTCACAACAGTTCCATTTCCATTTAACCTCACAGCAGACAAAGCCTCCAGCTCCCCCTGTGATCCATTTTCCTTCACTGTGTTCGGCTCATCTGATTCTGGGGCACTATGACAAGAAATGCTTTGTCATGTCCGCCACTGCATGGAATTGTTAGTGTGGAGCCGACACTGGGAACACACTTTTCTTTTGTGAAGCCCAGACATTTTTTATGAGCACTTCCTCCAGGTCAGATCCAGGTCTTGATACCCAGGCTAATTGCAAATGTGAATTGATATTCTGCGATGGAGGCAGCCTTCATGCTCATATCTCTCAAATATATACATATACATATATATATATATATATATATATTTAAAAAAAGGGGGAAAATAGGAATTGAAGAGATGGGAGATAGGGTTTGTATAATAAAAGACGGGCATGAATGATAACAATCAGTGATGTGTTGTCTCGCCCGCTGAACGCCTGTGTCCGGCACCTGCCACACACAATACAGATTTAATAAAGATAGAACACACACATGTAGCCGTCCACATATTCCACAACTACACACTTCCCTTTGGTAAACAGTCATTTCTGTGCACTCTTCAACAGTGGCCCTCTCTCTTCAACAATAGGTTATTAATGTACCACACAATAAAATAGTGATGAAGTAGCCGGACCGTTGCTTTTAGCGTATGTGTGAGTGTGAAGCAGATATCCCAGGAGTTTGTTAGACTTGTGAATATCTCCTTTCGTCTCCAGCGACTCCTCCTCCTCCCACCCGAGGTGTAAACATTATTCTATCATTTGCACCAAACTCAAAGCATGTTCCCTTCTCATGCTTTGCATGCAGAGGAGTTGACATCATCACATCCCCACTGTCTTACGCAGTTTCTTTCTTTGGCTTTTTTTCAAAATTGGCCATTTTGGGAAAAGGCTCCCGACAGTAGGGGTGTCTTTGCTTTATTGTGACTCGGTAATGCAGGTTATTTGTGTTTCACACCAGTTTTCATTGATTTATATTTTCTCTGTTGTTGTTTCTGCCTTTGAGGCTTTATCTCTCTCATTCCTTCCCTATCGGCTCTTGACGAGGAATTTGTGAATTCATTCATTTTTCATGTGAAACTGACTGCTTGCTTAGGGATGCTCTTGGAAAACAGTGCCAGTTTGTTTCTGGTACCCCATCTGTGATTTTACATGGCTCCATGTTTATGTGATCTCATTTTTACCATGCGTTTTATTGTCTCAACGACATAAAATAGCCATATGTTTCGGGAGTTCAATTCACCGATACGAGGAAAACACGAGTCGAGCTTTAATTCACTTGAGAGCTCCTTTTGTCCTCTGAGGTTTTAGGACAGTTTTTGTAATGAGATGCATTTCTTTTTTAAATGTATGATGTTATATATGATTTTTGGGAGGATTCTGTAACATTTTTCCCATTCATTCATCATGAGGCTGCTGGTGCCAATCCCAGCTGACATAGGGCAAACGTCGGGGTAAACCCTGGACAGGTTGCCTCTCCATCACAAAGCAGCGATCCTGCTGGTCCGTGCCCTTTTATGTTGCCTTTAAAACCCTCTTGGGGAAAAGCTATTTTCTCACACTCACTTTGAATGTCTCCCATCTCCATTTTCCTCGAGTTTTAAGGTAATTACAGTGAAAAGCCTGTGTTGTTTTATTGGCTTCCTGGAGCCCTGCAAGCACAGTTTTTTAGCCTCAGTGCTCTGTGATGCCACACCATGTCTTCTTTCCATCGGGTGCATTGTCAGGATCTCCACTGTATAAGTGGCTTTTACAGAAATCCCAAGTCTGCCTGTACATAACTTATTCCAGCAGAATGCCCAGATGAGTTTTCCTAGCTGTGGACTGCAACCCCCTTTCTATCTTTTCTCCGACTTTGTGGTGAAGCAACTTTGTCTCTTTCTCTCTCTTAGTCCACTTCAACTTTCAGCTCCTGTTGGATTTAGTTTTTTCTGCTGTCAAGGCACATTTTTGTGTAATTAGATAGTGAGATCTGGTCTTATGTGACTTCACTTGTCAAACACTATTTGTGGGGAAGGAAAGCCCCTGTAGTGCATGGTGGTTTGCTTCTTTGGCTTGACCATGGACAGCTATTTAGACGTGGAGTTAGACCAGAGGATCACAAGGACTTATGGGTAGAGAGGCACAATTTCAAAAAAGAAAAGAAAAAGGAAGTGACTCGTGTTTGGCTTTGCATAGAGTATACTGTAGCTGTAAATTAGAATTTCCATCTGTACTGAGAAGGGCAATCACTATCTCTTTCTCGGTTAAGCAAAGGAACATTAAAAGCATACATTAATACTGATTTACTCCTCCCTTGTACATGAGCTCAGGGATTTTCTTTTTTGCAATATACCTTTGTCCACTTTTCTTTCCAGGAGGTCTCGTGAGCCATGAGCTTATGAAGTCGAAATGACAGTGACTTATTTAGCTTGCATTTTTTTTCCTTCTCAGCCACAACAGAGGGCATTTCCGTGCGGCCCACTCATCACTGTTTGGTTTTGTCTCATTATTCGCTTTATTCCTCCGTAGCATCCTCGCTATTTTCATCTCTTCGTCTTCGTCTTCTTCTTCTTCTTCTTCCCCTGCTGAGTCTTCTCTCATGAATACTTTACAACTTCCAAATGAACTCTGCCAACCCAAACCTAGTGCGTGGTTGGCTGCCTCATGTGTCTCTCATGCTTATGATAAGTTTGAGTAAGTATATTTAAATATATACTGTGCAAAGAGTGTTTGAACTTGCTGTGTTACTCTAATGTGCTACCGTCTCTGCTTACATATTATGATAGGCACACATCAGACGTGCTTTACATAATGTTTTCATTTGTTTACACGACTGTTACTCAATAAGACAAGGTGACTGAGGACGTGGTATTTACAGTAACAGCTTGCTGGCTTGTGCAGGATCACAAGTTTTGAATGTTGTACATATTGGTGCCGGGTGTAGAGAGTAGAGAGAATGCTTTATTTAAGGTCACGTTATAAGTAGATGTGGAAAAAAGACAATAGCATTTTACCATGGAATGTTCTCTGCCTCAATCTGAAACCCTCGGCCCTTTCAACACAAGTTATTTTACCCCCAAATGAATTGAGTGATTTAGTAAGCGCTGCATTTTGTAGCAACGTGTTCCAGCTGGAATCACTGACTGGAGTGTTTGATAAAAAAAAAAGGATGTTACAGTGATTCGGACTCCAATTTGGCCTTCTCCCACAGACGCTGAACTGATTATGTGCCCAAATGATGCTGTTGTGTTTTATTTAAAGGAATCTCAAGGAGAAACATGTTCCCTCCAAAGGCCGCAGTCTGACTAGGCACTGAGCTGAATTTGGGGTTATACAAATTGACAGTAACCTTTTTTTTTATAAAGCAAAGAGCCCAGTATTGATGTCTCCACAGCAGCGCAAGGTCAGAGAATAAAACTTAACTTCGTTTCTAATGATCACATATTACAAAAAATAATTCTCACCTTCAGCCAATGCTCCATCTTCTCAACCATATCCTTCATACTTTATTTTATCTTTTTTTGGTGCAGTACAACACACTCAAGTCCAAACAGCAGACATGTTTGCTTTTCTCCGACTTCATGTTCAAGTTCCTCTCCAAGTCTGTCACACTGAATCATCTTGTATGTGCTTTTTGTATTATTTAGATCTTTCAAATGGGTTAAATATATCAGTGTGTTTGTGAACTTCCACTCATTTAGTTTCACTAAGGTCCGATTCTCCCTCTATGTTGTGTTGAGAGAACATTATCAGACGCAGCTCTGGTGTGAACTAAAAGCCCTCTTTGTAAATCTTTCATGGCCTTCCTTCCATCCTGCTGAGCTAAAGACAGCGGCAGAGACGACGTGCAGGACTTTCACTGGAGGTAAAACCACTTTCTAATTTAGCAACACATAAATATTCATCACCTCTCGTCCTTTTCACTTACCAATCATCCTGAATTAGTTTCCATATCTCACATAGTTTATTATATTTGTGTTCCTCTCCTGACGCGACCTCTAGTTTTCCACACATCCACCGTATGCGACGCTTCTTCTCATCTCTTTCCTGTTGCACTGCCTATCCTGTGTGCGACTCCATATCTCCCACCCTGCTTCACCTGCAGCAGCTCGAGGTGCAGCCCTGGGGCTCGAGGCATCACTCAGTCAAACTGCATCACAAATCGTGTTGGGCAGAGGTGACTGTGAACCTCAGGATGAATCATAGCTCTGTTCTGTCATGTGATGTCTGCTGATGAATGACCGGGCCTGAACACACTGGATGGAGTTCACCAAACAAAGTATAGGTCTGGTGTAATGGCAGCAGGAATAATAACGTATACACCCCCAAAGCAAAGGTCATATGAAACAACAAACGTCTTTAACGCTTTATTTGAGGACTGTCATTGGTATGAACTCTCTGTGTAACATCCTTTTCTTCATAAAAGTTCCAACCTTTCATCAAACTCAATGTTTGAGATATCGGTTTGGAGTTCCATTTTTTTGGACTTCTATCCTGTCTTACCCTTTTCCCTCAAGCTCTCTCTCTCTCTTTCTCTCTCTCTAGCATTCCTCACCTTCTTTCAGCTCTTATGTCCCTCTTCACATCTCTCTTGGCTTTGTTTGGGTGATTAAACACAGCTGCTGGTGCTCATCACAAGGCCCCTCTTTTTTCTCTCACCGTCGTTATATAAGTTGGCCGTCCGTGTTTCTCAGGCCTTGACCCTGTTGATTTTGGGCGACATTGAAAAACTCCTATTTGCGCCTTGGACACAGAGTTGCTGCTGACTGAACCGTTACATAAGTGTGTGTGTGTGTGTGTGTGTGCGCGCGCTTGCATGCATGTGGTTGTGTTTGCAGTGTTATTTCAGTTTGTACCAGTGAAGTGTACTTGTTAAATTAAAATCTGTCACAAATTACTTCTCCAAACACATCTCTGCCCTAAATTATGTATGGCTGACTTGATTGTTATCTCTTGTGCGTTGACAGGCTAATGATATCACATTCCTTTTTAATGTTGCTATATTCTGCCTGGATGTGGAGCAGAGTAGTAGATGTGACCCGTGTCAGTGACGCACTGCAACTCTGCGTTAGTCTGCAGCAAAGGTGTCTGTGTGTGTGCGTGTGTCTGTGTGTGTCTGTGTGTGTGTGTGTGTGTGTGTGTGTGTGTGTGTGTGTGTGTATGTACCCGTGAGGCACAGAGAGAGGCAGTCAGGGTAAAACAGCCCGGGCTGTGACATTGAGGTGAAGGGAATCTAAATCATTTACCACTGTGGTTATCTGCTGCTGGGTGGTTAGCGGTTAGAGCTAAAGGGTGAGCTTGCAGGTCAAGGCATTAGCAAATAAATATGTAACAATTATCTTGTTCTGTGAAGCCATATGATTTAGAACCTGGATATCCTTAATTCTAGTTATGTTGGCCTCAGTTTTATGGATTAAAAGGCTTATGTCAGAAGTGTCAAATTGGCGACTCCTGGGCCACATGCAGCCCGCCAATGGATTAGGACAGAATACCATACTAAATATATGTACTAGAAATATTTTTTTTTAGAATAGCAACAATAAGACATTCATTTGTAATTATAGCATTATTAAATGTTTTACATTCAACATTAGACGTGCATATAAGCGTGTTTGACGTTTTAGTTACAGCTGTCAAATGTTATTATTGACTTGAATTTAGATTTAGTTAATAAAAGCATCAGAAATATGTTTTACTGTGAAATGCACACCCTTCTGTACCAAAACAAACACTTTTACTATGAAATATATATATATGAAATATGTATCTATATAAGTATGTATATATGTGTATATATGTATATGTGTATAGATATATATGTATATATATTGTATATGTGTATAGATATATATATATATATATATATATATATCGTACACACAGACCAGGCCTGCTGACAAATGTGCGGATGTGCAGTCTTGCATGAATAACACTAAAGTGTTACAGTCGCTGCACAGTAAAACTTAAATGGAGGCTAACTGCATCTCTGACAGCCCTCGAAGGATGCTGCTTCATTGTTATAGGAAACACTCCAGTCCTTCAAATGAGGAGCAGTCACTGTCGAGCTGCAATACTCCCCTGCCCACCACTCTCACCGTATTCTTACCTTCTCTAAAAGCACTTAACTCTCTCTCTCAGTTTGCCGCTCTCAATTCGAGGCATGGAATGTTATTCTATGTGGCAGCCTCCGGGTTTCTTTTGTAAATGACATGGAGCAGTTATTACAGATGCCACTTCAATCTTTCAAACTATCCACCTGCTACATAATCCTTTTTGCATCATGTCAAACCAGACCCCTCTGTCTGGTGGACCACAGCACGGAATGCACCATCACACCGCGATAAATACTCCTTTTCATATTCACCTAATATTCATCATGTGGTGATTATTGTTTTATTTCTGCCCACTGTCATGAGCGTTTTATTGAATTGTTAATTCCCACCATTTCTGTGTAAAAAGAGGGCAGAGTAAAAACAAAAAAATAAGCCCTGCACTTTCGAATCACTTGGGTTATTTTAAATGTAATCCCTTGCGTGTGATTATATATGAAATACAAATGGATATTTCTTCCGTTTATGGTTCATTTAGCATTTACAAGTGTACTTTGCTCAACTGTGTTGCACTAATTGCCTACAACAGAAGCCGTTTTTGGTCATTGCCCCTGAATGCACTTGTATAGTTAAATGTAATGCAATGCATAATGTGTTATGCTCAGAACAAAAATAAGGCAATACTGAGTTGTTTTGGTGTTGGTCTGCAATCAAACATTGATGCCTTTGTTTTTTTTTGTTGAAAATACAACGTTTCAGCCGTGGCACACAGCACACAGCACAAAGTGGGTCAGACCAGTACAATAATAGCATAATAACCTTTGAACAACAACATTTTCCCAGTTGTTTTACGTCTAATTATCTTTTTACAAAACATATAATGAACAACCTGACATTTCTGGAGAAAAACAAGTGATGACAAAACATTTAGCCACAGGTATCTGGAACTGAAAAATATAATATTTCACAAATCCATCTTGGCGGCCGGATTGGTGGGCCGGTTCTGGCCCCGCGGGCTGTATGTTTGACACTCCTAGTATAAGGCAAGCTGTTCACGGCTGTTCATTTTAACCCCACAAACGTACGTGGCAAAGTATGTGTGGTTGTGTAGCAAAACATTGCCAGAAAAAGACAATCTTAAGCTTACTTTGATTAGAAAACATTTCCATATCATTTAGTCATGATAAAGTCACAAAAAAACAATTACTAAGGTTTCATCCTCACAATGCATCAGGTGAAAAATGACGGGATAAATTAGCAAGAAGATAAACATGACCTCCAATACAACAGCAGTCATTGTTTATCTACCTCTTCTAATTGAGTTGACTGGGAAGGCCACCGTCCCTCCACAAACATCCTCATGCCACATTCCTGGCATCTGAACTCATCTGCAGATGTGAAACACAGCAGCGTGCCACATCGACTTACACAAAGTCTATACCAAGCCAGATGGACTTTTGCCTCACTTTTTTCAAGTGTAGTGAGCTCAAGAGAGAGGGGCGACGGGTGGAAGTACTTCACACATGTCACTGCGTGTCTTGCGGAGATCTGTCGTCTTGATGGAATTATATTATCCCTGCCTTGTTTAGCAAACAAAATCAGTTGAGGTTCAAGGTTTTTTATTGCACCTCTAGGTGCTTCTGTGGCCTTTATGTAGTTACTGTAGGCAGTATGTGTGTGTGTGTGTGTGTGTGTGTGTGTATTCAGGGAATATCCACTTTTATGAGCTCGTCTGTCCTTGTAGTTAAAGCAGCCTGTAGCACGTTTAAGGCCATGGCTGTGCAGTGCAGCAATGTTGGTGATACAGATATCTGCCCTGGCAGTTAAGTGGCGACTGCCCCTGTTGTTATTATTGCAGTCTATAAAGGGAACCTATCGTGCTGTCTGGAGAGAACAGTCTTAATAAGGCTGTCAAGTCCATCTTCCTTTTGCTGAAGGTAAAGGACAAGCTCTTTCTTTAACCCTCTCTTTACCATTGATTTTTATTTATTTATTTATTTTTTTTACATTTCACCTCGCCTCTGTCTTTTCTTTCTTTCCTAAGCAAAGATTCTCAGTAAGAACCACTGGCTGTTATTTCTTGCAGCATCGCACCCTCCTCTTTTCTCTTTGCCTGTTTCTTTGCTCAGGCTTTGATGCTCAGTGTCTCTATAGTCTCTGAAGCAACACTGCTATGCTGCAAAAGAAACACCACATCTCTCCTCTGTCTATTTTCCTTTGGTTTCTCTTTAGTGCTGCAGGTGAAAAGAACCCTGCACATCATGCCCCAGTACTTTTTGAATCTCAAGAGACGGCAAATTAGGAGATTTCAAGATCACTGTTTTGCACTTTGTCCGACAGTGACATGGGCAATAAAAACAACTTCTTCTATGAAGGTTAAGAATAGACATTTAGTGCTAGCAACTATACAAACACACAGCCTTTTTTTTTTTACTTTACCTCGAAACATCAATAAAAACATGGGGATTTTTTTGTGTTAGGCAAATATAGTTATCTCTGTTCATATCTGCCTTTGCAGATAAGAAACCAGTGTCTACTGTCATCCTCTGATCTCTGTGTTTACCCATAAACACAGCCCTCGCATGCTTAATTATACACGAGAAGTCATTTAGACAGATGAACATCATACCTTGTTGTAAAATGTGAAGTGTATACATAATGTATGGTTTTTGGTGGACTAAGCAGTCAGACACGGTGTCCCTCTCTATTCCAGGAAAGTAGAAGCTATGTACTGTATGCCTCGGCAACATGTCTGCACGCATGCACATGCACATGCACACCTGTAGTGTAATTACACAACAGGTGTTCATGTTACAGATGGAGGTGCAGCCATCTTGTGGTGTCTTATTTGTGCACATTGCTGCTTGTTCTTGTGTTGGTCTTTTTTCTCCTGTTAGTTTTCAGGAGGGAAAAAAACCAAACAAAAACCTCCTCGTAAAGTTCAAATGGGGCATGATCTGACATGTCTGCTTTGGCAAGCTTAGTGCTAGCTGACAGATTTGAAGTTAATTAAAAGTGCTGCCATTGTAGAGGGATCTGGGTGGTGTAACGGGTGTGGGTCGAGGGTATCGGCTCGGCCGTACAATGGTGGGCTTTGTAGGTGGCTGTGATTCGGGGAAAGGTTACATGATGTCAGCCGACTTCTGGCTTCAGTCCACAATGACAAGTCCAATAGCCTTTAGAGCATTCATAACGCTGTCTCACAGCTGGATGAAGAGGAGGAAGAGTGGGAGGAACAGGTGGCGGAGAAGTCTCCTGTAGGAGGAGGTGCAGCACAATGGACTACATTCCTTGTGAATAATGTGGGGGAGAATCATTTTGAGAGCAGCATGTATTTTAATAAGACATTCAGTGAAAGTTATATGTCAGAGGTACTCCGGCGTTTTGCAGGTGTATCAAATATTCAGGAATTCAACGCGACCAAGAAGGCTTTGGCTTGCTCGCTGAGCCTCCTGAGTTTAAATCCAAATGAGAGCGCATTACACTCATATGACCGTTATGTCTCCTTACAAAGAGCTTACTTACAATGATATACTAGTCATGCACTCCCCCATATAGTCGAAAATTCCGTCTTTTGTGTAAACATTCATACAGATATCAGCGGAAATGTGGCCGAAACATGTGCCGTGGTTCAATTTCATTTCAGTTGATAATGATAACTGTTAAAGGAAAGGATCTTTATTGTCACTATCCCTAACGCACAAATCACGAGGTCAGATGGAGGGTTGATTAGGGCTAATGCGAGACGTGTTCTGATGGGGGGAGGAAACCAACACAGACACGGGGAGAACATGCAAACTGCAGACTGGGAATCAAACCCTTTTCAGTACTAACTACTACCAGCTCTAACCACTAAGCCACCGTACTGCAAGTAAATGTCAGCTCATTGTTTCTTTCAAATCTAAAGACTGGACACCAGGCTGGTAGTGTGTTCATATGGGCAGGAAATGACCTAGTGTTCATTTAAATGTAAACAAATCATTCTGATTATGGGGCTTATCGTTGATGCCAGTTCCCTCTCCCTGTCTTCCTCCTCTAATGCCTCTAGTGTCTCTAGTGTTTCTCCTCCTCCTCCTCCTCCCTCCCTCTGTGGTTGGTGGGATAACCATCTACCCTTTCAGCAAAAGCCAGCACCCTCTGTGCCTCCCTGTGGCCTTTCTCTCGGCTCTCTCAGCCTCCCTCTCCTCCGCGTTCATCTTGTTCTGGGAGGATAACCATCTAGTCTTTCAGCATAGGGCAGCGCTTTCTCTCATTTCTAGTGAGGGAGGACAGTGAAGAAGCTTTGTCCCACGCGTGTTCCTGGAATTCTGCAGCTCAGGGGCAGTCTATGACATTTTTAATGTTTAAACAGCACAGCATATAAAACATTTCATTTGATGTGTCGGCAGGATGTGATGAGACAAGCTGCCCAGCTTCTTAAAACTCTGCTCTTTCTCGTTGAAGTAGTTGAACAATAATAATCCAGTGATACAGGATTTAATCTTTTACATCCAACTTTGTTTCAGTTGTTGTTGTTTTTTCTTTAAAGTGCTTTATAAGTAAAGTTAGATTGGAGTGGATAAAATCAGTGTCACGCCATACAAATTGATTAATAAAATAACGGAGCATCGTGACAAGTTTTTGCATGCTGGAGCACAATGTTTCCCACCAGGCCCAGCATTCTATCTGTCAATGTAGATCAGTCAATCAGGTTTTGTTCTGCAGGTGAGAAAGTTTTTGACAGCTCAAAACAAAGTTGTAGGAAGACAGAAACAAAGATGAGCAAAATATGGAGTTTCTAGGTCAGTGTTTTTGAGGAGGATCAAGGAACCAAAGAAGAGTTTCTAGCTCCATATATGAAGTCTAACACCAGGAATCAATCATAACAAATGACAGGAAAACATCTAAAAATGTTGAAGTCAAGAGGAAAAACATTAATGGAGTGTGTGACGGCGCTACTGAGTGAAGGAAGGAGCAATGAACTGCTCCATCTCCACGTTTAGGAGCGGAGACTTGACAAGCATTTAGGGGTTGTTTTTTTTTTTTCTTAAAGATGAACCTACAAAAAGTGCTCTTTCAAGCCTGAACTGAAAAGGGGATTAGACACAAACATTCCTTTACACATTATGCATTTACCTGTCAGACAGCTAGAATAAAGCTGCTCCCACATGGGCAATAAGCCAGGTTTTTTTTCTGTGTGTGTGTTTTTTTTTTATTCTGAAGGCCTAAAGGGCTGTCTGTGCAAATCTGCACACCGGAATAACTCTTTGTGTGTGCCAAGGAACAAAAGGTGCCTTTGTTTAGATAACAATAATACTTATCTAATATCTTTTGAGCAACTTTCCCTTTTCTGTTTATTTAAATGGTAAAGCACACCGTCTTTGAAGTGTAAAATATGTATTGTCCTTTCAACATTTCTCGTCTGACCTCTCAGCGTCTGAGTTGCACATCATAGCGAAACCCTTCTGGTTGAAATTCCCCCTGCAGCTATGGTGAAAAGTAATTTGCTGTGGTCTGATCTATCTGTGAGGAATGCTTGGACTGTGCAGTGCACAACAACACACATTCTCAAACTGCACATAATCTGTCCGCTGTCGCCTTCGGTGGGGGAGAATTAATGCTTTTTTTTCTAACGTCATTAAACTTGTTGCAGCGCTCGGAGGGTCATTGTGTGACCAGTCAACCTTATACTGTCATGCTAACAAGGGCTAAGCCAAGACGAATTCTGTATTATTTGTTTGGCTTTTGCTGTCAGCAGAGGAATGGGTAAAAGTCATTTATGTTTTTTTGTTTTTTTTTATGTCCCAGTTTGACAAAGATTAAGAGGACCACTTTGACCTAGTCAAATAGTACTTCTTCCAGGAAAGGTTTTTATTGTTGGTTTCAGTCAAAAGTGATCAAAACCGCTCTGAAGGCATTTATCAGGATGCCACCGAGCGCATCGCAGACAATTACCGTAATTTCGCGAAAATAGGAACAATTCCAACGGTTTCTGAAAGCTGAGAAGTTGCACGTCAAAGCCAACGTGTGGTTAATGCTGTAATTTCACTCAGCAGAGAGGAGAGAGTTGGAAAAATGCCTGTATATTTTGTTTTTGTCTTAATTAAGGACAAAAGGTCACACAGATGTTACTTTGAAACACTATTTTAACATGTAGTGGATTGTAAATAAATGCCAGATATTGAAAGTTATTCTGGAAAAATGGCCAAAGTTTCAGCACAAAGTTTCTGGCCCTTGTACGGACATTTTGATCCTTAGGTGTAAAAGAGTTAAAGCCAGTAACTATTGGAATCTTGTGTCTGTGCTAATGTTTGCGGTTGGCACAATATTTTCACATAATTATGGCTGTGCCTGCTTTATTTAATTTAGATTCAATTTGTACATATTTGTGCATAGGTATTAGAGCTGTCAGTTAAACGTGTTATACATTTTTTTTTTCTCGAGGTTAACGTTCTTTTTGGCCTAGCACACTTTGCAAAACATTTGCACAATTAAAGTTAGAAGAAAATGAGATAAATCAATAAATAATGGGACAAAAAGAAATCAAGGGACATTTAAAATAGATAAAAATGTGAGATGCATTGCGATTAATCGCGAGTTACGATGACAATAATGCGATTAATCGCGTTTCAATATTTCAATATAGCACTAATAGGTATATATAACATGCATCAGTGACACCATTTGTATGTATTTTTGTAAGCTTATTTAAACCTGGAAACACAAGGCAGTAGCATTGTACAGTTCCAGCTTTTTCCCACAGTGATAACAGAAGGTCATTTATACGTGGCAGTAATTATGCACAGCTGTGTGCAGTGAGAACAGAGGGGAGGATCCAGCGTTCTGTCACTGCTGCGTCCTTGTTATCATGAAGACCACTTCATGGTCCTCCACTTTCACAGGGACTTTGAATCACTTTTGGAGCGCAGGTTTGTCAATGCTGCATCATTTTCACGTCAAAGCATCATCTTTATGTTGACATAAATTGCCACCTTCTCTCAACTGTGGCCCTTTTTCACCTGTAATGTATGCCAATGTTCATTAATGCGCTCTTTCCCTTTTTTCAGTGAATAAAATAAAAGCTTTAAAATGTTCCGCAGCTCCAGCTAATTTCATGGGCGCGCTCGCAAAATAACACACCCTGTATTTGAAGCCAATGGCAGTCAAATGTTATGCGTTGTTTTTGTTTGGCTATAAATCAAAATGTTGTAGCGCTAGTCGCCACGACAGCCCAAATTTAGGACTAAATAAACTGCTTTTTGTTAAACTAATTAAATGTACACAAGCCAGTGTCCTAAACTAAACCGAAAAAAAAGGCATAGTTGTTTGACAGGGTCATATGCACATGCAGTATTTATGAGTAAAATGTGTGTTACCATGACTTTAGCCGGTTTCTGTAATGGCTTGTATAATCATAATGGGTGTAAGCAATCCAATACTGGTGGTGGTTTACGTTGTATGTCTTAATTTTAATGGCTTTGCTGTATACTGAACTAAACTAACCTGAACTCAAGAAAGAAACCGCTGCTTTATTATGCATCACTAAAATCCTGAAGGTCACATGACTCAGCTTCTAACATTTCTGGTTTTCCCCGGCAACAAGCACAGACACAGCTGGAGTTTGTGGTTCGGCGGTCATTATGTGTAACTGGTCAAGTGTTTCACTGTTTGTAATTGGGAAGGAGGAGAACGTGACATCAGAGATGGCGGTCCACACAGAACAATGACCCGGTTGGCCGGTTAAAGAGATGTGCCGCTGTGGCCAATGGTGCACTGTGCTGTTTCACTGTGCCGTCATTGTGACAGAAGAGACAAAAGCAAAAACCACAGACCTCATACTTTTTATCTAAATATGTCTAGCTTTGTTTTGATATCTTCCTCACTGTTTTGGTTCAACGTCTGCCTCTCTCGGAAAAGTCTGCTGTCCAATTTGTCATGTGACTTTGGTCTTTCAGCACACTTGCCATTCACTTCCTGTACCTGCTGTCAGTTAACCATGCCTGTCTGTCTGTTGTCGGGACATTCTTCTGACTCACAGTGACTAAGAGAGGCCTGAAGTGCTGGCCTGTCCTGACCTGACTTCAAAATAGACAGCTTGGCACGCACACCATTCACACACAACATTGCCAAAACAGGGCTTTCCTTGTACGGCATTAGTTCCCATGTTAGGCCCTCTTTCAGATCAAGGTTTGAATATGGCTCGCGAGGTATGGGACTCATCAGCGGTCATTCTGCGAGCAATTGTTGAAAGCCACAGCCGTCGTCATCATAATGCATCTGATTGTCAGTTAACGGGATCACTCCGTCTTTTGATTTGCTGATTAAAGTGCAGCTGCTGGTGCTGTGCTGATTGAACTGGCCTCGGCGAGATGCTTTATTTTATGACAATTGTTAACGCTGCAGTTGTACTGAAGCAGCCTGCACAGCCAACGAGGCGTGCAATTTAATACCCATCAAACCAGTAATGTCACCAAATTACTGCTGACGATGCTCTTCATCTTAATTCCTACTGAATTTAGACAAATTACTTAAAATGATACAGATAAGAGGGAAAAACCCTCCGGCTAAAGATTGTTGTCTGGCCCTGGCCATAAATAAAAAGTGTTTGTGAGGAACCAGGCAAGTGTGGAGCTGTACTATTGAAGTCCAGATTCCCAGCCAGAGGCAAAGGGAGGAAAAGAGGAAAGCAAGTGTGAGGACAGAGATGAGTGAACCTCAGGAAGGACTGAGACTGAGGCTTTTCTGTGCTTTGATCTAATGACTGCAGCAGAGTGTCAGTCTTTTTTTTTTCCCAAGCACTGATCTATAATCAGACCACTCAACATTTATAACATTCTTGACTCACTGTTGGGGATTAACGGAAATTTAATTGAGGATTCAAAAACCTTCTTTATCTGCCTTTGGAAACAGTTGCATGGGAGTGGAAAGGATGTGAGCTTATAGGTCAAACGCAGGTGATTGATGGCTCTTTGTCAAGGCCTTTGTGTTGTGGCAGCAGAACAGAAAGGAGACAGATTAAACAGAGGGATTGTCATATCAATTATCACTGCAATCATATATGCCATTTGCATTGAATCAAAAATGGAGTTCTGCTCCAGCTGTGCCTATAGCTGACATCTTTGAACTGTGTATCATTAAATCTCAGTTGTGATTGTCAAAAGTTTTTAGTAGTTTTAGGAAGAAATTCTGTAAATTCATATTTGGGTCCCTTAAAAAAAAAAACTTTTCATCCTTTCTGCTTTTGGCTTCACACAAACCCCCCACCCCCCGCCGCCCCAGCTCTTTTATTTATTCATCTTTGAATTTCCTCTCTCTCAGCTGCATCACCCACCACCTTCTTTGACTGTGTCTCTAACTCAGTCTTGGCTCGAATGTGTTCTCGCCTGCGTTGCTTTGACAGACCGTGACAGCAACAGGTCTGCTTCTATCTGTCAGCATCGGCACCTCAGAGCGGCGATGAGCAGAGGGGAACCGGCTGCTTTGTTTGTTCATCCACCATTAAGGAGACAGGCCTGCGGCAAATGGGAGCTTACAAGTGCACGAGAGTCAAGCCTTGAGCTCTCCATCTCTCTTCTCACACACACACACACACACACACACATTCATAGTTAATACAGTGGCGTGCAGGCACAAGCAAAAATAAATTACACTGTATTTTTTTTCACGTGCAATTTTTACTGTACATGTAAATGTCGTATTGAAAAGCAGTCCGGAGCGCTGTGCTACTAATGTTGCTCTGCCGGTGTTTTGATTACTCAGCACGTCGTAACAGTTCTATAGATTTGAGCGTGAAGCTGCTGCATTTAACATGCAGTGCAAAACTTTTGTCACCGCTCCACTGGCAGCAGGAGTTATTATAGAAACATGGTCCAACAGACGGATTTATTGGGACTCTGCCTTTTCTAACGTTTCTGGCTAATCTAACTATAAATGGTGAATGGACATCCGTCTGCATGTTGATATTAACCATTTCATTTCAATTTTAGCAGATGTGTTTTGTCCCCTATAATTTTACATATCCCAGTTTTGTCACGCCGTGATTTGCACGACTTTGTCATCAGTGTTGAGCTGATTGATTCATTTTGACAAAATGTTTTACTAACTGCGTGCAAGCATTTTGAGGCTATGGTTATAGCAACAAAGCCAGACAACAGGCACAGGAACAAGTCCAGTGTGTTTGTTGGCCACTGTCTTATTATTTATATCTAATTCCTGGTGTTCTGTGAAATACAGATGGATTTACCTGGTGCCGATGGAGCAAACCCCCGTTTCATGACCTTGGCGTCGACCTCAGGCTGTTCTGTTGACATTTTCCTTTGTTTGGCTTTTATCAGGTTATCAGTGGAAAACACACAAACACAACAGAACAACACACACATTCCTCCAGACACAGAAATGAGGTCAGCTCTCTCTACCCTGTACTTACGCCGTCTTTTTTTTTTTATTTTGTGATGGCCCCTGATATAGTATGTCTTTTGGCTGGGATTGACATCATCAGGGTAGCATTCTTCACAATTAAGTTTTCACTGATTTTTTGATTTTTTACTCTTCCCAGTTTCACTCACACACACACATACTGAGATTCAGTAAGCAAGTCTACATTCAGACGAGCTCAAGTGAAGACATGTCTGTACCTGACAGAAGAAGAGTGGGTTATGGTGTAACTGGGACAGCATATGTCTGTGCTGTCTCTGCAGTACAGTGTTAGACTTGTGAGGTCTGAATAAAAAAAAAAACCCAAAAAAACTGCAGTCCAAGTGGATCCAGTGTCTTTTTTGTCCCCACATTTAAAAAAAAAATAAAAATAAATGAATTGAAGACGGACATGGTTGGCAGTCTGTTGGACAGCACTGTGTCTTTCCCTATAAGTGAATGGCATAGGCTGCTGTCACTGTTTAAGCTGGCACTCAAGCTGGTTAGTCACTCGCAACTGGTATTTGTTTGTGTGTGTGTGTGTGTGTGTGTGTGTGTGTGTGTGTGTGAATGGGAGAGAACAGCAGATAGTCGAACAGAGGGAGAAGGAGCAAGACAAAGGCCAAATGTATTTGTTTGCCTTTGTGTATGCGTGTCACTCTGTGCCGGTCTTATTGGACTTGGGCACTCGAGCGTGTTTTTCCGGGCTATGGCAACTTAATTACAAAATCAGTTGTAATCCATCATGTCAATTATAAATCACAGCAGCCATTAGAAGCCTGCAGGTTCATTTGAGAGCAAAGTGTTGCAGGGCATGGGCACATTCATGTGATCCAATGTCTTCACATGAGGGATAACATAAAGTTGCAGCTCTGTCTGTTCTTATTTCTCAACCGCTCACATTCTTTCTTTCGCTCTCACAACGTTGGAAATTGCCATCCCTAATCAATTCTGATCGGTAAACAATGACAGTATCGCTGTTTTTCACCCTTAATATTCCAGCATCTGGTCCTCGTCTGTTACTCTGGGAGACACAACATAAACTATCCGTGAAACAGGGACGTGATCCATATTTCTCTTTTATTTATTTATTATTTAAAAAAAACAAACTGTTTGGTTTTACTTTGAAAAGAATGTGACGGAGCCCGATTGCCAGATCTTAACCTGACAAAGTAGTTTTTCAATGAATCATCTTAAGTTTAAAGACAGTATAAATGCAGTATGAAGGGACAGAAGACTGAACATCTGCTACATGTTCTGGAAAGGAAAGAGTTGCTTTTTGTGTGACTGTAGAGAGTCTGATACGCACTGTAAAAATGAGTAATTATTGGGTAAGTTAAGAGTGCAGATAGCTGCTACACGTAGAGAAGAAGAGCCAGAAGATTAGTGGGCTTCACTTATGTTATATTATTATGTAATGTGGCCAGTGCCTGGTTTGGCTTTAGGAGGACTCTTCTGCTGCAGCTCACATTATGAGTTCAGGGATGGGAAACAATTTCCCAAACAACATTAATCTCAACTCCAAAAAAAACCCCACTCCATTTATTAGACACGTAGAGTACATCACAACAATCTTCTATAATGTGATAGCTGGAACTTGAGATGAGGCATCAGATGACAGCGATGATGATGCTTTGTCTTTTTTTATGATAATAATAATAATAATAATAATAATAATAATGCCTTTTATTTATATTGCACTTCACATTTGACAAAAAATCACACACACAAAGTACTACATCGTAAAAGCAAAAGAAGTGCACACACATAGTCCATACATTAGCTATTGATCTTTTTAAAAAAGATCCTTTAGTGCCATGTAAGGAGAGTAACGTTGACAGTGGCATGATGCACAATCATGGCTATTTGGACAGAAAGATTGGTATTTATTAAAATTGTTTTCATATATCAATAATTTGCCAGATGATGACATTCTTCGCTATAGCCCTGTCGCCACAAGACCACCTTGAAGGAAACTTTATAACCTTATATTTTTACCTTATTTGATGTCAGCTGTCATAAAATGGTATAATTCTTTTGTATTTTAATCATTTCTCATGGTTCAAACTGAACTGAGATCAGAGGTTCCCCCACTCCTGGTCTAGAGAGTAGGTCGTCGGTGTTTTATTCAGGATAATGTGAAAGTTAGAGGTACAATAATTGACAAGTGAAAAGGCAAACTGTGCTGCAGAAGACAGAGGGTACAGTGTTCGTGAGCATTTGTCTGCTCGGTATTTGACATGTGTGCAGTTGGACATGTCGACCTCTGCTGCCAAATATCCCTGTTGCCTTTCATCAGTTTCACCTTACTCCACCGTGTGCGTGAGGGTGTGTGTGCACATGTTTGTGATTCCTGATGTTCCATGCGTGTTTTCCTCGCCAAGAGAAATGAGAATGACCTGCCTGGCTTTGGATACACACACACACACATATGCACACATGCACATTCTCACCGCCGATTTTATAAGCTGATAATCTCTCCTGACCCACAACATGTGTGCGAAACACACAAACACATTCCTCTACAATGACATGTCAAATGTCAAATGTGTTTCACTTGAAGAAATTGGTGATTTACCAACTGTTCATCTGTAACTCATCCCAAATCCCTGTTCTGCTTGCAAACATACTTAACAACAGCAAGGTCAGACTAAAACATTGATGAGGAGCGTTTGTCTTGTTATATTTACTGTGAAGACATTGATTTTCTACTAATGCCAATAATGTGAACCTTAACTAAAAGGTCATGTTAATATCGTGAGTTTGTGGAGGAAATCAAGCATCAACATTCACCGCAGATGGGAAAGAAAATGCTACTTAATACGACGTGAGACCACATTTTTTCATTATCTTTTATCAGAGAGAGATAGTAACCGGACCAAACCGGAATTTCAACTTCTTCTTCAGATTTGTTCACAGACTCCCACGGAAATTACACTTTGGTTTTTCCTTGCCTCCTAATTTCCTGTTGCCTTTTCCTCTTGCTGTGTTTCCCACCATCTCTAAAAGACACAAGGTTATTTGACCTTCCCACACACGGCTGATTAATAGGACTCTTCCTCCCTGGTGAGCAGTGATAAGCTAATGGTTAGGGAATTGCTCACCATTTAGCCGCCGTGCGTGTCCATAGAAAGATGGAAGACTATAGGGTTGAAGTGATGCCTGGATGTGTGGTTGGTTTATAAATGTGTGTGTAAGACGATGAGATGGAGAGATGATTTGTGAGCTGTCTCTTCACATGTTATTAAATGTTTTTTTTTGTTTTTGTTTTTTTAATTTATCATGCCTTCCAAGTTTATCCAGACTGCTGCAACAATGGAGGCGTGTTATAGTAAGGACAGCGGCCTTGTGATATGTGATAATCTGAAGTTGTCACTCTTAATATCACTAGAATAGGGGTAGTATTTTTGAAAAATTGTGCTTCCCAACCTAAGTTTCCTCTGAGTCGAGTTTTTGTTACGTGCCCACCAGTGACACTGGGTCCGAGCCTTGAAACTGCCACTCGTAGGGGGGCGGGACCTCATTCCCAGAATGTAAACAGTGTCTGCCATCTTTGCTAACTGTTATGCTAACAGAACCAAGTGTCACTGGTGGGCACGTAACAAAGAAAAGAATGAAGATATTTCTCAACTCAGGGGAAACTGAGGTTTGGAAGCACACATTTTCAAAAATACTTCCCCTGTTCTACTAATACAAAGCTAAATGCAAATCAATGAAGTATTCCTTTAAACCTTAGCCCGAAACTTAACCAGTTCCTCAGAAATGTGGTTCTGCCTCATTAGGTCCAGGTTTTGGTCTCCATGAGGACTACTATTCCTGACAAGGTCAGTGTTAATGCCAGGAAAGCTCCTAAAGAGGCAACACATTACAAGCGTGCACACACACACACACACATGAATAGTCTTACTTCAGTTCAGCCAGCTGGAAATGCAGTGCTCTGTTACAGGTGACCTATCCTGCTGCACAGCAGATGTGTTTGTCAAGAGTGTGTGGTTAACTGAATCTATGTGTGTGTGTGTTTGTGTACCGAAAACCATCACATTGTTATTATATATAAAATGGAACCCCCCTCAAGAGGCTGTTTCTGCCTGGCTGCATCTGGACACCTCACACCTTACTCTGTGTGAGTGTGTGTGTGTGTGTTTTGTTGGGCGGTAACATTATGGGACACAAAGCAAGTCCCCATCATGCCAGTTATTACATTTAAACATCAAGACATGTCGTATGGTTAGGATGAGGTTAGGGTTAGGTTACGGTTTATGGTTAGGCCAGTAGTAGTTACGGTTAAGGTTAGAGTAAATCTGCAGGAAGTCATTGTAATGTCCTCTGAAGTCATGGAAACCAGACGCTGTGTATGTGTGTGTGTGTATATCCTTCTATATATGTATACCAGTAGTCCTCATGGAGACCAAAACTGACCCCAATGAACCTCATTTTTGAGGAAGTGGTTTAGAGTTTAGAGCTAAGATTAGATTTGGGTTGAGGTCAAGGGTTGAGTTAGACATGAAGTGATTATGGTTAAGGTCAGGGCTTTGTTTAAGTCACACAAACCTGTGTGTGTGTGTGTGTGTGTGTGTGTGTTTATAACCAGTCCAAGCTTTTAAATGACCATCCTAGGGGATGACAGATTGCAGCTGACCCCCTACCTTATAATATGTACCACTGCATGTAGCTATACATCTATATTGGTTGATTAAGCCTGTCTTTTTACTTTTGTACATCTTGTTTTATACTTTGCACTACAATTGTGTTCTTGTGTTCTATTTTATCCTCTGTCCTTTAGCTGCTGCAACACGTGAATTTCCCCAGTGTGGAATCAATAAAGTCTAATCTAATCTAATCTAATGCAATCCTTGCTCCTTTTTTCCTCTCCTTATTTGCTATTCTTTGTGCCTTCCTATCTTTTCATTGATTGATTTTTCTATTTTCAATGACGCACATCTTAAAGTCGGAGCCTGCACACAGTACACATGTCAAACTCAGTGCCGTATGAATTAATGTCATGAAAGTGAGTTATGAGACAGTCTTTGCTGTGGAAAGAGGAAATAAATGTCTTTAATTGCTATTTAATTGGTTGACACAGAATCAGCAAAGTCTGTGGGTTCTTGTCATGTTGCCTGTAAAATGCAGCTTAGATCGTGGACAGGATTGTGAGGGGGTTGATTAACTCTGATAACAACTACAGTAAATGAAGGTGAAGTGCCTGCTTGTAATCGATGAGCCAGTACACAGAAATCAGTAGAAGCGATGATGAAAATGTTGGCAGGATCAGTCTCATTGATGGCAGCACTGTGCCTATATGGACTTGCCCTCGGGTGATGCTCGGCCCGTTGCATGCTAATGGAAGACTAAGGGACATTTAATCATTAATCCTTTACTCCTGTCGCTTCATTGCTCTTGTAACTGATTTTTTGTGGGCTTTGTAATATCACATTAGAATTTCAAGACTAATAGGTAATCCGCTTAGTCTTTTAGGCTTTAGGCTTTTTGTCACAGTTATCGTCGCTCTGTGTTGGTAGATTTAGAGGCACGCTCGTCTCTCAAATCTGAATGTTTTTGTCATTCCAAAAAAAACATTACATATATAGTAAAAATGTTTTAATATGGATCTTCAGCACCAACAAAAAAAATCAAATTTATTGAAAAACAGGACAAAACAAATACATCATAACTGACATTCAGGGTCCTTATTTGTATGTATATGGGTTTCTGTGTGTATTTTTTTATGATGACAAACTGCAAGGTCATGAAAGAGGATTTTGGAGATTTATTAAGCAGCGAAGAGAAGAAAGCAGTGAGGAATGGCTGAGGAGGCTCACTGTGGGTTGTTAATGCTCATCACTGTAAGACCTTAGGGTGGGAAAGTGAACTTGGTGAGATTCAGTTATGAGCTTCTTTCATTGCGGGGGTAATACAATCTGAGTATTACCCCCCACAATACCCATGAAAACTGTCCAGTAGCATGCAAATATCAAATAACAACCAAGATGGTGGCTTCTCTAATAAAGTTAATTTAACTGTTTTGTTAATTTGACCTGTAGATCTAGAACATATAGTTTGTATATTTCCTCAATATTGCTTTAGGTTTAAAGTTAGGTCTCCTTTCTTCTGTGTCTGTGTGAATTTTTTGTTCCAGGACATTTTTTGTGTGCTATGCTAGTGTCTAATATTGGAGGGAGTTCCAGATGTATTTTATTGCAAGTCAAAGCCTTGTATCACACAGTCCAGATGTTTATTTTAATAAGTCAAATGTCTTGAACGAGAACCACGGGCTGGTTTATGTACTGTAGATTCACACGTGAGAAGACATCTCAAAGTCTGATTTAATAGTGTGAAAATGGGACTTTTAACTTGAATTTTCTCTAAAACCTTACATTAAAATGTCTGATTTGCAGTATGCTAGTAGTCAAAGATGTCTTGAACACAACTTAGTCCATCCTGGTCAGAACGTATGGAATTTTCTGTTTATATTACATATCAAAATTAAATTTTCTTGCTTAAAAAGTGCAAATATGGGACACTTATCTTGAAATATTGTTGTTTCAGTGTTGTAAAATGAGTATCGTTTTGTACCTTATGTCATGGAATTAAGTTTTGTGTGACATGCACGCACGCACACACACACAGCTTTGTGCAGCTATTCAAAACAAACAAAGTATTATCCCTAACCTTAACCATAGCAAGTTAATGCCTAACCCTAAACTTAACATAACCTCAATTCAAATCTCAGCCTTAAACTTCCTATCCTAAGAATTAAGTTTTTGCCTCATTAGGACCAGGTTTTGTTTCTCACAAGGACTAGTGTGCCTGACAAGATCAGTGTTTATGCCAGATCCAGTTTGTTCTTCTTCTTCTCCTTGTCTCCACCGCCTCTAACATGTTCTCTCCCTCCATGTGTTCTCCTTCTAGGGGAGCACCTACGCATGTGTCCCCAGGGTTACACCTGCTGTACCAGTGACATGGAGGAGAACCTGGCCATGCTGAGTCGCAGGGAGATGGAGGGAATTCTCAAAGATGCCGGACGGTCCTTGCAGAACACACTCAATGGACAATTCAAGGTCTTTGATGGTGAGTATATGTGTTATTAATCAGTGAATGAGAGAGTGGAAAAAGGAGCTGAAATAGCTCTGTCTTCTGTGTCTTTTGTATTTTGTCTTTTTTTGTTCAGTTTTCATCAGCACATCGTCCTGTAATGATGCTTCTCATTTCACATTTTCGCTCCTGAGCTGGTTCACTGTTTGTTTTCACAGACAATGGCTTACTTGGCTCACTAACTGACTATTGGATTAGATAGGATGTAATAGACTTCATTGAAAGAATCCCTTGAGAAGGCTCCACCCCCTTTCACCTGCTTTTTTTTTTGTCCTCACAATGCCTTTTTTTTTTTTTTACTCATACAACCGTGACCCACAGACATTTTTAAACAATAAACAACCAAAATTGAAGGTATTTAGGGCATTGGAGTTTAAGATGCTGACCATACAATGACAGTGTCCTTGGTCATTACACTTTATTATCTGACCCCATGTCTCTCCCATGTCATTTTAGGCAAGGTAAGGAAAATAATTTGGCAATATTATATCAACTTTAACCAAAAATAATTCATACTATTTTATTTAAGTCCTCTCTTATAAAGACTGAGTGCCCTACCTCAAGGTAAAATCGGGTAACTTTTTTACAGTACAGAACATATTTTACAGTGAAATGTTAACATGAAGAATACAGAACTGCAGTTTCGGTACATACGTCTGCACAATAGTGCGTGACCTACACTTAGTCTCAATAATATAAACTCTACTTATCTTAGTTTGAGGGTTAGGTTGAGAGATGTAGAGAGAAGAGGGGGATTTTCATTCTTGCAATACTGTGACACACTGAGGCAATTATTTGTGTCTAATGACCTGCTCCAGTTAATAGACGAGTGTCTCTACTCCACTTGTTCCCCTTGGCCAGTTGATGACAGTGGATCTGTCAGCTGGTGCACTGAGTATGGCTAGTTAGCCTGACCTTTTCAGATGACACTGATTATAGTGATCTCAGGGGACTAAATGATATTTGTTTACTCGTCTTCAGTCATTCTGTTTTCTTCTTTCGCATGGTCACTCCTTTTTTGCTCAGGGTGCTGTTATTGCCATGCCAGAGGGATGCAGTCACCCTGCCAAAACACACTTGCACACACACACACACACATGCAAGCACTTACACACAAATCTAAGATATACAAATTCTCTTCAAGACAGTTAATGTCATTCAGCAGTTGTTGAACTTTCCAATTTTTCAGGAAAACACCTCATTTAGCACGGCGGAGCAAGTAAACAACACAGACTACAGGCAAAGAGGTTCAAGCAGCACTCAGCTGCGACCTTTTAAACATTGTAATGATGTGCATGCAAAAACATGTTGATAAATACACACAGAGACGCATCATGAACGCCGTCATCTGGAGCTTGTTTTTGTTCATGTACGATTGCCAGACATGAGTTCTCATTGCTGATAGTTTGTTTGTTGTTGAAATCAAATCAAGCCACACCTGTACACACTGTCCTCTCCAAAACTAATCCGTTTTTTGCTCTTTTTCATTTTCTGGTACTTTCCTGTTTCTCATGCCCCCTTATCTCACCCCTATGAGCATATGAGGAGGAGAGGTATGTGTGCTGGGGCCTTGAGGTCTACAAACCACGTGTTGTTGACTGTATCCTCTGAAGATGATAACTGAGCAATAGACGAGGGTTAATTGGACCATAATGCGTTACATTTGCTGCCACATGATCGCTGCAATTTTGGCCGCAGAACTGAGACAATCACCAAATCTAGTCACTGCATTCACCAAGGCACTGTTTCATAAGGTCATGTGGCTGCAAGAGATTGCAGTGACACTGTACCATGCTGCCAGTCCCTGCACATCTGGCTGTGTTTAACTGGGTGTGGGCAACCTAGCTCCATGTGGCTAAGTGTAGGGTGTTACCTCTTCCAGCCCAGTCAAGTTAGGCCTTTTTAGGTCCAGGGACTTTGCAAGAAGCCCCAAGCAAGCCACAGATTAGAGGACAAGCATGCTCGCATACAGCTAACTCTGGACCTGAGAGTGTGCACACTGTATATACTGTATGTGTGCATGCAGATGTTTGTGCGTTTGGGATTTTAATCTGTTGGTTAAATGGTATATCTGAGCATGTGCATTGCATTTCCAGACTCTTCGCTATCCTTTATATTGAGTGGAGGGGTACAAATAAAAATATATTCAACAACGATGCAGCACGCATTGCCAAGTAGGAGGAATTAAAATATAAATTGGGTTAAGGAGAGGGCAGAATGAAAATGTGAGAGATTGAATGATATAGCATGGGGAGAAAGGGGACAGAGACGCAGAGCACACACGATGGTTAATGTAAAGGCGGTCGCCTGAAAGAGTGTTAGAGGTATAAACAGCAGGAGAACCAGGGTGAAAGTAAGGAAGAGAAGATCAGAGAGGACACAGATTGTTTGCACCCGTGGGAGATGTGTGTTAGAGGACAGCCGGGTGGGTTAGACAGAAGAAAGCCTTAAACCTGGCAGGTGGTGTTTGGCCTAACGGTGCCACACCTCATGAGTGCGTAAGAATCTACATTCAAATGTAAACTCCTGTTGCCGCTTCAAAACCGTTCTGTCGTCCT
The DNA here is from genome assembly GCF_019176455.1 of Solea senegalensis. Taxonomy (NCBI): domain Eukaryota; kingdom Metazoa; phylum Chordata; class Actinopteri; order Pleuronectiformes; family Soleidae; genus Solea; species Solea senegalensis. The sequence goes on from NC_058021.1 coordinate 12,220,725, forward strand.
TTAGTAAAGAAAATGTCTTTTAGTAAACGCTAATTTAGTTGGCAAAGGTCACAGAAATATCCCCCATCTTAGATTTACCCTCAATTTATTGTTATTGTGAAGAAATAACATCAAACACATTTACCTCTGTATATGATACAATTTAGTTGAAATTGATTTTTATATATCAGTAAGCCAATCTACAAACCGTTAAGTTAGTGAATGATTAAATCCATTGAACATGTTTATCTGGTTTCCACTTTTATATTCACTGGACTTGCTATTATCTGACAGCTGACTAAAAAAAACCCGTCTGCTTGAACGTTTCACCTTTGGGTTTAGTGGAATGTGGTGTTAATAATAGGCTATTTTTGACCAGATGGATCTATACGTAAATAAAAATAAAAAGTCAAAGGAACATGTTATTTTTGTCCAAACACAGGTACTGAGTCATCAACCACACGTGCACTGGCACGCAGCATTTATTAGCAACCGAAAGCTCATTGGCCAATGCGTTGATCATAGAGCTGAATTTGAGTTGAAGAGCACTGACTGGCTGCATAGCTTTTGCGTACACTCATTTGTGGATGAGCAGGCATTGCTCACTTATTTATTCATTTAAATGTAGCTATAAACATCTTCCAGCTGGGCTGGTGAGTAATGCCATCTCCTCCAAAGGAGATAGTCTGAGGGAGAGCAATCCATGAGAATGACATCAAGAACATTCAAATGTACCACATCACATCCAGGAAACAGGCACTAAACTTGGATCTAAGTCTGCAGTGCTGTCGCATGAAAGCAAGCAGCGAGACTGCAGCTCATATGGGGCTCTGACACTGACAAAACAGTTGTCCCCTAGTGGATATTCAGTATATTGTTAGTTCCTGATTGACTTCACCAAGTAGACTCTTTCAATAAAGCAGATGTTTTCCAATATTTCTACCATTAGCCTACAGATTGGATTCACTTCCACCTCACAACACCACACACCCACTAATCCCCTACATCCAAGATCACCTCAGATGATGTCATGAGAGACAAGGACATCTGATCCCATTGTGATATTTGATTGGTTCATTTTATCTGCATGCAGAAACACACTGCCAAGGACCTGGCGTACACTGGCCTAATTACAGCAAACGCATTACTCACTAGAAGCAGTGGTGCCTTGCATTAAACGAAAGAGAGACAGCGAGACTGAGAGAAACTGGGGGAAGAATGCAGCATCAATGGGGCGAGCAGTGGAAAGAAAGTTTCGGAGAAAAAAAATGAGGAGAAAATGATAGTGAGGGTTAGGAATGGTATGGTGTTTGGGAGGAAACAGCTGAAAAGGAGAACCAGATGGACAGAAAAAGAAAACAGGCATGAGTGCAACAGTGCATAATGCCAGCCAGGGAATGTCAGAGGAGAGACGGAGAGAAAGTGGAATAAAGACATCCACAGAGAGCGTGCTACTAAATTACAAGCATTACGTGATGTGTCAGCTGGTTTAATATACAGGACCTTTTAATAGCATTTAAATGCTGGCGAAGGGACTTGCAGCGCTCGTGGGGCAGAGCATGTGTGTGATAACTGTTGTTATTGATGGAAAGTCAGGCTGACACATAAACAATCTAATGGTTCTCAGATCATCATTTGTGCATTCAGTGGACCCAGGACAACAGTGTTTGTTTGTGCCTGTGATCTATTTTTTCATTGTACTTATACAGGTGGGAAAATAACAAAAGGGAGAGCAGAGGTTCCTGGGTACTTGTGCAAGAGAATGCCTCTAGTCCAAAAACATTAGAGATCATAAAACCATCTGGTGCCAACGGGGCTGGATGGTGGGGTGACAGAGTAAGGCTAGTTTGCCTCTTGTTTAGTCTGCAGCCCAAATCCGATTTTTAAGCATATCCAGATTGTATCTAGTGGAATTTTTTGGCAGTCCGGACAACTAAAAACACACGCAATCCGATTTTTCCAAAGCTGATTCAAACCACATACGGAGATGGTTTTAAATGCGATTCTCATCGGATTTTTACAGATCCATTTCAATCTGAACAGCTCGGTCGCTCAGATAGGATTTCTGTGTGTCCCCGGGATTCCACTGAATGCGCATCCATCGCATAGCACCTTCGCCGTGGCATCAGAAGTGAGACGTATCCATGTTAGTCAATGTGTCCGCTTTGCGTCGCGTCCTGTTGCTGAACTTAGACACAAACATTCACTTGTTGCCTTAAACATGGGAGTAAAATCAACTTCAGCTCATAAATTTTGTTTCAAAACAGGGTTAAGCTGTTTTTATTTGCTGTTGCTATCAGCTTGCTATGTCTTGTCAAGCAAGCATAGACTTACACTTGATATATCACCCATATTATTTTAATTAGCAATATTTATCAGTTGCCTTGACATCACACTGAATCCACATACAAAGTAAAGCAGTATATATCTATATCTATTCCTTTTATAATTCAACAATGCTACAATTTCTATGCACGACCTCAAGTTCCTCAAAATCTACGTACTTTTGACTTAATGCAGGTGACCGGTTCATGAAGTCTGAGTAATCCCGATGGTATTTATTCTTCATTTAGCCTTGCTTAAATCAAAGTTGCATTAAGTGTTATCCTTTAGTTTCAGGCACATAAATGTTGCACATGTCGGCCTTAAGAATATTCTACACAAGCCATAACAACCACCAGCCATTTACCATTATATGCCGATGTAGAAGTTCTGTTACTATAATAACAAATATATAAGCGTGTACAGCTATTGTAGACATGGTCTCTGAGGGTTCAGTTTTACTTTATATCTGCCACAAGATTTTCTCAATAGTTTCTCTTGGCATTTGCCTCATAATTTACTCTCTCTGGTGCTCTTCTCTCTGCCAAACAACCGTCTAACTAAAATTATGATATAGCACTTGTCAAATGGACGCTAGAGTTAGGGCTGTCAGATCTTTCAGATCTGTTTTTTTCTCTCTTTACCCTTTCACAATTCTTTCTTTTTTTTATAGCAATGATATGTCATGTTTCTCAGCTGGGTTGCTATGTTTGTGCCCTTTATTGCAGGGGTGGGGAACCTCCAACCTCCTCCGTACACGACCCACAAGACAACTTGACCTGGCCCATGACATAAATTCAAAACAGCCACTTAAAAATCCAAAATAATCTCACAGCAGCATTACATTGTAGAATAGCATGCTCTTTAGGGTGGTCCCCTTTTGGCTGCAAGCCTGACAGGTCAGAGTAAAAGTGAAGGAAACATGTAGCTGAAGCTGTTCTCTATCATTGCTAACACGCATCATGACAGTACAAGTAGATTCATAATGTCGTCCCAAGAAAAATGGACAAACAAGGGGAACTGCATGAGTTGCGAGGAGAAAGTGTACTTGGATAGAATTTATGCACCTAGGTGGTTTTACAGCATGACTGTTTGCTAGAACCAGACGATATAAATTATTCCAGTCTCAATCTGTTCGACGAACAATTGCAGAGATTGATGTGGTACAAGCTACTGGAAAAAAGAAATCTGTAGTTTTCTCTGTGGCCTACAATGAAACAACCAACAAAAGTCGTTTTTGTATGCGAGATCCTTTCTGAGTTTCATACCCTGGCATGTTTTTACTATCTTTGCAAAAAAAGCATGTTTGTGTAACGTGAGTAGCATCTCACATGAGATGCCTTGTCAAAAAGACGCTCTTATAGACATTATAGACGTTATTGAGTGTGATAAAGTAAGCGAGAATCTTTTTGATTTAAAAGTAATTTAACTTACACTTTAAGAATAGGTTAAAATCACCTGCATTATTTTTTAAGTTAAAAAGCTTAGTATGGACAGAAAGGATTTAAAAAAAGAAAAATTGGTACTAGCTGAATGGCAATACACAATATATATATATCACAATATTTTTTATCTGAAAGGTGACGCATGATATATATATATCGCGTTATGTTTTAGTGAGACACTTGACACATTTTTCTGATTGTTCCAGAAAAAAGAAAAAAAGACGCTGAATTTTAACGTAAATTACAGACATGAAGTGCCTCTTTCGCTAAAGTCCATCTTCAAATAATTGAGCTATTATTGTTTTGTTTTACTAACCAGGTCCTCACTGGCAGCCTGATCTCCGTCTGTGTCTGTTGCTATGTGGTCGGGTTGTGCTCAGGCGGGCCGGGCGAAGTTGAGTGAGAACCACAGGGAAAAGGAGAACTGGCCGCGGCGCTAAGACTATGATTTCAACGCAACATAACAACATCGATATAACAGTGTTGTCTCATTCTGTATCTCTTATTGGTATTTCTGGAAAACTCACCGAGCCCTTCTTCCCATTTCCCATGTATGCTCCCCTGAGTGCTTTGAGACATTTCCTACACATGAGATGATGAGATGATGTAGGATGAAACAAATGCCAAAATGAGTTTACACAAGAGATGCGAGTTACCGGAGTAAGGTGAGAATAGACAAATCCTAAGAGTGGCAATGCTGCCAGGCCCAAGAAAGGCTCTGTCTGAGAAAGTCCCTTATGGATTACTGTGAAACAAGCATCACGGGTCTTAATCAGTTTATGCCTCTGTGTGAGACAGTAACTCAGGAGCAGTCCGAGCCATCCGAAAAGGTGAGTGGCAGAAGAGGAACATCAATAGAACCACTGTGTTACACAGAATGTCTTGTCAATAATACAGCTTGACACGGGAGACAGAGAGGAGAGGGGGTTCAAAGGGTAGAGAGACATTGACAAACATAGCATGTGGACAAAGTCTATTTGAGAGGCACTTTGTTGGATGATAACGCAATAAGGGAGTGTAGAAGAGGGGGAAACAATTCTGTGGTGTGTGTGTTTTGTGACGTGGAAGCAGTTGGACAGGGGAGGAAAGGAACGGAGTTAAAATCAGACTCTGCCATGTCAAGGTGGCCTGGATGTGAAGCCCAGACTGATTACAAATGAAATCATTAACTCCCCTCTCACTGCAGGAAGAAAGTCATTAAGACGCACAGGCTTGACTTCAAAAGTGTGTGTCTGTGTGCGTGTGCGCGCGCATGTGCATGCATGTGTGAGCCATATTAAACTGTCAATCGGATGTCTACCATCCACACACACCATCATACCAAAATGAGTTGATAATTCTGATGGTTTTTAATCACAGTTACTTTCATTGGACATGATAAGAATCACAATGTTAGCCCACTTAAACTAAACATGACAATATTTAATTATATCCAGTGTATAATCTACCTGGTATGATTATGGACATAGAAATTACTGTTTGCTGTTCTGGTCTATCAACTCTTTACTTATGGTTGCTAAATTTAGGAACAAATTTTCAGTGACAGATTTTTGTACTGCTATAAGGTTTTATGCTTTCCTTTTAACCCTTTAACGCTGGGCGTATCACTGATGACGCGTTTGCACAAGTGCACTTTTTATTACCATAGTTACGCGACGGTTTGTGCTATCGAAGGATTCCAGCAGTTTCTGAAAACTGAATGTGGTTACATACTGTAAATGTTTCAGATTTTCTTCATTTCACATTGTTAATACACCATTTTAACATGCAGTTTAAAATGAAAATACTACCAGATAATGAAAGTTATTCTGGAAATGGGCAACTTACTCACAGGACATTTTATGGCCCTTTTATGGTTAAAATAAGTCTAAAATATGTCTTGTCTGCCTTTCTGTCCTTGATGCACTTGCGCAGTAGTGGCAATCGGGGTTAGCTGCGACGTCACCGGAAAAGTTATGCCCAAATAGTATCATGGCTACCCGGCAACAGAGCTCGAATGTTTGGGAGTATTTTACCAAAAATAAAAGAGAAGAATGTGCAAAATCTCATGTGCAAATTGCCTTACATGGCAGTACGAAAAGGAAGATTACATTTCTGATGAAGAGGGACAGTCAGCTCGGTAAGCTAATTGGCTAGTTAGCTGGTAAAATTAACGTCAACAGTGAGCTACTTACTTATAGTGTAAACATTTACATTAACAATGACTATTTCATTAGCCTTAGCGGACGTATGGTATGCGTTTGCTGTAACATTGTGACTGCAATGTCATAATGCTAATGTTTTATTATATATATTCATAGTGCATAGTTTTTGGTTCCTTTTTACAATGCACTAAACATTTACAGCTACAAAAATGTTAAAGGCCAGAGTTGTGCCTTCATTTTATTTTATTTATCACGTTCAAGAAAATGTCAGAAATGCTGCTACAAGCTGCAACGTTGATTGAACTATCATCTCAATTGTCTTTATTTTTAGTTAGCACGTACCTTAAACACTTAACGCTGGAGGCTAAGATGGTTAAGTGCAGCTGCATGCTGGTGTGATAAGATTTACGTATGATTAGTCGACTAATCGCAAAAGTAATCGCTGACTCGTCGATAGGCCTAATTCCAAATATATAATGAATACACCGTCCTTGTGACTACTACATCAAACATGAGTAGGCTCTGCGCAACTTTCCAAACAGTTGTTTGTCCCGTCCAATGTGCTGGGAAATACAATAAGCAATCTCTCCTTCCCTGGAGGGCAGAAGCTCGGGGAGGAAAGGTGGAGGTTGAGCTTTAAAGGATGATATAGGATTGAGGGAAAGGAGGACGGATGAAGGAAGGGGCTGAGATCATGTCTCCCTGTCACAGAGTCACAAACAGATATACAATAAGAAAGGTCATCTACACTCACACGCACACACACAGACACACACAGGGACCTTGTGTCATTCTAATGATGATCATTACTCACTTCAGCTGAAGGGCAGAGGGGAACTGGACAGTGTGGTGCCATGTATTAAAGATCGCACTTTCAGTTGTGGTGATCCCCAGCTGGGCACCAGGAAAAAAGAAAAAGTCCCAACCACATCATGACTGTTATCTGTGATGTGGATGAAGCAATGTTGTTACCTCAGATATTACTAAGGACATTTTTACACTGATAGTTGACAGCCGGAATGAATTCTAATGGGGATTTGAAGCAAATCTTTAATGTCTGTCTCTCTTTGTGACTTTGAAGTTATTTGCTCTGTGTACATGTGAGTGTACGTTCCTTTCTGCAGACTCCTAGAAATGTTTCTAGGATGCGTCTATGTGAGTGACATAGACGCAGCTACCCTGGCCCAGAACTATGCTTGCAGATCATTTGAGTGATGGGAATGATTGTGTCGTGTACTCGCTACTAAACAAACCACTAAACGGTGCTGCTGCATGTCAGCGACGCGTAGCTCACTAAGCATTATAATCGAAGAAGTGATTTGCATCACACAGAGACACTCGCCGCTCGTGTGTGCTGTGCTCTACGCTGCAGAGGTTTTCTGAAAAGGTTTCTCTGCCTCTACCATGTTATTCATTATCCTCATTTCTTTAAAAGTACAACTGCCACATAATATCTTTAAATGAGAAACGTGAAAAATGGGAAGTTCTATATTTGACATCAGCAAGGTCACCGGTTGAATTCTTTTGAAAGCCTCCAAAGCATCAAAAATGCATGTGACTGACAACTTGACTTTAACTTCCAGTTTAGAAATAATGCCCGCTGACATTATTTGTGTCGTGTCGCCAAACAATTTTGAGGTTTGTAGATGAGGGAATCTGATCTGTTTTCCCAGGGTTTAGAGCTTACAAATTATATAACTGGAAGAAAGTCTTCCGATATTTCCAAGATGACTTGGGTAAATGTTTTGGATGCAGTGGAAGAATTTGGAAGTATTCATACGGCACAGAATAATTATTATACTTAGCAAAACCAAGAATATGCAATGATGTATTGTAGGTCTGCCAGTGGTTGTCTGCTTGTGGACTTAAAGTGAGTCCTCACAGGACTATGTTTCGGTTAATGTTCCCTGGTCAATACATCTTCTTCAGATCAATGGCTCCGATGAGAATAGACCTTTTGGCTCGGAGTCTGTGAAAATGCCAGAGGACAGCAGCAAATAACAGCCTTGCAACAGCCCAGTTGGTGTTTATTAATGAGTGGGAAAGCAGCATTCAACAAGGCCAGTGCTTAGATAATGTCACGCAGATGGGTCAGGAAGAGCTTAGCATATTAACATGTTATGTAACTCCAAGTGCTATGATTGCCTGCAGGCCCCGCGCACATGCTTTACTACTGTGTAGCTTCAGTCTTTTGTTAAGTTTTGCCTCTTCTCATCAGAGACGCTGTTGGATACAGAGTTGCTGTGTTTTGTTTTGTTTTGTAAATGAGGAAAAAGTGTGGGGTGTTTTGAAAAAGCCTGCTGAAGAGAATACACTTCCTCCAGGCGAGGTGTTGCCTGTGGAGGCCACAACCTCCCGATCGAGGGCGGAGAAAAGACACTTGCAAAGTAAACGCATCTGCAGACTACATGTTCTCAAGTCCATCTCAACTGATACTCAGGCAGATAGGAACCCTTTTGTGTTGACTTTAATGGATGGATGGTTCGGACATGTGGTTGTTGGGCTGGACCCTCTGCTGTCATACTCTTGGCAGAGCAGGAGTCTCATTTATAAACATTGTTTACACACAAATGGATGTAAAAAAAACAAAAACAAATCTGTGACCATAGAAAAGCTGTGATTCATCAAAACATGACAATGCATGCACATCAGTGTACAACAGTACAGTGTGATAGCTACTTCTCTCCAATAATCCAACATCCAATAATCTGAACAGTCTTCCATACATTTTGTTTTTAATCATGTAGAAAGAGTTCATTGTTTTGGACACATTTGTCTGTTTGTGAGCAGTGTATTTGAAAGTAGGACATATTTTGATGATATTATGGGTTACGGCCCATAGAAATGATTGTATTTTGGTGGTTATCCACATGTGACGTGGTTCTTGTTATGCTGTCATGTTACTATGTAGTTGGGTCAAAATACAGATCCGCATCCAAAGTGGCCTTGGTGGAGATTTGGGCTCCGTGTGCTTTCTGTAAAACTTAAGTCTTAAGTAGTTCCCCTGTGTTGTCTTTTTATTGGTGGTTGTTGTTGTTGTTGTTGTTGTTGTCTCGCTTGCACAGTGTGCTCAAAGTCTGCTTCCTGTCTGTCTGAACCTCATTACTGTAATTCTCTTTGGAGGAGTATAGTTCCTGCTTCACTTTCCTTTCGCCCCCACACGGTGAAGCGGCGTTGGTCACTGTTGGCTATGTAGCACAAAGAAGCAACAGTTACATAACTGTTGTGTAAAATAATCAGTTTCATTCATTCATTCATTCATTCATTATTTTGTGTCCTTAGTGAATGAAATTGTGTTAGTCATCTGGGATACTCAGACCACTTCAATAGATTGGCACGTCTTGTGTGAATGACTTTTTCTTTTTTCTTTTTTAGATTTACAGTGTTGAACATTATATGTCAAGTGTGTTACAATGGTAATGTGAGGATATGAAATGGAACAAAAGTTGCACTCTAGTCCTCCACATATTGTATGTGGCAAAAGCATATAATGTTTAACTAACCTGAAGACTTAACTTTCTTTATTTGTGCTTAGGTTACTTCTTGGAGCTGCAGAACCGCTCTGCAGTCAGACTACAGGAGATGTTCCCTGCAATCTGGGGTGTAGTGTATTCCCATACGTCCGAGGTCTTCTCTGACCTGTACATGGATTTGAAGCTCTACTATAGAGGCTCCAATGTCAACCTGGAAGAGGTGCTCAACGAATTCTGGGCCAAGCTGCTGGAGAAGCTCTTTTACCTGTCAAACAAACAATATGTCATAGGTATACCCATTTTTTATACTAATACTAACTCATAGCTTTGAGAATATGAACTGTATTTCATATTTTCAGATCATCTAGGTTTTAATGAATGTGAATGTTGCAGGTGAGGACTACCTGGAGTGCGTATCTAAGCAGATGGACACGCTACGGCCCTTTGGAGACATTCCCCATGTGGTGAAGACGCTGGTCATGCGCACATTTGTGGCAGCGCGCTACTTTGTTCAGGGACTGGTGGTCAGTGGGGACGTGGTACGCAAGGTGTCCCAGGTAAAATAAGATTGTTTAAATGTGTTAAGGTCAGTTATCACCAGATATTTATTTAAAATGCAGTATAATCGGGCACAAATCAGTTTGAAAAAAAATGTATGATATGAAAAATATCCTGTAAGACAAAGAACTGCACATATCAGCCTCCATTTTAAACACTTCATCTTAGGATTTGACTTTTGAGCGAAACCTGTCTTCCGCTTTCATCTCCATCTTTTTCATTTTCTCTCAGTCTCTTCTCCTTGACCTGCGTCTCTCCCCCTCTCAAAACAAGCTTTGATTTATGTAGTCGTTTAGTATTCAATGGTGTCAGTTAAAAAAAAAAGAAGCAAACAGTGGGTCAATTGATATTTATATGTAAATGTTACCAGCCTCCGCGTGGAGTATTTTCAATGAAAATATAAGGTAGACTTCGGTTGAGTGACGGGATTAATACACAGTAGCTAGCTGTACAATACACATCAGAAAGTGAAGGAAGTGCTTGATGATGGAAGGCAGAGGGTAAACATCACCACACCTCAAGTTATTTGTCAATGAACCACGAGTTAGCAAATGTTTTTCTTACCTCCAGCAGATTAACCTGATTTAGCATTTGTTCCATTTGGTTCATCACGAGTTTTTGTAGTAACGATCATTCACTCCATCCACCAGCCATACCTTGATAACCTCAGTGGTAGTTAAACACACATATCTGTGTTTAGGAGTCTGTGTGCAGAGTATAAAGCAATGACTGCTTTCATGAAGCGTGGCCCTTGGCTGAGACAATCGGCCCCCTGCAATAGCAGTTAACATTTACTCTACTCTGAAAGCTGCAGGGAGGGTTAATATCTCCCGAGAGAAAATGGTTCCCTCTGTGTATAAAACACAAGTAAGGTTAGAATCAGAGCGAGACTAAGAAATCATTTAATCTCCTCAGAGATAGAGTCGGTGGTCAGTATTGATGCAACTGTGAAAAATATCCCCTGTCGGACACTGGTCAAGTGTTGAAAGCAGTGGCCCCGTGAGAAACTCCTCACTGCTCCTGTGATGACTATTGCAATATTTCTCCGTGATTAAACATTAAACGGCCATGCTGTGTGTGAGCATGAAAAGATAAAAACAAACACGAGACAAAGGACAGATTGTTTTTATTGTCAGAGAGAGAATTTGTATGATCCATATCCCTTTTACTTTGATGCACAGTGTGTAGCCCTGTGGGTGGCACTGCGCTGTTTGCATCAGTTTGACATGGCCCGGCCTGTAGTGTGTTCTCCTTGCACAGAAACATATCCACAGATGTGCCAGTGAAGTGCCTGCATGCTGAACATCTTGAGGAAAGGCCTGTACATACTCTGCAAGAACAGAGAAATGTGCTCTTTTGCAAGAACAAGAACAAAGTTAGTTCCGGCCTGGGACGTTTCATACTTCACGAGAAACTCAAGTGCAGAACTCCTTCAAATTGCTGGCCAGTCACACTTTAGTGGTCGGAGTGTCAATGATGTGTCAACAACAAGCTGCAAGACCTCCCTAATGAGGTCTGCGAGAAAATAATGACGCCATTCTTTTCTCGTGGCCCTGGGAGAGAGAACAAACGTCTCTGTTCCTGTGTACAGTACCTTTCCTTAGTGGGGGCTCCTCATGTTTACACACCTCCCAACTGATGCCGTTATGTTTGTGCAGAGACAGTCTGCAAATAGCCATGCAGCGTATGTGAAATAATCACCCCTGCTTTGACAAAAATGACAAAATATCATTCCTACTCTGAATGAGGTCGTGGTTTGCTCTCTGCCCCATTTACACACACTCATCCAAAGTCCCTTTAAAGTGATACAAAAAATATCCCTTCTGACTTTGGAACCCCACAGGAAAATGTGTTGATCACCCCTTTACCAAATACGAGTGATTAAAAAAGTCACAAAGTGTTTAACAATGAGTTTAAACAGAGGTAGTTTCGCAGCAGTCCTCCTTACTTCATTTCCTCATCTTTGGGATGTTTTTTTTAGATCCAGGTAAGACACATTTGCATAACATAGGATCCGGTGAAGTGACTCAGGAGACCGCAGTTAAAGGCGCTAGGAGTTATTCTATCCACACTGTTATTTGAGGAGGAGTTGATCCAACTATGGCTCCTGTGCATCATGAAGCCATATTTTTAGACGCACCTGCAATTTTTGAAAGACCTACTGGAGAGAAACTATTTTCACTTTCAACAGGATATTTTAAGTGGCACTGCAACAGCAAGCTGTATTGTGAGAGGAGGCTGTGTGGGGCCACTTGGTCAGTCTTTGCTAAAGGGAATTTTCAAGCCGTGTCTATTGAGCTGTACAAAAAGACGGAATGCAGGGCAAACTCCTGAGAGCTGATGATTTGCATCATTAGTCAGAAACCATTCTGTCGACTGAAGTTCTTCAAGTTGAGCACTTTTGCTTTTGTCATTGTGTTGCTGGAGACGTTTCAGTCCCCAGAAGAAGCTGCTGCACCCATTACTTACTTTCACAAAGCTTTCCAGGGTAAAAAAAATCCATTCACCAAATCCAAGTCTGCTCTTTTTCCAATTGGTGAAGATGTCTGCAGCAGACAGGCTGCTGGGCACCCACATCCCGGCCCGAGTATAAGTGAGAAGAAGAGAGCTGTCTGCAGGACCAGAGGCCTTGCATGGTTAAGCGCCAAGATAAAGTTATCTCCCACCTTCTGCTCAGAGGTGGCAGGTTCACAGCTGACAGCGTCTTCATTCAGAATAAGCCTGCTGCTTTTTATATCAAGTGTCGACACGTTTCTTTGTGTAGCTGTCACGATGAAACATCGTACCCAACAACAGCAGGTCAACAAAGCATTCCTTGATAGTCTGTGGGAAAATGAAAATTGTTCAACAGCAAAAACCGATCCCACCGACAAAATTCCTGGTCCGTTTGCAGCCTGGGGAGAGTCTAATTTCTCGTCACTGTATCATTTATGTCAAGGCTGATTTAGTGCATTTTCACCAAAGGAAGTACAGACTTCAGCCAGCTGTTCAATTTCATACTCAGTTTCATACTCATAATTTCTGTGTGAGAGTGTGTTGCTGTCGTCACCCGCAGACAATCGATACTGGGCTGGAAAAAACAGTCAGAAAGTAGCATGAGAGCAAGATGATAAAAAAGACTGTGACAAACTCCAGAATCCTCTCTTGCCCCCCCTGTCTTAGAGGTCCCACGACCACTTCACTGTACTCCATCATGTCTGTTGATATTTCCCAGAGCTGTGCTCCATCATGTACTCTAGTCTATGAATAAACCCTTCATACTATACAAACTTACCTCTTATCTCTCCCCACCTTTTTCCTGTAATCCTATCTGAAATTGATTGGACCCCAATAAGACAAGTGCTCCTATTTATAAATATTGCCACTTTAATGGCCCACGTGTGTGAAGGTGTGGAGTAAAACACGCTTCTCCCTGTGTGTGGTCTCCAAACTCTCCTCTGCGGACGCCTGTGTTAGCTTCCAAATTACAAAAAAAACAAAAAAAAAAACATGACACGAATGCACAATAGGCGTTAGCTCGATTAGCTGTGAGGAAAAGTAGTGAAAGGGTGATGAAAGAGTGTCAGGCTGGGGATGTGGGGATGTAGGAAAGCCGAGCATGGAGGCAGACCCAAGATATGTGGAAAAACTGAATGTTTTGAGCCATGTTTTTGTTAGACAGAAAATAAGATGCAGTCGTTCTGTCTGGTACAGAATTAATTCCTCCGTTGCTTCTCTCCAGGCTGCACCAGTTGCTGTGTCCTCAACTTTTTCTGGACTGTTTTATTCCCTCGGGTTGGGGAGTGTAGGAAATAGGCCACGCGCCACATAGCTCACTCTGGAGGCAAGGAGTCTCGATTGGCTCACTGTGTAACACAAGGGGGAGAGGTCGCTCATATATCCTTCCTAATTACAGAGGAAAGACAAGCGCACACACACACACACACACACACACACACACACACACACACACACACAGAGGATTGTTGCAAAGGACACTGGCAGGTATGGGGAGTAACTACACAATAGGCTACTATAAGGACAACCAAGGACAATTATACGGTGTCTTTAAAGCATAGCACAGTTATGTCACAGAGTCACATGTGCAAATATCAGACAGACCTATATTCATATCAATCTCCATAGTCCTGTCCAGAATTTTGAATGATTCTCCTTTGCACTCTGAGAAACTGCAATTCCTACTTTTCATTGTTTAAAGTTAATATTAAAAGACACAATATGTGAGTCTTGGTTGCTCTCTCCATGATATACATTATACCCCTTATAATTCCCCTGCTATTGAACCTCTTTTTTAACCACCCCAAATCTGCCTTATTTTCAGGCACTCCCCACTGCAAACTCCCTCCCTTCACTCTTCTTTCTCACCAAAAAAGCATTTGACTGACTCATCCTGGCTAATAAGTGGTAGGAGAAGCATGGGAGGAGGGGAGCAAAGAAGGGCAAGAGTGGGATCTGACTCACGTCTCGGATGACTGGAGATTAATCCTGGGAATGTGGTTATTGCTGTTCTCTGTCAGTTTATGAGAAACGCCATGTCTAACTGACAATAATTACCGAGTCACATATGCATGTACAGATTACATCAGAGGTGCATTTTCTCATTGCATATTTTAATTGTGGTTCGAGATTTAGTTTAGTTTTGAAACGGCATCAAAATAAATAGTTTTTTTTTGCCTTAATTGTGTGGATTAAATATGATTAGATTACATTGTAATTATCCTTGTGGGGAATTGGGGTTAGTAACATATAACGATAAATAGCCATTCAATATAGCCAAGGGAAAAAAATGTAGATAATAAAGATTTGTTTGGCTGAAACTAAAGAATCAATCATCTTGACACTAGAACTTGACTCAATTAACATAATATGAAGGAAATGAGACATTATTGGGGGCACTTCCTTTATTAATGCCAGTATATTTATCAGGGAGCGATGGATCCTGAGAATTCAGTTTGTACACAGAGCACACTGGATGGAATGATTGACAGGTCTGGAGTTTGACGTTTTCCGACATGATCCCTATTGTTGCCGTTTGCACTGTATATTTGTTAAAAGTGGTTTTCTCTGTGACTGTAGTGTTGGAAGAACAGTGTCTAGGAAAAGCATCAGGCCGGCCCAGATGTCAGCTTAGAGGAGCTTTGTATGCGTAGCTGGGCTCGTTCCATCTCTTTCTCTTTCTCTCTTTCCATCTCTCTCTCTCTCTCTCTCTAACACACACATGCACATACTTCCTGAGGTTTTGCATGCATAGCTGCACTCCCTTGTGAACAGAGCTTACTGGTATTAACCCAGTTTTATTTTTCATGCATGAAGGCCTTTTCCTGGGGGAACAACCTTGTGGGATAGAGAGAGACATTTTCGAGTTAGGGAAGGATGGAGTACAGAATTGAGGATAGACGTATGACTGTCAGGGCCTTTTCATTGCATGTTAAACAAAAAAATAATAATTCTCCCAAAGTGGTTTCCAAGGAAACTGGGCTGAATGAGAGTCTGCTGCAAACTAAAACAGGTCACCATGGGAGGTTATGCGACTGACAATGTCTAGTTTAAGGATTGTTCATTTTTAGATCGTATTCAATCTGAATGCTGTTGTGGAACATGGATTGAATTGCCCAGTACACAGAGTCTCTGTGGGTCCTCAAAAGTCTAAAATCCAATCATCTGTATTTTAGGGTTTGAACTGTCTTAAAAGGTCTTAAATTCTGGCATTTCTTAGAAATGAACTGGATTATGAGATTTTTTTGGAAACATGTACCTCAGTTTTTATATAGCGCTAATCCCAGCTCTTCCATTAATACCACCAGCAAACACCTGATAGCAGTATCTTGGATTAAGAAATTGAGCCCCCCCATAGTATAACCCCCTCACTACAGACAATGCACAGTTCTGCACTTTCAGCTGAAGTTTTCATATTAAATATAAGTGCGTTTTTTTTTCCTTATTCTTTGACTTCTTATAGAAGCCTTGTTTTGAAAAACTGCTGCTTTCCCTTCAAGCTTTCAAGCTGTTAGATCATCCATGCTTGACAAAACAGCAATTTTTCATCCAGGTGTTGTGTATTTATTTTTGTCCTTGCCGTAACCCAGGTGCAGCTGAGCCAGGAGTGCACGCGGGCCATGATGAAGATGACTTACTGTCCTCACTGCCGCGGCATGGCCTCCGCCAGACCTTGCGCTAACTACTGCAGTAACGTCATGAAGGGCTGTCTGGCCAACCAGGCTGACCTCAACACTGAGTGGAGGCATTTGGCAGGTGGGCAGCATTCACATCCACATTATGGCTCTACCAGCTGACCTCATATCAACTGTTAATGCTTTCTTCCTGGTCACCGTACCTCCCTCTCTTTGTAGAAACTTTGATTCAGGTGGCCGATCGCTTTTATGGTCCATCGGGGGTGGATGGCGTGCTCCTCTCGCTTCCCTTGCGCATATCAGAAGCCATGCAGACAATGGGGGACAACATAATGAGCATCAACAACAAGGTTAGAACACAGCTGATGATACCGTACCAAACAAACTGTTTCACTACAGAAAAATACAACCGTTTTGCAAACATACTGCATGTCAACACCATCAGATTCACACCACATCCTTTATATCCCAGTGTTTGAATAGCCCTGATTAGGAGTTACTGGCTATTAACAGCACAATGTGATAAGTGTTGCCCACTGTAATCCAAGATGACGTCTGATTTAGTTGCTGTGTAGTTTGCTCAACTATACCTCTGGTTAAGCATAAATCAATGCAAGGTTATAATTTGTACCACCGGTAGTTCGAAGCGCTTTAGAACCCTGTGGCCACTTTACCAGAGCTTCAGAAGTCCTGTGCAGAGAAAGGGGAACGTAACAGAAATGTGTCCACCTGATATAAATCTAGTTTTGGTAGAAACCCAAGCATTATTACTGATGATGAGTACCTGGCATTAAAACTTAGCTAAGTCCTTATCCTCAGTGAGGAATAATGAGCAAAGGGAAAACAGAGCAACAAAGGAGCAAATGATGTTTGTATTGTTTATAGTCATTGATTTGAAGGGAAGCAGGTGTTTTGAAACCTTTATTTGAAGTTTCGAAGTTTCTCACAGTCCGACCTGTTTGCAGATGTTTTAATTTACTTGCACAATGCTGTTTCTCTGACTGTCTTGACATAAAAACCAATCACTTCCTGTGCACAGTATTGGAGGGCAACACGAGAACACAACGCCCCTACACTGAGTAATACCCGCAGTGTTAACGGTTTCTATTTGTTTGTATTAAAAAGGTCACGCACTACAGTCTGAAGTACACATAAATGGCTGTTGCATTCAAACCATTTTCAAATGAGTTCACACGGTGACATCACTTCTCAGTTCCTCACGGCAGCTGTTAAGCTTTTAAAAAGGACTCATTTCTAAATACTGTCAGAAAACACCACGGTGCAAACGCATAAAGTCTCCTTGATTTTGGTTCAATCCCGACCCATGGTTTTTGATTACTGGCACCTAATTGCCCCCTGCTTTCTTTGTACAATTAACAGCTGTCCTGCCACTAAATCAAAGCCCCACATACCCAGTTTTAGTTGGAGTCATGTGAGTCATCCTTAAGTCTGTGGGCCAAGCATTAGCGTCACACTTTTATACGTTCCTTAAAAGGCACTGGCAGCAGCGAACATCTGACCGAGTTGTTTGGCGAAGGTGGGAAACCGTGTAGATGGTGAGAGGAAAGACAAAGCTCCTTCTGTGCCGGTTCGCTGTTAAAGAGCCTGGCTGGCTTGAAGGTGAACCATAGTCTGGCAGACTGCCTCTGGCCTGCTTCACAGTATGGTAATCCCACAACAGCTAGCGTACAATAAAAACAATGTTGTGCACATGTAAATGCATCAGCGATGACACTGTATTTTTCTACTACGAGTGATGCTGGCACATGTTATTAGAAGCTTACATTGGGATTATCGTCTAGTTAAATGTGAAGGTTCAAAGGCTTGCAGCTCCTCCAAGAAGAATGACAGATTGACTGCAATGTCTTACTATTAAACGTGACGTGTCCTCACAGGGACAACTACTTTATCCTGAGCTGTAAATGATTTGGCTCGAATGCTGCCGCGATGGAGTCTGAGCTTTTGCAAATAACCACTGTCACATTCGTGTGTACTCGTAAAGTTCCTCCACATATGGTAAGATGGTAACAGTTCGACAGGACGCTTTACAGTTGTCGATGAAAGTGGCTTTGATAAAGCACTTAGGTTTGAGCTGAGCTAAACTTAGATTAGGAGCTGGGTAAATTTACATATTTCACTCCCCCCCCCCCTACACTCCGTACCCTTTTCATGTACCTTCTCTTCTCTATATGTCTCGTCTTCACTGTCTCCCGTTTCAGTTGTACCAGGCATGTGGCACCCTCAGAGAGGAAGGAGCCCACAGCACAGGAGGTGGTGAAAGCATGAAGAGAGAGAGAGTTACAGTGGAGGACAAGCTGGAGACCTTCTCGAGCAAAATAGAAAAGCTGGTTAGTATTTAGCTGACTGAATGTGCAATAGCCCGTTCACAGTGATTCTTTATGAGATTGGAGACACTGGTCATCATGGACAATTAAACCCCTTTTGCCATTCCGTTCACCTTGACACAGACAACCAGTGGGTGATTAGATGGGAATGGTTGGTTGAATGCGCTGCAGTTGGTTATTATGGAAGCAGCAGTTTTCCGTAACTCTCCAGTTCAAGCGCAAATGCTAATGATTCTGCTCTTTTCAACCTCAGGTGTCTGATGTAAGCATGAGGCTGAGGGAGATGCAGTCGTACTGGGTTTCGTTTCCAAGTCTGCTCTGCAGTGACAGAGTGGCCACTGGGACAGGGGCTGAGGACAAGTGCTGGAACGGCATAAGTCGTGCCAGGTAGGACCTACACACCTATGAAGGAATGTATTAAAAAAAAATGCAGTAATCGATGATTGTTACTGAGGTAATCAAACACTCGTATACCATTATTTAAAATGCAGTACTAGAAAAAATTCGCAATGTTCCTCTTTATAGGTTTAAAGTGGATTCTTGCTCAACTCGATGCACTTACTGGTGTTTGTGAATTTATGTAGCGATTACTCTGCATATATTTAGTCATTTCACATTCTGTTCCCTCTGGTCCCCTAATGAGGATGTCTTTAACCTAACTAATTCAATGAGTCAAACAGTCTGTTTCTGTTGTCAGGTACCTTCCTGAGGTGATGGGCGATGGCTTGGCCAGTCAGATCAACAACCCTGAGGTGGAAATTGACATCACCAAGCCAGACATGACAATACGTCAACAGATAATGCAGCTGAAGATCATGACGCACCGCCTGAAGAATGCCTACAACGGCCAGGATGTGGACTTCCAGGACACAAGTGTGTACCATCACTATCACACTCCACTGTTTCTCTGCTTTCCTTTTTATAAGCTCCAGCAAAATTGCAAAGGCAGTGCATTTTTAACTAACACAAAGTTATAGAAACAGTGCTTGGCCTAAATATGTGTGCCTTTTGATCATATTTCATCACAGTATAGGTAACACAGGGTAGCGTTGGCTATTACGTCCTTGTCCTTTTTTTTCTGCAGCTTGCACCTGGACACTCAACGTTATCTGTAGTACTAGCCAAATAAATGTGAAATGTTTAATAAAACTATGGATAGTACTATTTTTGTGTCACACCATTGAGCTCGTGTCCTGACTCTGTCTATAGGTGACGATACCAGTGGTTCAGGAAGCGGCACGTGCATGGAAGAGATGTGTTCCCGGAGCCCCAAAATCGTCAACCCCCCCACCGAACGACCTGTATACTACCCCAACCTTCCAGTGAACAAGGAGGTGAAAGCGTTGGCCAACCAGAACCTGCCCTGCATCGCCATCTACCTGCTACCGCTGCTCATTTTGCTGCTCCGGCGATAATCGCGGGGGATTTTAACCAACTGGGACTGAGTTTGTGACACAGGGTTGTGGAGGCCGAACGGGGAGGGAGGAGAAGCTGGGGGATAGTCACTTTGCCAAAACTAAGTAAATTTAAGGAAACCACAAAAACAAAATCACTTGGACGGACGTTGTTTTGGTTCTGGATTAGAACAAAATGGAATTGCGAGTATTCATTAATGTGTTGATTCTGCTCTTCTCTTTTACTTCTTGCTATATTATGACACAACTAGAGCTGGTCTTTTTTGCATCTTGTAATGTTTTGTTTCTGGTGTTTGGGTTCTCTGAGATTATATCTGTACCTAAGACATGTGTAAAACTATATTCCTAACAGTATGTTGGTGTTGACACCACGGGGGGAGAGAGAGAGAGAGAATGGGGCTTTGCAGTGGCACTCGGATACATATATTTGTAATTCCACTCCTGAGAACAGCACTTCAGTGTTCAGTAAAATTATTTATTTATCAATGACTCACAATGGATCCCCAGTATTTATGGCAAAAAAAAAAAAGATCACACGTACCACAAACTTCAGTGAAATAAAACATTGATTGACTTTCATGGCAGTATAATCTCGACATAAAGCCTCAGAATACTTCCACGGTGAGGAAGAGTGCACTCTGTGTCAGCACTTTTTGCCATCTGAGCTGTAATAATAGCTGTGATCACATTCACACTGACATGATCGTAGGAGTAACACGACCTACCATTCACCACTCCATCCATCCACTCGTCCCTACATTTTACCCTGCCACCTCCACCGAACCCCAAACCCCCAACCCCCACCCCTCTCAAAACCCTGCTGGCAGTGTAGGATCAAGTCGAGAGCGGGGTGTAAGCAAAGCACATGCTAGGCCGGGGAACATCTCAGATGACAGCGGCTTCCCACTATAGAGCGCCGTATGAGGAATGGGGGTGTCGGTTTGAAATCCCCTCCCACAGCAAAGGCTCGACAGTTTTGTAGCAGAACAGAACTACGCTTTTTATTTTTACAGTATTCCTACAATATGCACAGCAGAGTGAAAATATAATAAGCATCATTTTG
Organism: Solea senegalensis; assembly: GCF_019176455.1. Taxonomy (NCBI): domain Eukaryota; kingdom Metazoa; phylum Chordata; class Actinopteri; order Pleuronectiformes; family Soleidae; genus Solea; species Solea senegalensis. The sequence continues at coordinate 12,241,600 of NC_058021.1, forward strand.
TGTGCTCCCTGCGATAATCCTCCTAATTGCATCCGGCGGTCATAAGTTTTTGTCTGTTTGTAGCAGTGATAGATATCACAATAAAAGCCACACCATGCAAATCTTTGAACCATACTAGTATTGCTATAGCAACCACAGCCGTGTACATGTTTTGATTTTTTTAGTTTGTTTTTTTTAGAGGAAATAGCCGATAAGATATCAACATGTTATAACAAACACATCCTTTAATGCTATGACTCTTATTTCTTTCGTTGTCTGGTCTGCCTTATATTTTTCTGCAACTTTTTTCACATCATTGCCTCTTTGTATCCCACGCTCCGACTCCTTCTTTACGCTTCTCACCCCTCGACAGTTATTATGACCTTTAGAGCTTTGCTCATGCTATTACATGATGGCAAAGGCAATATGACAATGACACAGTGCTTCATTATGTGTCAACCTTAGTGGGAATGTGGTGGAGATATAGTGCGAGGCTTTCCCGGATGAGGCGCTTGCTGGGAAAGCACATTTTTAATTTGAAGTCAGAGCTATTATTATTTAGGAATAGGGTGTGCAGAATCGTGGGACTACGCTTGCATGTGTGTAAATGTTCATGTGTTTGTGTGCACTTGTCTTTTAAAAACAGAGCAAAAAAAGTGGAGATGGACAATATAGCCTGTTTGAATCTTGTTTGGGTGGCACAGAAATGTATTAAAATGTATTGGACTCTTATTGTATGCTATAGTGCTATACAGCTGACGGCAATGGGAGATTAATACGTCTCATTTTTCAAAAAATGAGTATTTTCACCATACTACTGTAATAACTCCCAAACTGTATTAATCCTATCTGTACTTGTCAGTGTTGTATATGACAGAGAAATGGATGTGCTTTTTAGTACATCCATTGCTTCAGTTTTACACTGGGCCAATCTTCTATAATTCATTTTGTTAACAAAAATCCATGTGAAGTTGACAGCTGATAATACTGCAAATCCAGTAAAGTAGGTTTGGGGCTGTGTTAACTTGTAAGAGACCCATCTGTTAGATACATGGTCAATGAATGAGAGAGACTTTTGTTAACTGACAAATGATATCGATGGTACTTAGTTTTCTTTTTCTTTTTTTTAAATGCTTCAGTGATGAATGCTCTGTTGCGCTGTGTGTGCGTGTCTATGTGCGTGTGCGTGTCTCTCTGTTAGTCCCTGGTTTAAGAAGTCTGCCTGTGACTGCCTTTGACACTTTTGTATAAGGTTGGGGTCAATTTGTAAGATTTAAAAAAAGCCAGATATGATGACATAAGGTGTTAAACTGAGGAGAAATACAAACGCTAATACAAAAGCAAAGATCTATTAGCGAGAGCATGGCATGGGTCCTGGTTTTTGACACTTTCCTGAATAATCAGAAGATGAATGTGAAAATAAGATTTGAAAAAAAAAAAAAGCCTTGTAAAAGAATGAGAAATGACTCCAACTGTGATGGTGACATTCCACTTCGATGACAACTTGCGACTTGAGACTCAGGCTTCGGTTTCAATGACTCCCTCACAGTGTCATCAGCTGAAATTTGCACAACAACAAGCCCCCCCTCCCCACCTACCCACCCACCCCCTCTCAATTCCATCACCTTTTGATCTCATTAATTTGTTGCTCAAAGTCCTTCTCCCTTTTATAAAACCAGCACTTTTATGAGGCCAATAAATGGCACTGTCAGCACAAAGACATCACAATCTGGTCAATCAATGCATGAGTCAACACCTTCCAGGAACGACTATTGATTGGGAATGTGTGTATGCAGAGAGATGTGGCCCAGTAAGATGCCTCCTCTTCAACTGTGGTGAAACAGTGGTCGGTCCAGAGCACTGAGCTTATATCAGCCGCTCAATCCTGCCCTCATTTACCACTGTAAGTGGCAAAATCAAAGCTGGTAATCCAACCGTTGAAAACCGCTTTAATCTACACTGAGTTGAGCGTGGGAGGCATTTCTAAGGTGCCAATGTTTAGGGGGGAAATTAATTTGAATTGTCTTGTTTTTATTTACATAGTTTTTGTTGTTACCAGAAACATATGGAGAGTTTGGTGCCAGAAGAGATGCCAGAAAGAGGTTGAAAAATACAAATGTCTCATTTGCTGTTGTACCTGAAATCTTGTGTCAATTATATACATTGTAAGATTTTCAAATGCTTGGTTCCTGTTTCTTTATTGGTGTTTGTTTGTGTGTGTGTCCAGTGCGTCTCACAAGCTGCATACGGAGCGATTGCATGTACGTTTTAATAGAAAAGCGAGATGTCTGCTCTTCGACAAATCGTCCTTACCATCTCCCTAAGCTGTTTCTCACAGCATGTAAAGGTCACGCTGCCACCTAAAAAGGCCCAATGTGCTTCACTGATGATGTCAGAGGTGACAGCTGCTGCCTGATGTTGCCACATAGGAGTAACTGCCACATGTTCCGAGCACTCTTAAGCACTCGGATGCATGTAGACAATAAAACGATCTTCCCCCAGGATGGTTTTAACAAGGTCTACATGACCATGATCCTCTGGGAAACTGAGCCGCCTTCGTCACATACAGTGCTATTGTGCAGAGTATGTCATCTGCTGCACTGTCCATGTTAATGTGCAGAGGCAGGGAACGTTGTGGTTTTTACATCAACAGTGTAGCCTCTATATCTGGCATCAGTCACTAATTACGGGAAGAGAAAAAAGCGACTTGTCACATCAGAGCGGCGACATCTTCAGATTATGAATATTAATTGTGTCCTTTATAGCTCGACCTTGTTCACACCAGCATCTGTCATCACAATATGGAGATTCAAAGACAAACGCAACCTGTCCCCACATAAATTAAACAAATCAAAAAAAAAAGTTTTTAACATTTAAGTTGTGAATGAAATGTTGAAAACAAAAGTGAAAGGAGTATTCAGGGGGTTCTACTCTGCACCTCACTACTAATAGCCACTAAATCCTGGTATACTCAAGTTGTTTTTTTTAAATCAGAATTAATATTTCACTCCTCAGTGGCAGACATATAAGTGAATATGCTGCATTCACTGACAGCATTATTACAGTATTCTTCTTGCTCGCCATCTTTGTGCATTCATAACCTTCACTCTTACCAACAGCACACACAACTAAACAAATTCAAGTTATTTTTTCCAGTATTACCTGCGACAACTGTGCAAAGCAAAACGTCAAAAAAACTAAAATACTAATAAGGCTCAAAACAAAAGTGATTCTCAAAAATGAAAAGAGGGTGTGACGTTATTATGTACAATATAATGTTCAAATTACTCATGGAGTAAAATGTTTTTTGTCACCTTAATCTCTTCTTAGCAGCAGGTGTTATGGTAAACCTACAGTAAATCTAACCCTAACCCTGCTACAATATGCAGGTGCATGGTGAAATAAACATGGCATTTGAATAGTTATCCTATTGTCTCAGCTGCTTTATCCCTGTTGTTTGAACTTGGATTATCCAACAGGTAACAGGTAATGCGAGCAGTTTTTCATGTAAAAAAAAGAGATACCAAGTGTGGAAGTTCAGCATATATGGCTGCTGAGTCTCTTTTGACTCACCTATTTTCTCTTTTTGATGCACTGCTCCCAAACTTAAGGCTCCCTCTCTTTTTCTTGCTCTGTTTCGCTCTGATATGAGCTGTCTCATACATATATCATTTTTACATTAGTACTTAGATTCAAGATCAAGAGCTTTACATAATTGCCTCTGACAGATGGTTGAATATGAGATGGGTCGAGAAAGCAGAAGCTCACTGAAGACACAGGTCTGCCTCAGGACGTACAGTGCATGTGCACATGGTGCCACCCAGTGGATAAAAGGTGTAATTACATTGTTGGCAACAAGGGAGGGCTTTAAATTTCAAGTTATGATTAAGAGTGACAGGGTCTTTATTAGAAATGATGTTCATGAGGGAAATCTTGTTGCACAACACGCACAATCAACCATAACTCAACTGAGGCTTCAGCTACAAGGATATAAATGTGCATATAATAGCACAACCCAACTGAGTTTAATAGACATTTTTAGGTACAAATACATCCTGGAAGCAATGGCCTCGCCTCACAGAAACAAATATTCACACACACATAATTTTCAGATGTGAAAACATGTTATTGGCATTTTGGTTTTATTTGCTTGTGACATTTACTATCTATTGTAAATGTACTGTCTTGTTTTTGTTATTGTTCCAATGGAGCGGCAGTTATGCAAGTCAAACTTCAGACTTAACTGTGTGACAATACATTATTGTCATTCAATCAGTCAATCAAATACAGTATGTGGTTGTGTGTTGGGAGTAACGCGTTACAAGAGTAATGCAATTACTGTAATGCATTACCTTTTGCTGTAACGCGGTAATGTAAGGCATTACTACAAAAAAATGGTAATATTTTACTCGGTACAAATCTCAGTAACGCGTATTAAAATGCATTTTAAACCCGAAATTAAGTGGTGTGTTTTTTCACAAAATCGCACCGAAAGATAAACAGAGGAGAAAAAATAATTGTTTACTTCCTGTTAGTGCTACTAATTGAGGAGAACGTCGAGCGCGGTGCCACGCTAACACTAAGCTAGTAAACTAAAGAAAGCAAACTGAGGATAAGAGTGGAGAAAAAAAAACTAAGCAGTAAAAACTAACATTCTCCCGTACTGCGAAACTTTAACCTCAAGAAGTGAGGAAACTCATGGCAGAGTATTTTGTCGAAGATATGTTCTCAATCAAAAATTGTGAGCAACATCCCATTTCAGGCTATCAACGACAAGGTAAGCAACCATTGATAGCTTACCTTGATAGCCTATCATTGCCTCAACAAGTTCGTTAGTGCTACTGGGCTGTTAGCCACCAGAACATAACATAACATAACGTCAATCTGAATCAAATCAGTCTGTATCTAGATATAACATACAAAAACAATATACAGTACAATGTACAATATACAGTGGTAGGCTCTAGCTCTATTGATTTCAATATGAATATGCCTAAATTTACAATATATATTGCGCCATGAGCTATTAACTGACGAATTACTTTGAAATGAAAGAAACAAGTAATAAAAAATGCATTACGTTTTTGAAGTAACTTGCCCGACACTGGTGCCTTCACATGTTTACCCTGTTGATGTAAAGCCCATGTATTGTAAATTCCCCTGTGACAGTTTGGATTACATATGAGCTTCCCCATATTACATCCAATAATACAGGGTGTTTAGGACTAAGAAAATCAATTTATCTCAGTTTCAAATCACAGCAGCTGTTATATTTCAAGTATTATGGGAAACAACAATCTTTAAACTCTAAAAGATTGGTTTTATCTCCCAAATTCTGAACCACACAGAACAGTGGGGGAAATATATTAAGGATTTCACAGAGCAAGACTATTTAAATACAGAAAAAAACACTGACATAAAGACAATTAAATAACTGATTTACCACCACTGTTTAAAATAAATAAATAAATAAAAATACAAAAAAAGACTTTGTTGTTATTCCACATCTTTGCCCTTTAGGACTGTATTTCTAAATGCCACCAGCAGGGGTAGATGTAACCATGTCTGATTTAGGTGCAGCCTTTCAGTTGGTGACTGTGTTTTGAAAGACTGAAGAAGTTATAACTGAGGTTACACAAGGTTTCCTTTATAGATAGTGAATCTGCTTCCAATAAGTATGTGTGTGGCTTAGAATAAGCATTTTTTCTGTTCTTTAGGCCAGTGATTCTCAGTCATGGTCCTCGGGACCCACTGCCCTGCATGTCTTTGATGTTTCCCTGCTTCAGCACACCTGATTCAAATGACCAGCTCGTCAACAAGCACTGCAGAAGCCTGATAACGAGCCATTCATTTGAATCAGGTGTGTTGGAGCAGGAACACATGAAAGGGTGGCAAGTGGACAAGTCCTTCATTTGTTGCAATCTCTAGTTTCACCATTAGATGTCACTAATTCCTACACAATGAAGGGACTGATTTGAAATCATCATTTCCAGGTAACATTCTCAGAGGCATTATCTGCCTTCAGGGCTTCAGTCAAACACGATCAGGAGGAGATGGCCAGTGCACATATACAGACTATAGACACGACCTTTAACATGAGCTGGTGCAGTTTGATGTCTGGTTCTGTCGCACGCACAGCAGATTTCCCTGCAGGTCTCTGATAAACGGCAGTAGAAGCAGCTGTTCTTAGTCTGAGAGATACAGGGAGAAAATGCACAACTTATCAGCTCCGCACAGTCATTTTTCTATGCAGCATTTATTGTCACTGCAAATTGTTCACCATAACTTAAAAGCATAGACATAAAATGTTAATATGTGGTACTGAAAGTGGAGATAAGAGACATCAAAATAATTCATTGTGTGCATGGAGAAAAACAAGCTGAGAGCAAATTGCAAAAGGTCAATAGTGAAACGAACAACCAAGTGAGATTGTTATTTGGTACATTTGCAAATGTTCTCTTGTCTAAATGACGCACATAATTGAAAATTAAATTTAAAGAACATTACAGCTACAAACTGTCTGGAAAACATACTTTGTAACGCAAGGAAGTACTGATGACTCAATAAACAATTATTTACTTTCCACATTAAAAATGCATTAAAATTGATTTCTCAGTTACAGAGTTTCCAGGAAGTCATCAACGTATGGAAGCTGCATCAATGTGAACGAGAAAAGTTCAAGGTGACCTTCAAGTTGTGAAGCTACAGCTGGAGATTTATTGAGCAATGCTTGATTTTCTCCGTCATCTTTTCCGCCAAACCACTGACACAAAAGGTAACCTTCACTACATCCACTCATTCAGCCTCAGTTGACTGGTGTGTGCAGTCATTTTGGACTGCAGTTGCTTATCTTGGTGTCCAGGTGGCGCTGTGGTCTCACCATATGGCTGCAAAACGACCATGTGAATCAAGTAGCACTGCAGGGTGTGTTTTCACTCCAACAGGAATGTCTTCGTCATGCTGTGTACACAAGCAAAAAAAATAATTACACAAATATAAACTGTGATTAACACAAATAGTACAATGCCAACACACTTTTCCAGCAGCTTGGACCAATTCCCAGTTACACTCCATAAATCCCACTGACATTTGAGCAACCCACGGGACTTTGCCCATCTTCCGTGACCTGAAACAATCCATAATAACCTCTGGCCCCTGACCTTCTCAGTTGTCATGTCGCTCCAGAAGTCCAGTGAGAAGTGACTGGAGCTCTGGAGAGAGGCACTTTGCAAAATATGTCACTCTGTCTATCTGGGAGGACAAAAGAAGAGGACAAAGCTTTTTATTAAACTTGTAAGCCCCGAGGCAGCCTGCCGAGCCACACTGAGATACCACAAAGATAGTCGTATGGACTGTAAAGAATGACTGTATAAGCACAGGATTTATAGGGGTCTGGTGAGACACATTTGGAATTTTGACATTCACCCTTCTCTCTTAAGGTCAACAATTAAACGTGACAATAATAGTGATATTTCAATGTAACAAACAAATGGTGTCTTATTCATATGGTTTTGAAATTGTGTTAAAAAACAGGTTAAGACTATGTGATAGGTGATGTATAATTGCAGAGCTAATTTTCCCAACAAAGATGTAATGAATGGAACGGGGGGTTGTAATTATATATCGCTTTTCTAGTCTTGATGGCCACTCAAAGCTGCTTTACACTGCAGTTTTGCTATTCACCCTTTCACTGACACTTTCATAGAGTGCATCGACTGTATGTGCGGTACATTTTTCTATTGCACGTCTTTCATACCCATTCACATGATGGCGGCACAGCCGTCAGGAGCAACATGGGGTTACGTGTCAAGGACACAACGGCATGTAGAAAAGTGAAGCCGAGGAATGAAACCCACAACCTTTGAGTTGAAAGACGACTCGCTCTTTCACTGAGCTACAGATGGTACCTACAACTGTGTGTGACTTTGTCATACAATCAACTCCCTACATAAACTCCTCCTACCGACTTTCCTATCTACAAACACACGTACAAATTTTGAATCTGTAGCTTCTGTGTCCACTGTGATGAGTAACATACAGTAGGTCATTGTTCCAATTGGTAATATGCAATAATTGCACACTGTAGATAATTTAAAATGCCTTCAAATCATGTCACCTGTCTTGTTTTTGCACAACTATTCTTTCTTCATTCGTTTTATAGCCCCCATAAAAAAAGTTACTACCTAACCTTAACTTAAACCTAAACACAATTCACATCTCACCCTTTCTCCTTAACCAGGGCCACAGGAATTAGGTTCTGCCTCATTACGACTGGGCTTTGGTTCCCGTGTGGACTACTGGATCTGACAAGGTCAGTGTTTATTCCTTAAAACGTAACAACGTAACAAAACGTGTGCACACACACACATATGGTGTGTAAGTGACAGGTTATCCATCAAACCCTCAATAAGCTCAGGATCTGGGAACTGCCGTCTAAATGAGAAACCATTGACTAGGAAACTGTGTGGTAATGGGGTCTGCTTCTGATTGGATAAGGCGGCTGAACTGAGAGCAGGGACACGGCTGAGCCACCTGCGTTCGTGTGGTGGACTAAAAACAAGACAGCAAAATGAGAAACTGAAAAGGTGAAACGTAGAGAAAGGGGTATTAGACTAAGAGCGATGGGATTAAAACTGCTAATTGCCTCTCTCGCTTGTGCTCATTGCTTGAAGACACTAAAGACGTAAGGCTAATTAACAATTAGTAATTGTCAACAAGTCGATGCTGAGTGGTAGTGTGATTTAAAGTAGTGTATTGCAATGATTAATACCAGTATGGCACATATTCTGTGTGCAGCTAATGGTTTTGACATTTAGCATTTGACACAGGCTTTGCTGCATCTTTGTGTGTGTGTGTTTGTGCGTGTGTGTTCCGTATCACTGAGCCTGCAACAGGCCGATAATGCTCTGAGCATCACCTGGCAGCAATGTTTATTGATCTGATGATGCATGCTGGGAGAAAAGATTGCTTTCAAAGGTCAATGTTAATACCAGAAGGTCATCGTGTTAACTCAGTGCTATTGTTTGTTTGCATGTGTGTCGACTGCATTTATGTCGACGCGTGTGCGTCAAACGAGGTCATCTTTGAATTGATGAGTTTCCAAGTACATTGTTGTCCAGTCATTTTCCCCATTTTTTCAGTCCTCCAGTCACAGCAGGTGCAGAGTACAGATGTTATGACATTTATTGATGGCATCGGCATATTTTTATGAATCCTTGCACTATGTCCTCCTGTCACAGGCGCCGTCACATCCTGAATTGTGTGTGTGTGCATGCCTGTATTTGGCATGTGAATGTCGTGTAATGATATCTAATGTCCATCTTTTTTTTAATTATTATTTTGTGACCTTGTGCCGCTGAATGAAACAACAAAATGAAAAATAAATCAATTAATTAATGAAACACAACAATTTCAAATGACCAAAATGCAATCACACAACGCTCAGCTGGCAGAGCATTTAATAAGAAAGGACTGTGCAAAATTGCAAAGCAAAACAAACAGAGCCTTAATTAAATAGAATCCGTCACTGATAATGAAATTAATTTGACTGAAAGAGAGAGACATAGTGAGTCTTTCTCTTAAATGAGCACAAAGTTGGGATATGAGGCTTCTTTCTGAATTGGAAAATATGTATTTATTTCATTATTTCATGATTAATTTAGGGTACTTTTGTTTATGTAGGTTGTGTCTGGATACTTTTCAGACTCTATCCAGAATTTGCAATTACAATTACTGGCCACTTTATCGAGCAAAACCTAATGAAGTGGCAGGAGTGGCACCCAGTGCGATCGACTCACTCCTGCTTCCGTAGCTGACTTGTGAGAAGTGGTTGTTTATCGTTGTTGCTGTTGTCTTGATATCATTTCTACACAGTCAGTCACAGCCATTTTTCTCTGACCTCAGCCATTCACAAGGCATTTGCCCCCAGAGAGCTGCCACTCACTGTGTATTTTTGGACCATTCTCTGTAAATTCGATGGTTATGAGTGGAAAATCCCAGTAGAGCAACACCACAATCAAAGCCACTTAAATCACCTTTCACCACCACTCTGCTGTTGGGTTTGAACTTCACAGCAGGTCGTCTCAACCATGCTTACATGCTTAAGTGCATTGAGTTGCTGCCAAATCATTGGCTGATTACATATTTGTGTTAATGAGCACCTCAATAGGTATACCTAATAAAGTGACCGATGAGTCTAGTTAACAACAGTGGAAAAAATACTATTGATTGAACTGTATAAATAATGAGTAATGAATTCAGGTGGCACTGGAGTTTTGGCCGTGAACTGCAGACATGTGGGCCAATGCCGCATTGTGTTGGCCACTGTTCTGTAGCTGAAGGTTACCGTCAGCTCTCTCATAACATATTTTGGACAGGGTCTCAGAGATTCTTACTTTTCAACAGCTGAGTTTAATTATAATAAAGAGGGGAAACATGGCCCCGGAGAAAGTCAACCTGCTGGAAAATGGTTGGAGGCAGATGAAGAGCCAGCTCCATGAGGAGCTGCAGACCAAAAGATGGCTGATATGAAACTGTTTATAGACTGCCTTTACCTAGTTGTTCAAAAATACAAATAGCTAAAGGGTAGTGGAACAGTCGAATAGCAGGTGTGATGCTCTGGAGGCGAGCCTGCCACAGGAGTTGGCTCGTAGGAGAGTGCAAGAGGTGGAAAAATGAACAAACCACACTGTTGAGTAGTGGTTTAAAAGCAGGAATGGAATGTTTTTGGATGTTAAATACGGCGCTATTTTGATGTTTTCAGAAGCTTGTCACCAATATAAAGGGACAGGAGGAGAGCACAATTCTTAACAAGCACAATAACCAAATTCAATAGAAAGACGAGATCGAGAACAAAAGACAAGGAGGAGGGAACAAAGAATAGTGACCATAAATGACTGGAAATTTAAAGAAAGCTACAGCTAGAGCCACTTTTCCCGTTTCCAAGACCTATTCTTTATCTTCTCTTTTCTAGCCCCTTATATTTACCCTTTACTCTTTCTCCAAAGCAAAACCTTTATCATTCACCCTCGCTTGAGTTACATTAGCCTGTCTAAGCCTTTCTTATTAAAAATACAGGACACATTTTTCAAGTACTACTGTGTTGAATTTGATTTGGAGGAACATATCCAGTGTTTGATAATTGTCTCTTTTTTTTTTTAATGTTTCACTGTGTCATTTATTTTAAAATTCAAGTCGACAATTATACCTAACAAACCACTGTGAGAGTTAGAGGTCTGGTGAAGTAGTCATTGTTTTGTCGGGTAAAATTACTTTCAAGTCTGGTTTTGTGAGTCATTACCAGCCACAACAGTGTAGGTGGGATTTTTTTTCACCTTGTGAACAAGGAATTAGGATATAGAGGAAGTTTTGTTTATTGTGGCTGCTGTCGTCTGTCTGTGGGATGGGTTGGGATTCACCTGTGTCTTATGAGTTCCTCTTGTGTGCACTTATCCCTCCTTCCCGTGGTATATTTAGTCTTCGGGCTACCCAGTCTCTTTTTTGGTTCATCTGTTCAATTTTGCTATTTGTACCAAATAATTAAAATATCATTGATTCAAATTAACGTTGCTCTTTCCAATATTTCTCCTGCATACAATCGTATCTCACTGTTCCATAACTCCTGGCATTACTTCTTCGGTCCATGTTTGAGTCGACCAGTGAGTTTTTTTCTGTAATAAACTGTCTCTCAGCCACTATATTCAAGCCATGAAGGCCTACACGTACTGTATTCAAATGCAGCGCAGGAGTTTCGTTTGTTGGGTTCTTTTAGAGGTCAGTCTATGACAGGGGATCAGTGTAAGGCAGACAGAGGGCAGATTGATTTGACCTCCATTTTTCTCTCTCGCCATCACTAGATGTTTATCCCGTTTAGCGTGACGGACTTGGCTGTGTGCTGTTGTGTTTGTGCCTTCTGTCCATGTGTAGCTCTACAAAGGACTGACCCTGACTGCGGTTGATAGATTGTACTGAACTATCAGTCACAGACCAGGGGAAGGGAGAAAAAGATGGGTTGGAGGAGACGGAGGGAGGCATTTTGATGGTGTCCCTGTGAAGCGAACGACTAGACAAGCGTTGAGTGGGATAGGCTCTCACTATGAGCTGACATATAGTGATGAGCTGTCAGGCTGGTTTTGTTTTTTCCTCATTAACAAGTCCACCAAAGGTTGCTTTTGTAACCAGAAAACCACTTGATGAGCCTGACCAGTCGGCTGGCTCAAGATAGCATGTTCAGGGATGCACACACACACAAAAAAAAACAATTTACCATGTGTCAAATGTTGTTGTGCTTAAAACACCTCTTTTGAAGGAGGTGGAAAGGGCTGCTGCATAATGTGAAGGGAGTATAACGGCACAAGAGGCTGAGGCCACACGGTTAATAGGAAACTTTCTTAAATGCTGCAAGTGAAACAAAGTAGGGGAGTCAGCGTGAACCCCATTAACCTTATCTGTGATTAGAGATCCCTAATTACAAGCAAATGAATACATTCTAATCACCATAGGCATCGGGAAAAATAATTAATTAAGTGATTGTTTAAAGGGTATTATGGGAGTTTGTGTTTTCAGACGTTTTCCACATTTTTGGCTATCTTCTCGAAGGTGGATGCTCAAAACACAACAAAACTATGGCAGATGAGCAGAGACACACACCAATTTATTATCCATCTTTCTGTATTTCAGTCAGTGACAACATAAGTCAATATGTGTGTGTGTGTGTGCATACACACATACAAACGTCTAAATAGGCGTAGGAACTATTGTGTATAGCGCCCCTGTCATTCTGTCTCTCTCACACACACACAAGTGCACACACACTTGACAAAAAAGCAAGCCATAATGAAGCTCTTACACATTCGGCGCTGAGCCGAATCTCCTCATTGTGTTTTCATGATTAATGGTAACGAACGAGCTTGAATCTTGAATAGATTGAATGCGAGCTCGCAACTTATTAATCAAACTGCGATACTTGAAACAAATAATGCTTTCACTGCATCTCAGCGAGGAGAAATTGAGTGTAATCCCTCTTCTCTACTTCAATTTCCTCAAACACAAAATCAAATATTTATTGAGTCTGCTCAACATCTGCGCACAGGTATTCTCATCATTGTTGGCATCTGTTTGGGGTGTCTGCATATGCTTCTTTTTCAACTGATGTTTCCCGAAGTGTCTCTGTGCTCATTGCAGGACAGGTACATCAGTCTTGACATCACTGGCAAATTAATGAGAGTGCTGTTTTTAGCTCCTGCACTGTCTGCCTGTCTGTCTGACCCATTGCCACAGTCACTCTGCCCTTGAAACTCAGGAAAAAACATCTTATTTTTCCCACAAATATAACACTAACCTTCAAACTATGGTCTGGTTAAATGCAGTGGTGTGCTACACAATAGTAAGACATTACATTATAAATATCTTTATTTATTTATTTATTTACATTGAATTCTTACGTTATTTAGTTGTATTTACTTTGCGGTGTTTGGCTCCTCTCCTTGGAGCCTTTAAAACATAAAAGCCACTGTAATAACATTTTCGAGCAAACTTAGCCACCTTTAGCTCCCACCACACAATGATCCTATTTTCCATCGTGTCTCATGAGTTGTGACCCAGAAAGTACAACTACGGCTGGGACTCACTAGTGAGCCCTGACCCTCTATTTGGGGAACACTGGACCAGAGCACATCTGTATTCAGCCTGTACTCATATTGTCATTGGCCAGTGCCCAGACTCGTAAAGATGGATGAAGCTAAAGCCCAGCCTAATAACCAGTCTATCCCCCCGGGGGGGTCTAGCACTGCACTCCTCTGTCACCTGGGTCCCTGCACTGTCTCCATATTGACTTAGGCATTTTATTTTCATGCATGCATATTCATCACCTGAGTAACCTATACAACCACCATGCTGCCTGGGAAACCTCTCTATATTTCCTCCTGTTTCTGCCTTTCTCATTTTGTATTATTGTAACCAACACTCATTAGCTATACCTCTCATATGCTCTGAATCACTAACTCTAAATAATGAATTTGCGTCTTATTAAACACTGATCCTAGGTCCTTTGCTTAGACGGGCAAAACAATCTATTCAGATGTTGTTGCTGTCCAGAATGTACTACACACCAATGTTGTATTTCTATTTCTGACTCCATCAAAAACAGGGAACCACTGCGATTTTTTTTCTCCCCAACAACCAAACACGATTCAGGAAGCAGGTGACAGAGAGGAGAAATGTAAAGGTCATGGTACATTGGTCACGGAGAGGCAGGCGCTGGTAGGATGTTTACAGGTCAAATGCACAATATGTTTCAGTTCAGTTCGCAGAAGAAGCAGTGAACAGAAAAAAATGGATTATCAAATAAAAGCCACAGAATACAATACTTGGTGAGGCTGCATTTGTGTTTTATATGGAATCTGTCCTTAAATTGAAAAAAAGTGGGGGCTGTAGGAAGAAAATAGAAGTGGGATGCTGCTCTCCTAACCACTCAGAAAAAGAATCAGGCCACAGAGAGAATGAGGAGCTCTCTGCAATGTGTTTGGGCTCAGCATTGGTATTGAGCAGAGGCTCTTGAGTTACAGTAGCCAAGTGCTTTTGTGGCTTTGTGTGGATCATAATCAGAGTGCTGTGTGGGTGAGTGAATGTCGACACATTTGTGTTACTGTATGCATGAGTATGTGCATTGTGAGGCAGGATGTTCTACAACAGCAGCAGCAGCAGCAGCAGCAGCAGTATTGTTCCAACCTCCCCTCATACTCTTCCTTCCTTCCTTCCCTCCCTGGGTGTGGACACCAAACAGGGACAGATTGCTCTGTGCTGCTCCTGTATTTGGAGATGACCTGTGGTGTCGTAGGTGATGATGACTGGCCTGGTGACAAATAAGGCCAGGTGGCTGTGAGAGGCCTACAAAGCAGGCAACACCAGAGGGCATGCTGTGCTCTGCCATGTCACACCACAGCACCACACAGCACCACTCCTCACCAACACCATTAAAAATGACAAATGCTCTCATCAACTTCTTCCCCAAGTTAGCAACTGCTGCCTGATGCTCCTGAAGCTCTGTGCCTGCCCCAGTTCATCCTCTGGCCTTTGCCACAGTTGCAACGTCCATTTATTAAAGCAGTCACATTTCATTTGCCGCGCATTTGATTTTTGTCACTGTAAAGGTTAGGAGTTGAGTCACAAAGGAGTGCAGAAGATGGATGTGGGGGAAACGGTTCAGGCTGCTCATATTTAAGAGTGACATGTGACCTATTAGGATCCGCACAAGGACACCGGGGTGTAAATTAAAATAGAGGCATGGTTTTTACAAGTCACACACTATTTTGAAAGCCCTACTTTTCTTTCCATTCATGAAGTCCGTACAAAGTGAAACAGGTGAAAAGTATCTGGGCCAGTGTGCTGTGCGGGGACAGCAGTGAAGTATTAGGTCATCTAGTGGCCTGGGGTAAAACCGGGTCCACTCAGGCTGTAGATTAACAAATCCATCCCGTCCCACTGCTCAGGGGACTTGGGGACATATCTAGCCCAACACAGGTGTGGTTCTGGGCTACAGGGCAGAAAATGCCCTCTTCCTCTGCTGAAGCGGACCCTGGTTCTCTGTCCCTGCGGGGAAAAGCCCATTGTGTGGACCATCTGTTGCAGCACACATGCAGACAAAAGAGGGCGACAGGGGCGAGTGGGGGTGGGAGCTGATGTGCGAAGCCTGTTTAATATCATTAGGGGGTGCAGCTGAATTTGCCAATGCCATTTAAGAACATCTGCATTGTAAATGGAGTTTGAACTTGTGTTGGAGAGATGATGTAAAAGGATTCTTTAGACTGTTGTCAAAAATGCATGGGGTCGATGGGTTGGAGAGTTTATATATCATATTTCATATAAACTATATATGTATGTGTGTGTGTGTATATATATATATATATATATATATATATATATATATATATATATATATATATATATATATATATATATATATATATGTGTGTGTGTGTGTCTATATCCACACACACTTTATTTTTACTTTTTAGGATATTAAAAACCCAAAATGCATGTGACTTCATACACTTGTAGATCAATAATCATCTCATAAGGTCTGACATGCACAATCCATTTCTCCATGACAATACCAATCCAGACAGTTTTTGTTATGTTACAGCTTTCTTCTGCCAGTAATATCTATGGGAATAGTATTTTTCCTGTGTTGATAAATGAGATGCAATATTGCCTAAGTCATTTTATTTGTTCATCACTGCAGATGTTCAGTGGGGTGGAGAGGTGACACACAGGCTGTCAGGCTGCTGCTTACAAATGAATACAGAATTTAAGAAAGAAAGAAGACATACTCTTTTTTTAATTGAATTGTTTAAAACACCCTTGTGATTTTCTTAAATGGAATATATCAGGCCTTGATCGAAGATAATATTACACACATTCAACAATGGGAGGTGAAGGTTACCATATGGGAATCACTGAGCGTGATAGATTGTCTTACAGCAGTATCACAACAAAAACTAACCTTGATCTACAAAATATTTATATAGTTTCACCTGTTTTGAAATATGTTTAATAAAATGAGGTTAATATTATCATTCTCATCATCTATTGTTCTTTATGTGTGTTTGAGTCTTCACTCTTATAATACCATGTGGAATGAGCCACATGTGTTTATGTGTGTATATGTATGTATGTATATATATATATATATATATATATATACATATATACACATATATATATACACATATATGTGTATATATATATATGTGTATATATATATATATATATATATATATATATATATGTATGGAATGAGCCACATGTGAGTCACGTCATATATAAGTAAAAAAAACTTATATAAAAAAACTTATATATGAGTAAAAAACCTAATCTAGCCTTTTATATCGTGTCCCATGGGGTTAGGCTTGGCTCTACCAGGAATGCAGTACGCGTGAAAGCCCTACTGGAGGCGCTATTTCCTTTCAGTGCAGCGGACGCGGCTTCAAATAGGTCAAGGAAAAGTTTTGTGTTTTGACAATGCGTGCTGGGCGGAGCGGCGGGCCGTGGATTGGTTAGTGAGTTTGAGTTCCCAGTCGATGATTGGCCCCTGCGCTCTAATGGGGCTGTGAGCAGGCGATGCTGGGTCCCCCCCCCCCTCCTTCTCGCTCCTCTCACCCCTCAGTCCCCACACTCCACTCTTCCCCTGCGCTGATTGTCACACATTGTTTACTACGGCTTGAAATGTGACTCACAACAACACGGGCTTATCTGCTGGAGGAGCGCGCTGACAACTGAGCGGGATTCTGGTTCTGACGCGCGCCGTGCGTCTTGGTTATTTTGGGGGGGGAAACACGCTGTGGAGACTATACCCTTCTGCCATGACAGTGGATTTGTTTGCGCTTTTATGCGTGCTGGTCATCACATCCTCCGCGATGGAAGGTAAATGAGAAAGTGGGATTGGGATTGATGTGGGTGATGCTCCCTCTGTCTGTCTCCAAGGATGCTCGTGGTGTTTGTTCCGCGTGGGGCAGCCGCGCTTTGCCCGCGGCTGAGAGCATCCACGGATGTCATCCACGCGGATGGCACCGGGTCGCCGTGTTTACAACGCCGTATATGAGTTTGTGCGCGGCACTTGTTAGTTTGTCCACGTGAAGCGGGATATTTTGCTTATTTGGACCTGATTTGTTTATGTGCGTCAAATGCGTAAATGGTAGTTTAACAGTGCTCATTTATAATCTTTCGTTGTCCGCGTTTTATTGATCGGGAGTGCCATAAACCTCTTAGATTGTCGTTATCCCACTTACTTGTGTCTGTCAAACCTTTTCACGCGTCTTTCATTAAATTGCACAGGAAATACTATCGCCACACGCCTGTGAGCATCACGCTGTGACAGTTTGAATTGTCCAGACAAACTCTCAGATTGTGAATTGAGCTTTCAGGATATTCTACATGTCCCTTGGATTTTATGCCAAATATCATTGTCATTATTATGTTACTGTTATAAATGGACGTTTCTATTCAAAAAAAACACTTCTGCTGCCACTCCTCTTTTCTCACACAATCTTTCTTCTCCCTCCATATCTCAGTCCCCTACTTTTTGCCTTTGTCTCTCTGCATCTTGTCCCACTTTTCTCCCCTTTCTTTCTCTCACATCTAGACAAGCCGTGGTGCCACTAGTCGCTGATATCGCCTCAGTTAAACACGTTTTTCATTTCCGCTGTGGGCCCCAAGGGACCGAACACTGGGTTGTGTAGCCTCAGAAATAAGCTGCTGGATGGATAACCCAGCAGCATCATGGGTATATAGTGTCCCCTTTCATTTTATTGTACAGTAGCTCATCCTTGTCTAATAAAACTGCAACAGGAACACACAAACATTCCCCGCGCCTGTCTGTAAAAAGCATAAATAAGTAAATTAGAGGCACAAATAAAATGAGATTTCTCACATGCAGCTTTTCTCTTTAATCATTTACAACTCTGCTCCTGCACTGCTCCCAGCTCCGCCTGCGCTCTGTAATTCGTCGCTGGCGTTCTTTTTTGTGCTCATCAGATTTCAGCACAGCAGTGGATACCAAGCCCAGACCCAGATTGCTCTCTGCTTCTCTGCAAGGATGGATATTATTTATTTATTTATTTTTATGTTTGCCCAGTTTGAAATGACAGCAGAAATGTCAATTCAGATAGACAAAGTGTGTGTGTGTGAGTGAGTGAGAGTGAAAGTGAGAGTGAGAGAGAGAGAGTCTGAGGAATAAAATTTCCCATCGTGGAAAGGGGTGTGGGATTTCCTCTTAAAAAGTGGGATGAGAAAGAAACAGATGGGCAGGGAGATGGCCCCTGGGTTACCCCGGTAACAAGGATGAAAGTGATTTCCTTGTTTGGGTCGCTAATTGAAAGGAGACTGTCCCATGGGCAGATGAAAATCCTCACTGATCTGAACTCCAATCTGTTGCTTTTTCATTTATTTTTTGGTGGGTTTGAACGTGTACTCATACATGTGCGCCTGGATTTCTGTTTGAGTGGAGTCTCTCCAGTCACCATAAATGTAATTACATCGCTCATTATCATGAAGTGGCGGTGATCTCTGTGTGTATGTGTTTGTAACGTGAGAGTAAACAACAGCCCGGACCATTATGGACACACAGTTGTGATGAATTGAATGATTTATTTGACCTCTCTGCTTGTTCATACGCTCATTGTAAACCCTGCACACGTCATTGCATGACTGATGAACTGTGGGAATGAAAGTCATATGGCGACAAGCATGACAGAGTGGACAGACAGTTGGGAGACAGCTGATCATTACCCGAAAAATGAGACCGAGAGTTGGAGCTGTTGTGTGTGTTGCAATGTAAACCTGTGTGTTTGTGCGTCTCAGTGCGGGTGCAGCGAGCTTAATCGCGTGTGAAGTTGATTACAGGACGTTCAATTTAAAAATTTTACAGAAGCAGTGGGGCAGTCGAGCCCAAAACTCAGGAGAGTGGCGATGGGGTTTTGCATGTCATTAGAAAAAAAAGCATGTCCAGTGCTCTGTTTCACCCTCATTTGTCTGCTCTCTGCATTTCTCCCCTCTGCCCATACCTTTCCTCCTCATTCCTCTATCCCACTCTGTCTTCCATCATTCTTTTCACTAATCTCCACGTTTTCCCTCTTGTCTCCCTCCTACCTTTTTCCACTCATTCTCTCTGTGGTGAGCGGATGGTTGTTGCCAACAGCGGCAGTAATTCTCCCCTACTCACAGAGCCATTGCTTATTTCTGTTTGCCCTTAAACCAATTAGGCTTAGATAAGCCCGGTCATTTAACGGCCTGGAACTGGGTAGTGGATGGAGGAGGAGCAGGGGAGGGGAGGGGAGTGAAGGGAAGGGTGATGGAACAGCGGTTGAAAGATAGGTGAGTACCAATGAAGATAAAAAAAAAAGATGAAGGAGGGAGGTCAGTGAGTTCCAGAAAAGATACAGTATATGCATGTTTTACAAATGAGTAGTCTGCTGTTGAATGATGATGCCGTGGAAGTGAATAAACACAGAGATGTCCAAGTGATTTGACATACAGTAGTGTGTGTGCCACACTACAATTACAGTAAATGAGCAGCAACATTCAGTATGACACTATGATACATGAACATTAGTAATGCACTCCTAACAGTCCCATAGGAATTTGTGTTAAGTACGTGCACTGTATTGTGGTAATGCCTCATCCTGAGGGGCCGAGTGGATGGAATGGAGACCTCTGTAGCTTGAATAAACAATAATAATGATGATATCTTAAGTAAGCTATAATAGTCACAGAGACCAGAAGGAGTGGAGTGAGTTATTCATAAGGACAAAGCAACTTCTAGCTCTCGCCTCTACTGCTCATCAGGAAATGGTTTTGAGCCAAACACGGACATGGATCTCCAAAGGCACACATGCGACACACCGCGATGACCTTAGTTTGGAGAGAAGCCAGCTATAATTGTTGCCATTATTATCTCTTCGTACAATAGTTTGTTCAGGCTCACGTTGAGATTGAGATACCCCACCTGAAACATAGAGTGTTTTCATACGTTGCTTGTTCTTCCGAAACCAGGTGCGTTTCTCCCCTAGATCAGTTCAAATGGGTTTGTGTGAACACAGCAAACGCACTCCGTTCCGGCACAAATCAACCGCGCTGAGAGACTGCCGCTGCAATCACTCCACGGAGTGGTTCGTTGGCAGTGTGTACACAATGTATGAGTCATATCCAGCAGCATTTACCCACAAACTGGTAAGACCAACAGCACTGTTGCAACTGTGCCACTGCCAGCAACAACTTTGGTAAGCGGCGTTTGAGCGACATGTTGAAAAGTCTTTAACCAAACAGCTTACCTGATGCGCCTTTGAAACCCACACTGTCCAGAGGCTGCAGATCAGTGCATCTTATCATCAGACATATGGTATTGTTTTCTCTGCGTAGCCTATTTGCTCGAAATGTTGCTATGTCACCATCCAGAAAACGTCAAACGGCAAATTTCCCTCAAAATTCCAACCAATCACAAAGCCTTTGACAAGCACGTAGCGTTGAGAGCATGCCGAGTCTCCACTGCAGTGTGAAAATGAATCGACCTAAGGTTAAGTGCAACATTGTAACATATTACTCCCTGAATCGGAACGGAATACAGGTATGAAAGCACCCTTAAATCTTGCCTCAAAAATTGAGCCTGTAGTAATGGTGCACTGTGTTTAGTATTGCACTGAATAGGGACTTCACGGTGTATAAATGTTCCCACTGGGAGAAAACTCAAACGCATGACAACACTGGTGCTACTAATTACACTGGATATTTTATAGGAAAAGACATGAGTCGGCACAGTATCCACAGGGCATTTACTTTGATCTCTAACACAACTTCAGTAGTATTGTGTTGATAAGACGTGCTCATCGCACAGAGTTTGCGGACTTCTTAATTAATGTTATCAGGAATCTGGCTTGGCATCAGTTAAAACCTGAAATGTTTGCCATGAAAGGGCAATTTTTTTTTTGCTTTGACTCCCAAATCCTCTAATTTGACAGAAGACTCCTGTGATAGCACTCTGCTCTGCAGGTGCACAAAGCAGATACACTCGGTGTATAATTATATTATCCAACTTAATTTTGTAACTCGAATTTTACAATTTCTTTATTTGATGAATTCATTCATTCAGAAAAAAAAAACAACAACCAAGAACTCCACAGTAGGGTTGGTTGGAAATGAATGTAATCAGTGTGTGCCTGAACACCTTGTGATACCAGTACCACCGGCAACTGCGGCAACCCTAGTACTAGATGTGAATGCACGCGTTCACGAGATGTGCAGAGGAGACAGCCTGTAAAAAGATTCCCATTGAGTCTGTAATGGATGTAAAAGAAAGTTTGCTCTCTTCCTCTGGTCTCCCATTTAAAATGGTTAAAAAATAGCTTGAAAACACGGTAGCAACACTGGCCCAAGGGCTGAGGGGTGTTAGAGCTTAATAGATGTGATAGGTTGCATGTGTGTGAGTGTACAAGTGTATTTTGACCCTTGGCATTATTGCTGATCTGGGAACACCTAAAGTAGAATTCAATTTCCCACTACTTTTGTACCACCAGTGTGTGTATTATTCGTTTGGATTTCTGTGGCGTCAGTCGACTGCTGAAGCCATTATAGCTGCCAGGGGCAGCGGACGTGGCTTCCTCCTATAATGGAGGCTTTATTTTTTGCCCACAGTGAAAAGACTACCTGGTGTTAAGGTGTGCTTACCCAGCCGAGTTGGCTACGGCGACCCCCGTTGCAGACCTTGGCCTGCAGCTCATGTCCCTGCAGTGCTTGTAAATGTTTTCTGGCTTTTTCTGTGAACACTGTATGTTTGCATGTGGCTAATGTGGCAATAATCTGGGGTTAGTGCAAACATTGCAATGTTGTGCTATTGAATATTTTCTCTTTGATAATTATTGCCCTCCCCTTCTCTCTGTCTCTCTCCCCCTGTCTTTCTCTCACACATACAGACAGAGCTCACTTTACCCAGAGACATCTGAGCTTTGGAAAGGCCAGATGGTGGATGCAGGTTGGGGGCTTGTGTGCATGTACACATTTTTGTGTACATCTCAGTGTGTTATCAGTAGAGAGAGAAAATGACAGCGAGAGAGAGAGAGAGAGAGAGATAGAGAACACAACAGCACTATGCACTATTCTCTGTGTGTTTGTGTATCCAGTTTCATTTTATTCCAGACAGACTTGTTTGCTTCTTCTATTTTCCGTTCTTTACCACGCGTCGTCCCGGACACCTCCAACACATTCCTGTGTCCGGAGATTTGCTGTGGCGATGCTATCAGCAGTGTAAGGTTCCATCCGTTTCACTCCGCGCTCGGCCCTTATCGGAGCAGGTGGCCGACTGTGGGAAGAGGGCGAAGGACGTATCTGTGCGATCTCGGGGAGAAGCAGGCCCAATACATCAGCAACATACGCAACACATTAGAGCACCGGAGTGAAAGTGGTGACGCTTGTGACACAGTTCAACCTCAAACTGTGTGAGTCATCTGTTTCCTGCTAAAGCCAGTTGTCTTAAATGGCAAAGATACGGCAGACACAGATGCACACACCCACAGATAGACGCGCCAAGGCATGATGTGCACAAGAGCGCAGACTTAGAGATAACCCTGTAGGCCACATCTAGTGGAAAATGGCTAGTAATTGATTGGGCACAGTTTTCCCACCACTAAAGGATAGTGGTGTTAAACATGTGTTTTTTTTATGATTCTAATTCTCAGGCCTTTCCCCTCCATTATCATCTGTCCCACAGATTGGGTGATACAGTAGTTGTTCAGTCAGCAGGAAAGTGGAGCCTCTCCGATATTTGTCGAGGGGCGAGAAAAGAAACCAGTGATTATCGAGTTTTATTTCCCACTATTTACACAGCCTGTCTTCTGGGGCCAAATGCTTACTGCACTGCACTCAACTTTTCTCTTCCACCCCATGACCCCTTAAACCCCTGTCCACACAGCACAGGCTGGTCCACATCCATAACGGCCTGTTGTTGACTTGACCTCATGGCCATTTATTATTTTCTTCTTGATTCTTTTTTTTTTCTTTTCAAGACATTTTCATTAGAGCTAAAGATAAAGATAATTTACAATTCAGTGGCTTTTATTGTATTTATTTTATTTTATTTGGCCTCTTTATGACTCTTGCTACTTTCTAAGTAATGATCTGAAAGTAGTGTCTGGAAATAATTGGTTGTTTCTCCAAGTTTCTCTCCCCGCCCTCACCCACCTCTGTACCCCCTACACTCTTCCTTAGTTAAAAACACATGTATTTATAAAGCATTATGGATTTTACTTAAAGGGAAAATTGTAATGTGACCCCCGTTCTTCTGAAGACATAATACTAAGGAACAGGAAAGGGGCTAAAGAGACTGTTGGGGGTGTAAGGTTGTTGTAACAAAGAGGCTCATTTAAGATAGTTATAATGAGATCTGTTTTTGGGTCAGGCCCAGAATGATTTAATTTAACTTTTAAACCCTACGGCTCAGACTTGAGGGCTACATGTGGCGAGGCTGGTGGATCAGAGGCTGACCGGAGAGTGGAAGGAGGCAGGTAAATGATGCAGTGATTTGGTGACAGTCGGTGCGTGGGAAACTTTTTAAAGTCTACAATCAGACTGATAAGTTTATCAACGTAGCTCACGTTGCACTGTACAAACTCCCTACATTTCTCCGTGTTTATTTAGGAACTCCCATGCATTTTTACTCTTTGACTGACCGTGTCATACGCATTGTACTCTTTAGGTCTTTTAGGTTGTATCTTTCTATATTTTGTATCTCTTGTATCAGCGTTTGTTGTTTGTTAAAGTGCTTTATAAATTAAGTTGGATTGGATATTGGATATATTGAATTTTTTTTTACCTTTAAAGTGATCCGGCAGCTCAGTGGATGCTGTGTTTCCATTGCTCAGGGGAATTAAAGGCAGAGTGCTAATAGGTCTGAAATTACAAACAGTGGCGCACACTGCTCCGCTTCTGATTAAATAAAAGCTGGCTTCTCCACAGGCAGTTTCTCATCGGGACTGACGCGTATACACACACACACACACACACAAGCACAGATGTGTGCACGTACATACACATACTGTACATATACACACAGCTTTGATGTGTGGAAAGGAAATGAGTAGAGATGGAGAGCTAAGGACTCGGGCCTGGGGCCTGTCCCATTATTAATGAGTAAGTGCCAGCGCTGCTCCCAAGTTCAGGACATGTGGACATATTTCACCATGTGCCTGCCCTTCTCCTCACATAAATGTAATCTCTTATTAAACATTAGGTTCTTGGCAAGAGCGAGGCAGATGGAGAGAAAGTGTGCATGAATATTTGTGTCACACTTTGTGTGTCTACGTTAGAATGAGAAATGGAAATTGTTTGGTGGAGAGCAACAAAGTGCCTGTACAGGGCAAAATGGGAAGTCAGTGTATGAGAGGGACACTGATGAGCCAATGAGTAGCAGTGGTGGGAGGACAGTTTTCACACAGTATAAAACTAAACCCCTACATGTGCCAGACAGTGTTCTACCCAATGTTGTTCACTTCTCTTGATGGAAAAGAAGAAATAGTGTTTTTTTTTGGAGGGAATTAATTATTGATTCGAGGCTCGGAGGGTAATGAGAAATTACCAGCAGTCTCCTAAATGGCTAATTAGAAAACTGACAAGGTGGAAGAGGCATTTTCTTAAAAACAGCCTAGGTCAAAGGTGTTTTGTTTTGGCTCTGTCCTGAATTTATTTACAAAGATAATACACCTAAATAAAAGGACTCCTTTGTCTGAGAATGCAATGGTTTAGAAAGAGTACTTTAGGAAAACTTTAGGAAAATTAAAATATTGTGATGTTTTATGGTCTATTCTTTTAAGCACTGTATCAATACAAATATTTTTTTTACTGTGGTTTTCTGCTGTAATATATTGTTTTTTTGTGATAAAAGTCACTGCAAATAAATTAATAATTTATGAATTAATGATGCGAAGGCAGATTGTGCTGTGCGTAGTTCGTTCATACAGTTGTCTTGATTTAGCGACCTATCAGCCCATCAGAAAATAGTATTCACTGTTGCTGGGCAGTTTGTCTTAACACAGACTATTTTTGTAAAAACAATCACAATACATCACCTTGCTTTTAGTATTCCAGTATATTGCAATTTATATTGTCGTCATCAATACAGTATATGTATCATCAGATTATTGCCAATACACAGCCCTGTTTTCTATTTGGATATTTTTTAACCATGTTTAGTTTCGATGGTCGACTCGACAGACAGATCCCAGCCCATGCTGACTGTTGGACCTATATTCTCCTCTATGAATAGTTATGACAGTACAGGCCAAGGAAGCTCATCTTGATGTGACGTGTCCTGAGGTCACATCACAGCCCAAAGCATCCTTGAGTCATAAATCTTACTTCGTTGTTATTGAACATGTACTTTTAACAGATGATTACGTAAAAAACCACAAGGACACTTTCCTACACGGAGATGCTGCGGTGTCCACGTGCGACTCGGTTAGAGGACACGGATTAGGACTCGGTTCTGTGTGAGAACAGAGGTGAAGAGGGACAAGGAGGACAATAGGCTCGTATCGGCTCGAGGATCTCGCTTGTGCTAATGAGGAGGCTGGTTTTTCTGCTGATAACCTTAAGCACATCAAGCCCTTTAATGTATGTATGCCTGCCTGTGAGAGTACATCCCCTTGGACGTCTGTGGGCAATGTGACTTGCCTTTTATATCAAAACAGAGTTGGTGTTAGTCTCATTAGTAAGATATCTTGATTGAACCTGTTAGCATCACAGTCATAGACATACAATGCCAACCCAACCCTTTTCAGTAATGGGGCTCAGTGAACAGCATAAAATTCATGCCCCTTTTCCAATTGTTCCCACCCTTCTCATCTCCGATTCCTATGAAGTCTTTCCCTCCCCAAGGCTGGGCATTTAATGCAGCATGCTTTTGATGTGAACTTCACACCCAGTTAGACACCCACTCATCAGATTGATACTGCTGTCTGGTTGGAGTTGGCCAATTCTTTAAGAACAGGCGGAAATGAGCTTACACTGTACACACACATACCATGCAGAGCTAGTTTGGAATCGTGTGGACATGAATGAACACAGGAACTCGCTGAGATGCTCAGAATGGTCGTGCTACACTCAGCTGATGATGTGTCAAGATGACAAATGTTTCCACTAAGCCGAGCTGAATGTAACTGTACAGCGGTTTTCCCGGCTATGTTTTACAACTGTATCACATCACTTTGAGAAGGAAATGTTAATATCAAAAGATACATCATGCAAGTGATGTGAGATTATTAATGTGATCTCTTTTATCATAAATTCTCTGTCTAAATGCATACAAGCACAGACAGTTACAAGCTTGGTGAATGATAAATGATTAGTGAAGGCCTAACTAGACATGTGCTGAGTAATGTGTGCCTGCACCATGTGTGCGTGTGTTATGTCAAGATTATTTGGGACAAAATTGAAATCCCGATTATTTCAAATGATTACTCATTTACTTGAACTTGAACATAAAAAAGAAGCCGTTTGAGCATGACCTTTTGAATGGATCTTTTGAATTTACCTTAAAGTAACAATAAATGATTGTACATTGTATATGTCTTTACTCTTTCGCAGTTTTGTAATAGTCATTTTGTTGCGATTATTTGGATTTATGGCGCCATAATCATAATTAAAACACAAGTTTCGATTTATTGCATTCGATTAATTGCACTTGTTCCACAGTCTGCACGTTTATTTAAAACCGTCTCTTGTGCAGAATTTATGATGGGATTTGCATGTTGCATATTTCAAGATACACGGCTGAGATGTATCGACGTAATGTTGACAACTAAATTACATGTTTGCAGTTGCATTAAATGTGAAATGAAAAACTTGTGTTGAAAGTGCCACTCGGGCACCAACGCCCTGTATAACCGTCACACATTGTTCATTAATGAGTTAATCAAAATATAACATTGGAAGGTGTGGGTAAAATGTGTAATTTAATGAACATTTATTATGCTATCTATGTTCAGTCCTGCAATTCATCATGCCTCTGGATTTTCACGGTGATGCTGTTGCCACAAATTGTATAAACATATTAAGAAATTAAGGCCTAATTTCCTGGGTGAGGTGGAGAGGCCCATTCTGTGTATGTGTGGTGTGTATTTTGACAGTGGAGAGAGAGAGAGAGAGAAAACTGGATTGACATGCAAACAGTAGTGAAACCGGGAACCTGAAACTCATGGCATTAGACACCCATGTGGTTTGCATCCTAACCACTTATATCATGTCCCCCTGTGTTTATCACATGCCAGAGAACACTGTGTGCACTGCATTTATTTCCCTGTGAAGAGGCATCATTTCAGTATGGAGTACTTGTTTTCAAATGAAGCACATTACTCAGTTCCCCTCAACCATGTGAATATATCATGTCCCGGCCTGTGGTAGTGTCAGTACTCACTGTGAATTACCAATCACAAAATAGCAATCGTGACGAAAGCTGCTGGCCAAGCAGAATTGTGCAGTATTTGTTGTTGTTGTTAAGCCGTGTTCCACTGAGAGGAGCAGTTTGGTTCGGTGCCGTTCGGTACGTTTTTATTTCTTCATTTCCATTGGGACTATTACCAAAATTACCAGCTCCAACTGTTCCACTTTTCAATAGCCTTCCCTTGGGGTACCAGGTACGGGTGGGCCTGGACCCCACAAACCGAGCTGAAAAAAAACAGCTGCTGGATGTCCTCCATTGTTGTCCGTTGTGTTGCTTTTTATGTCGTTTGTTGTCAGCGCATCGGTACATCGTCGAGGAAAAAATCGTTTGAGGAAAAGCTCACAGCTCTCGTCTTTGTAACTGAATAAATGAATTCCATTAAAATCTTAGCCACTCGCATGTTTGCCAGTTATGTTTTTTTTTTATATATAATTTAACAAAATCCATCTTTCATTTTTGCATTCATGAAAACCTCTTGATATGTTGGTTTACCTAACCCAAGGTGGAACAGAGAGACACAGATGTGAAACGCTCCCTTCAATGTGACGGTTATAATTCTTGACAAGGTCACTGTGTGAGTTCTGTCTGTGTGTGTCTGTGTGAGTAGATCCAAACATGTATATAGAAAAATCATTCGGCTGGCTCTAAAAGTGCTCTCAGGCACCTGTCAATGATCGGCTGAAATAGAACACCTTTCCTCTGCCATTATTGACAGTTGAATATGTGGAGGAAATGTGCGGAGTGACTTGCAGTTCCGCAGATGTTTTTAATCAATTTGAGGCTCAGGTAATGCTTTGAAAATCCACTCTCTTTGATAAACATCATGTGGCAGCTTCTAAAAGGAAAGGCATGATTGATGCCTCGAACAAAGTGTAAGAGACAAAAAAGCAAACAAGAAACCTCTTTCTGTCTCTCTTTCTCTGGCTTTTCTGTGACTCTGTCTGTTGCCTTGGTTCTCAAGATTGATTGTAAATCATCCAGGATGTATGAGCGCTGCAATCATATCATGGATCACAGCATGGGAAAGGGAATGACAAATGTCGTAAGCGTCCTCTGTTTATTTGAGAGGTGAGTGTGTGTCTGATGGATTGGTTGCATCTCCTGGATGCAGGGATGATTTTTCATCCCCCCGTGTGTCTCTTTGTGTTTTTGTATATAGTTAGCAAGGCAAGCAAAGGGTTTGTGCACGACGAGCAATGTCCCAAAGTTGCCATTTGACGGGATCATTTTAAATTGTGTGATGGGATATAATTAGAATCCATTTTCATGCTTTAAACATGCATTTTTGATGCGTATACTCTATACCTTTTGGGATTTTGCAAGTTTGACTTTGACTACATTCGAAGAATATTCTTTCCAGACTTACCCTGACACAGAGACATGAGGCCCCTCACGGGTGTGATGGGTGGTAAGGAGGCTACAGAATGAAGGGTTAAATGTGTTTCCGTCAAGGTCATTTTAGAGCAGAATGTATCCTATTGAGGAGCCTCTTAAAACCACTGGGCAGTATAGACATAGAACAGTTTTGACAGCTCTGCTCAGCTTGCTATAGCGACTCTGGAGATAAAGTACTGGACCAAACACTCACACAGGTTTGCATGGCTGTTGATGGGACACTCCGTTGACCTCCATTCATTGTGGTCAGTCTCTGTCCCTATACTTACACTGGAAAAGTCCTAAAGAAGTGACCAAATCATGTACACACAGACAGACAGACAGACAGATGGACAGACAGAGAACTGTGGTGAGCTGGACACTACATCTGCCTTTTAGTATTGGCAACCATTTATACACTAACAGCTCCTGATTGCTTTGCCTTTAAAATCGTGGTGACATCAGCAAATTGCTAATTGACACGTAATTGCCAATAATCACAGGATGAATCAGTGCCTTTAAAGGGGCTCATTGCAGAACGGTACTTCTGTTAAGGTTTAAGGATTTTGTTTTGTAGGAATGGTTGCCAATGACGGTGTTATAAAATTTGTGTCCTGTATTTGCTTTCCAGAAATTCACGTCATTTGTATATTTTTGAGTATCACTGTGTTCGCTGCTACCTGCATCAGAGACAACAGCCTGGCACTTGTAATGGGATCCTGTCTATCGGGAGAAGATGGAGGAAATTGCTGGGAGCAGGAATGCGCTTGCTCGGGTCAGTGGAGGAAGTGCTGGTGTGTGTGTTTGCACAAGTATATGTCAATGCAGGCATGTCTGTGTGTTGTCCGAAGCTGTGTTTGCACAATGACCGAAAAACTGAAATGTGATATGAATATCTCCCCCCCCATCCTTCCATGAAAAAAGCTCAAAGGGGTCCATTTAGGCTGACTCTCACACAATACAGTACAATACTCCCGATGACAGCCAAACTAGGGGGAGGAAATTGCCCTTCTAGAGCCAACATAATAGTGGAATATTCTGGAAGTCACAAGAGGGATTTATAGAAGATTATCTTTTTTCCAGCATTCAGTGGAACGGTGTCTGTGTGGAGTGTGTCAGACACACTGACCGTCTTTTCTGTATGTGCACAACATTCTCTGATGTGCTGGATGTGAGAATTGGAGCCTTGCATGGCCTGTCAATCACATGAAGAGATCATTAGAGGTGTCACACTCAAAATCTCCCATCTCTCTCTAATCAGCTGTCATGCTAACAATGCCAGCCTCTGCATGTGCCTGTGCCCATTTGCCAAATGCAAGTTCATACGCGGGAGCCGCACACACAAAGGAATTGACACCATAGTGGGTTTCGTTCAGGAGTCTTGTCCATAGTGAGTACCACTCAATTTCTCCATCTTCCCTTGATCCTTTAGTGGGAAAGACATGATTTCAACATTTATTTCCCAAGTCATGCTGCTCTCTAACAGTGGGGAAATGGCAATTAGCACTACATTTGCTGAGGATGGCATGGAACCAGAGACCTGCCACCTCTGGTTCACAGCTCTGTCTTTGAAGACATGCAAGTGAATTCACTTTTATGGGTGTGTGTGTGTGTGTGTGTGCCAGCAAGCATGAGGATAGGGAGAATATTATCATGGCACCTGGTTCACAGCAGGTGACGGGACTGCCTCACCGCGTGCATGTGTGTGAGTGTGTGTGCCAAAGGGGGAAGGGCAGGTTACGGGAATGGCATATTGTGTGTGTGATCAGAGGCACAGCGGCATCTAAATGCATGCAGGTACTTGTAATCAATGTTACTGCAGTTTCCTTTGGGTATGCTAATGTATTCTAAAATGCTAATGCATTTCAGTGCCAAAACCATAAGTTGAATTATAGGAGTGAAGGGTCTACCATGCATGCGGTGACGATGGGATGGAAATCTGCTTGAGGCTCGTCACACAGTGTCTTGGGGAAATACATTCCCACACACAGTTACTGGGGAACTGTATTTGCATGGCTCCTGGCATATGGATTCCTAAGGTAGCAGCGATTGCAACACCGTGTTGGTTGTGATTATTTGGAATCTGTGCGTCTGATAGGACAGGCCTCTGGAGACGGGTAATTACATGCTCCTGCGTTGAAACACCCTTAAAAAAAACATAAATTATATGATTTGACTTTTGGAAAAGGAAAAAATCTTTATTTGTGAACCATCTGTCAAATCTGTACATGGGGGGCTGCATGTTGACGCCCTACAAGTAATTAGTCTCATCACACAGTGCGATGAACCTGCATTGTGTGTAACGAGCACTTTGTCTTTTATATCCTTTTTCTTTTTCTGTTGCTGGATCCAAACCGAGGCTCTCTGTGATTAACACACCTTGAAATGGCTTAAAGGGTCATATAGAATTTGCTTCGCACACTGCCAGGATTAGTGGACTCTATGAACAGTAGACACTTGCAATTTATTTTCTGTTTTCTCTCACTGTGTTGTTTCCAACCTTAATCAATATTCTCCCCGTTTCTAACTCTCCCCTCTCCCTGCACCCATCAGAGTGGCAGGTTGTGTAACACGTTGGTTGGCACGGTACTCGCAGACAGTTGACAGTTGCTCATACTTCTGGAGCTGGCTTCGTGCAGAGGCGTGCATGTGTGCGCTATGTGTGTTTTTGGATTTAAAAAAAAAAAAACCTGTGTGTGTATATGTCTGTGTGCATACTGATGACAGGACCCTTGCTTCTTAAATTAGCCGTGCTGTCTGGCCTCTGGAGAAGGCATGGATGTTCATATATAGAAGCTTTAATGCTACAGTCCCTGCTTCCCTTCCTTATAGTGTTGGATCGTAATCTCGCTCCTCTGCCTCCAAGTCAGAGCAAACCTATCCTACAAACCGTAGTGTCACAAGGGAATCTGGAACTGTGCCCAGTGCTGGTATCAATTTTTATCATGGAAATGCTGTTCCCTTTTTAGTCTTGGGAGATATCTTGCAAATCACGTTGGGACAAAAACAGTTTTGCCTCGGCTTCATATTTGCAGAGTTTCTGCTAGCATTGCTTTAAGATACAGAGTTTCTTTAAGGTAATGAGTTGTGTTGAGGCCATAGCATATTTACATTCAGTGGCTTCACTGTCAGCGCTCCAGTAATTTATTCACACAGTAAAGAAGTGGAGGGTTACTGTCACGACTGTGTGACGCGCAGTAACTTCGGAGTCACAGAGGGGTTTTTTGTCAGGGGCAGCCCCATCATTAATGAAGTTCAACAGGCTACTGTTTTGTGAGTCAAATGATTTTAGTGAACTATCTGTGTGGTAATGTGGAGGTGTCAAGTGTGGCACTAGAGTGTATTGTGTGTATGTGTGTGCTTGACTGGATATATGAAGGAATGAAAGGATACCCATGTGACTTGGGCTTTATTAAAGAGGAGTTAATGAGTTCCCCTGTCTGCCTCGCTCATATCTTCTCCCCTCCCCATTTATCTCCATCCTATCACTCTAATATCCCTCATGCTGTTGCTCTAACAATATGTATATTCCCAAGTGTGCTCCCTTGCCCTTGGAAGCAAATTACAAACTTAGGCAGTGCAGCATCGCGAAATATAAAACTATTTGGTTACATCCCGATATCTGTTGCAATTTTCTCTCCCTCTATCTGTCTCCCTCTCTCTCTGTCTTGAAGTCTGTTGGTCTCCTCTTGCGCTGAAAGCAACTTGCCTTTATCACTGTCTGCTGGTTGGATTTCCATGCTAATTCAAGCAGATCCATCTGAGTAATGCGACTCACAGATGTTCCACACTGTCCCCAGTGATTGCATGCATTTCTCATATCACAGAGTTTGATTATTTTTAATGTTAAAAATATCCTCTGACGGCAACGTACCAATTCCTTGCTTATGAAAATAAGATCTCTTTAAATCGGAGAGCTGTTGCCGCGATGATATCAGTGATGCTAACAATTTTCTACATTGGCTCAGCCTCCAGTGTTTACTGTGAAGCTTGATACAGAGTGCCCCCTCTCCAGTCTCTCATGTTTCACGGAGCTGCGCCGTGTCTTCTGTACTTCAGCTGCTCAGTGTTGTACTGTGCAGAAGCCAGGGGCTGCAGGAAAGTCACAGTAAATGGGCAAAGTCTGAAAATGACGGTTTATTATGATTTAACTTGAGGAAAAGAAAGCGCCTGTGGTCAGAGGAAGACGAGCAAAAGAGAAGAGGAAGAGATCACGGTAGACAAATACATAGACAAAGAGGGAGCCGTGTTTTACTGCTTCTCTCCTGAGGCACAAAGACCAGCCAGTGACCTGACATGCTAGTGAAACAATGCTCCAACACTGTAGCATCAATCTGCTTGTCCTACTGCGGAGGCAGGAAGAGCGCAGCAGCATGAATACACAGCACTTTGTCATTGCACACTTTATACGGTTGCTCCTCTGTCATTGGCACTGACAAAAATTATACACAGAGAGCCGACACGATGGCAAGTGCACATGCACTGTACAGAGAAGGGAGCCAGTGCTCTGCTTCCCTTTCAAAAATATTGGCGACATGAGAACAGCAGGTACGCTTTGGGGGGAAAAAAAGTGTTCTCTCACTGTCTGTCGCTCCTGTTTTCCTCCCCATTTCCCCACTCCGTTTATTTTTGAGCTACACACAAATGAACAGGATCTAGTCCTCTGTTGTTACACCACAAGAACATGTCATCTCACTCTATTCCAGTCTTTATACTGGATGATTTTTCTCTAACTCCCGCTGACTGTAGCCATCTGGACTTTAGATCCAGTGAAAATAATCTGACAGGACAATTTGAGGGGCCAAAAAGGAAGAGAGATGAGATTGTATTGCTGCAAATCCATGGGAGGGACATGTGGGGCACTGCCACAAGTCAAGGGGCACCACCACCACCAGGATACTATAGCCCTCTGAAAGATCTATGGAGTGTGATGTGACTGACGTGGAATGCCGTTTGTTGAATCCTCAGTGGACTGGATGAGCTGACACTTCAGTGGCAGGCAGCCAAATCAGCTCTGATTTACACCACCCCGCCATCTAGAAGGGGGCCTGCCCGGTCACCCAGCTATCACAGAAGATGTATTGTGAGGGGTAGCACAGTATCAAAAAACAGTCACTCACCGACATACAGTACACACACACACACACAGAAACACATTAAAGATCTCTGGTCACAATTTATGGCTGGTAATGTTTTACATATATACGTTTCCTTTTTTCATCAGCTGTCACTGAAGGATATTTCATTTGTTAAGTGGAAGCCATTATTGCTAAAACAAGTGTCGTTTCTGTCTAGGCCGGCTTTAACGGCATGTTAAACATTTCGTAAACACTCAACTCGTTTCCCCGCTGTTCCCCATCACCACTACTGCTGCGGTTTCAGGCACAAATGGCGATAGCAGAGAGAGTGGGGGGAAAAAAAAGATTGAAATAGTGAGACGCAGTGTGATGGGAAAGGAAGAGGGTTTCAGTCATTGAGAAAGCAGGAGAGTTTCTGATTTCACATTTTAGTGTAAAATAGAGGGGTGTAAAGTAAAGTGGTGGCAGAAGTAAAGATTGATAGGAGAAAAGAACGGATCACCCATGGAGAAATTGAGGGCAGTGATTTAGAAGAGAGGAGATACAGAAGGAGATGAGGCAATGTGATTCTCATTGAAAAAGGCTATTATAACAGCAGCAGTACAGGTGTGGGAGAATACGTAACGGAATTCTTCAGCTCATCATGCGACTCTGTGTGTGTATTTGTGTGTATATTTATGTATATGTATATATATGTGTATATATATGTATATATATATATATACATATGTGTGTATATATATGTATA
Organism: Solea senegalensis; assembly: GCF_019176455.1. Taxonomy (NCBI): domain Eukaryota; kingdom Metazoa; phylum Chordata; class Actinopteri; order Pleuronectiformes; family Soleidae; genus Solea; species Solea senegalensis. The sequence continues at coordinate 12,276,758 of NC_058021.1, forward strand.
TATATATATATGTTTATATATATATATATACATATGTATGTATGTATATATATATATATATATATATATATATACACACATATACATATATATATATATATATATATATATATGTATATATATATATATATATATATATACATATAAAGCACACTTTACTCACACAGCTACAGACAGCTGGGTTCAATTTTATTCTAAAGCTGCATCAATGTGTTCATCATGTTCTCATTGAGAAATCGTGGTGAAATACAGCTCTGGACAAAATCCGAAGCATCTTTGACGGTGGTTCTGAAACCGCTTGTCTCAGCATAGCAAGAAAGTTAGTATGAAGTTTTCAAGTGGAATTTATATGTTGATGATATGACTAATTTGCCTTACACATTTAAAATGCATTCATCTTTTTGCTTGCATCACATTTTGTACATTAGCTGCAAAGGCCTAACAAAACATGCAGCATTGAGTAGCATCTGACTCATCTCACTACCCATTTGGAAAGCTCTCAAGCTCGCACAGAGACACATGCAGCTCAATGTAAACACCCTCATTAGCGGTGAGGTTGACAAAGAAGAGGGCCGCATGGTTTGGGCCATCTGGTCGGGCCTGGCTGTCTGATCTACAGGTCTCTCAGTTTACCAGGCCCACATGTTTTACATTGTCTCAATGAGGGGGGTACAAGTCGGACTGAAACCTGCTGCTTTCAGCGAAAGAAACATTACTCCTAAACCTGTATGGAAAATCTCCATTTAGATGCTCATTCACAGGTTCTTCCCCCCTCCCTCGTTCTCAGCCAAATACTTGGTTCTCCCTCTCTCTGTCTTTCTCGTACACACATCTCACACACACAGGAAAATTAATTAGGGTTGGCACAACAGCAGCAGCCTCATTCTAATAACTCTCACTATTATCTAAAGCAATTGGTGGACACAGATGCTAATTTCCTGTCTCGGGGTTGAGAACTGAGGGCACACAAGGTTTAACCCCACATTTCCCCTTTCTGCCAAGCGTCCAATTGTAACCGTGTGTGGGGGGATAGAGGTCATCACTGAGAGAATGACTTAAAGAAAAATAAATAAAGTCTTTCAGGTAAATCCCTATTTAATTTTCTTGTGTATATTCAAATTATTTAAAGGTCTATTGTGTAACAACTAGTGACATCTAATGGTGAGACTATAGATTACAACTCCACCATCACTTGCCTCTCCCTTTCTCAAGCTTTTCAGTGGCTTGGATATAAGCACTCTTTCACATCTCTCTCCACTTACAACCGCTGTCCAACTCTCTCTGTAATTTTTTATGCTTCTCCGTTAGTGTACACGTGTTGGGTCTTTGTGGGCAGAGCCATTCGTCTTTGTTTGTGTTGTAAGAAATGCACCCTCTGGCTTGTTTGTCCTTTTGGGCTGCCCTAGAAACATGGTAGTACAAGAAGACATAGCAAGCTTATTCTAAATCTATGAAAACCAAACTGTTTTTATTTGAAAACAGTTATGCACTCATATAAATGGGTAATATATTTAATTTCTGCCACCTAAATTCGGACATACAGACTCTGGACATATCCTGTTCCTTAATGTGCATAGACATTCAACATATACAGTATGTGGATATATAGAGTGAAGCCTTGTGTGCACATTTACATCATCTGTGGTCATTTGTCAACTCAGATTTTTTGGCAAGACATTACCTGCCACAAAGAGAAGTTCCAGCTTCAGACTGCAGCCAGGGTCTTTGGCTGGAGAATCAGCCCTGGACCCCACCAGCTGGCCTGCAGCTCCCAGTGAATGGACTATTGTGGAAATTACTCAAGAGCATGACATAGATCTGTGTGACCCAGAAATTTACTGAAGTAAAGTTTTGAGTCATAACAGTGTTGTGAGCAAGATGAACTCGTCCTGAATGAAAGGGGGAAATTGGAGCAGAACTATTTCCTTTTCCTGTTCCATAGTGACATCACAAGTATCTAGGGAGCTGACAGCACCTGTGTCCCTTCTCTATGACAACTGAGCTCCAGGCCTTTGGGTGATGGAACACATAGATGTGGCAGTCTTGCACAACTGGGCCTACACATGCACACACTTGATTTAAAAAAAAGAAAGAAAAAAAAAAAGGATTTTTGAGGCCAAATAAATCACACAACATGGCGTCTTGGGCAAGAGCTCCTGATGAGATATGGAGCCTACAGAAATAGGCCATCACGGACACCATTCCTTATAGCCAGCACAAGAGTTAATGGCTTTCAGATCTCTGGGTGCCTCTCTGACTCTTTCTGTGTTAGCACTTTCATCATCTTACTGGTGCTATCTTTCTTTACCAATTCTACTTCTCCACTGGATGTCCAAAGCAATCGTCCCCTCGGTGGTGTGCCCTAATGACTGCTTTGCTATGGTGTCGACTCTTTGTAAACAATAAACCAAGGGCCCCATTTCTGTCCCTCATCTGTTTCAGAATTGCAGTGTGTGATGAGCTGGAATTAAAGGGTGAAGGAGAGAAGGACAGAGCCATCAAGGGGAAGTCGAGTCAGGAGTGTAGACAGAAGGGTGGAAGAGAGAGGGTTGACTTTTGTAGGCAATGCTGGCCGAGAGTCAAGTGTGCTCAGTGAAGCAGAATAATATGGACTGAGTGTGGCGTGCTGAAATGTTGCTTTCTGAGTGTGTGTTGATTCTGTGTGGACGGCTTTACCTGAATTTTGTCCAAATTAGTGGCTCAACAATTTTGTGTCACTTTCCATCTCTACTGATTGTCCCGGCTAACACATGGAGCCACTGACTCCTCCGGCTGCTAACTAATACTAAACCTATGATGGCAGTCTGGTAGAAGTGATTTATTTAAAAACAGACAGCTCCAGAATGCACTTGAGATCACGGATGGCAATAAATAAAGTAGCCTGCATTGAATAAACCCATCACGTAAAGCATGGATTCACCCCATAAAGCACGTGGCTGTGTCAAGGTCACATACACAGGTTTAAATGCATGACTAAACACTTGTACATGGGGTCTATTCATTCACATCTGAATATGGGGTATGCCAGAGGCAAACACAGACCCTGCAGCGTCCTCGCGCTCTGTGTTTGCAAAGCACCCACATATCCAGCACCATTAGCCTCATCATTGCGACATAATCAGCTGCGGATGAAGCCGCCTCTAAATCGAGTCAACCTTCAAGGCACAATTAGAAATGTTAATTAAATGTTGCTCAATCTTGCGTTGGCTTGACACATAATGCCGAACCATCAATTGGGGCTATGCAGTATGAGCTTTCCCTTTTCTCCGTCTTTGAGAATTTATACTACACACACAATAGATCATGGGAAGGCGACCATCTGTGACTCAACCAGATGATTCCACTGAGCGGTTTAATTCGCAGAAACAACCAGACAGTGTTGCCTTCATTTGAAATGGAAACCTGCATGCACATCATGCTCGCCCAGGCTTACGGTGGCCTAGTCTTGCTGTTGTTGACCAAATATTGTGTTCTTAATAGAAATTCTTTTTGTAGATATTTCTTTCGGAAACCTTGAATCTCTGTGTATCTCAAATACAGTTGACACAATTGCTGTTGTGTGTGTGTGCGTGTGCGTGTGTACTTGCTGGAGTCAGGGTCTGGGTCTGCAGTTTTAAGTGCCTTAAAAGCACCCATCATTCACTGTATCCTCCTCAAAGCACTGAGGTGTTAGGTGGCCATGTTGAAGTGTTAACACTGCTAATGTCTGATGGAAATAGCAACTCCAGAATAAATGTGTGTCAGTGTGCATTTGCGGTTGATCAAGCATGTGTAAATGACCTGGGAGAGAGGGTCACCCTCTTCTTTTGCAGTTCCTGGCTTTGCAAGCGACTTGAAAATGAATCCACATCTCAGGCCATCTGCAGTGAGAAGGAATGCAAAGAGACGTCGGCTTTAAATGTATTAGACAGATTGGACCATCGAATACCATTAGATGTTGTCAGCAAAAGGCTTAGCACAAGTAAGGCTGCAGCTTGTGATGTGTTTATGACTGGTCTGGTTTAGCTATGTCCACAAATGAAGGAAGCAGAGACGTGGCAGGGAAGAGTGGAGGGGATTAAATGCTAACTCACTTTAGACTGTGCCTGAGACAGACAGGTGTGTTTATCCTTCTGCAATGTTGACAAAAGAAAAAAAATGCTGGTGGTGAAGCTGGTAGTGGTGTGTCTGTGTGTGGACTATCTTGCCAGATTACTGGGTTACTGTATTTAAACAGGATTAGAGGAAGTAGTGATCGACAGTTCACAGTACATTACACCGTGTGGTACAGCACTGTACCACCCACACGCATTGCACACCTACATGGAAGTCCCACAGTGGCTACCAAACACTGACACACACACGTGCACAAGCGGGCGCATGCACAAACACATGTATTGCAGAGTGTGTGGGTTGGAGAGGGGATACATATCCACAGTGTAAGAGGACTGTGTGCTGTGTGAATCCTCTCCCAGCTCTAATCCACCCATTCCTGTTGGCATGAAAGACAGGGATTAACAGACGAAAGGTGAACATGGAGAAAAGGCAGGGCTGAAAAGAACACAGGGAGAGAGAGAGAGATAGTTTTCCGGGAACCACTGCAGGATTCTTTTCTGGCTGCTGAGGTGAATGCAGATGAGCAGTCTTTTGTATGAAGCTAAATCCTCTTATTGATCCACAGATTAGGTGCTGTCTTCTTATCTTTTTTAACTTTTGAAACTTTTGATGCACAATGTCTCCTGGAAATCTGCTCAGAACTAGGATCAAAATTGGTCAAAATACTGTCATCAGATGTAGCCTAATTACAACGTTATTCCATGCATTTATTCAATATAATCACAAGGCAGATGCATGATATGTAAAATAAATGTAAATAATGTATGCCATGCTTTAAAGGAATATCTTTTGGAAAATATGCTTGTTTGCTTTGGCTTAGAAAAAAAAAAAAGATTGTCACTGCTCTTGTAACATACCCTTTAAATTGAAGGTATTCAGTAGAGCCAGATGCTGGGTTGGTAAACTTTGCTCAGCATAAAGGCGGAATTAGAAGAAACAGCTATGCCTGGCTCTTGCATGTGGATTATTACAGCCAGTCTTTTGCTGAAGCTAAGTTTAATGGCCATATTTTTAATTTTGTTTTTGTTAAAATCGTCTTCATGCCCTGGTGGTCATCAATAAATAAAGCTGTCTGGCAAAAAAAGAAATAATCAAGTGTCTCCTCTCGCAATACTGTAATAAACACGACTTCATTTGATTAATTTGCTGGTGTCACAAACTAACCTGGCTACCTGCATGGCACACTATGATAATGGTTAATGTTTTCTGACAGGCGATTCAGAAATCATCGCGCAATCATTGTCAACAAACATTGTCTGTTTTGAGGGCAGAGCCTTGCCAAGAGCAGACACATGGGGGTTGGATGCGTCGTTGCATAGCGTAACAAAACATTGCATAGTGTTGCCTGCTACTGCTCACATTTTTCTACTCGTACTATATGACAATTTTTTTTTTGCCCCCGCCTGACAACATCATTAATCCAATTACGGATTGAGCTTCGAGATCCAGGTTTTTTTTGTTTGCTCTGCCACCTGCACGACACAATCATTAGTTGCTACGTTCACCATTTCTTTCACTCAGCAATTTTGCCACAAAAAAGTAAAAATGAGCCTCCTGTCTGTAATGTACACAGCATAAGGGATGCATTATTTTATCATTACATAAAGATCTTTTCAAAGCAAATATAGCATCAGCCAGTGTCCAGATTTTTACTGACTCAGGGCAACCACATCAAGTACAGTGGGAACAACTCGAATGTCTTTATGAAGATTTATTTCACACACACAAAGTTAGTTAGTAGTTAGACAGTAGTCTAATCGTACAGGTTCTGTTTTGATACCAACTGAGCTTTGATTAGAATAGTGCATGCTCCAAACACTTAGACTGGAGGTTATCTTAAACATAATATCTGTCACATAGAACAATAAATAGAGTGATAGTTTTGCCTGCTGGAAAGTTCTAAAGCCAGTGTTATTTCTTATCTCATAGCTCCTGTTTTTTGGACACACTAGTTCTGTTTCACCTCCATTCATCCCAATCCAGTAGACGTCCTAAAATGGGGTGATCGGTCAACAACAAACATAAATAAATGCCGAATAAATGCCGCACAACTGCAGCTAATTACACTTTCTTCACTTTCTTTTCTTTGCACCTGTTTTTAGTGCAATAAGAAAACAGCATACAATGGGCCTGTCATAGTCAGCTATTTTTGGAAAGCCACCACATAATTGACAAGCTGCGTGTAACGGAAAAAGTACTTTTTCCCCTCACTTGTATGGCATTGTTTTGATGGGAGGCTGGGAAAAAAATGAAAGCCGAGGCTGTCATCTGAGTGGCAGGTGTTTACAATTGATGGGCAAATGCTTTTTACCTGCTTTGTGTTTGATGGCTCATCTGTATTTTGTTAGACAGAGGTACAGGAGATGCATAAATATCACAAAAGGGGAAAAAACACCCAAAACGTGTTAACAAAGGAGTGAGAAGACTACCATCTGGTAGACTGTGGAAATGAGACACTCATTTATGGGGTGCCTTTAAACAACAAGTGAGTGGTTTTCAGAGGACACCCGTGAGGCTGATTTTAGCATGTTAGCACTATCATTTAGATGTATAACGATGTTTGAAGTTAACACAAAAGATCCGCCATGAGCTACAGCTGCACCCTTATCCTTAAGTGATGGTATGTTTGTGTTATGTCTGCGAGACAGAGCAGGTTCATGTGTTTGTTTTAGAGTGTCTGTGTGTCTGTGTGTGTGTGTGTGTGTGTGTGTGTGTTGCACGCACACTAATACGTGCTCACATGAATGTTTAAATGCTTTTTCTTCACCAACAAAACAAATTAATTGCTTCAATAACTGATATTAATTGCAAATTACCCGCCTGTGTGTCTGCAACTCTGAATTTGGAGCGCTGTGAGTTCATATCTGAGCTCTGTTGTTGTTGTTGTTGTTGTTAATGGTTATGTTAATAGGGTTTATGCTCACTGTCCTTTACTATTCACTCTTCCTGTGGTGCCCTTAATCAAACATCACATTTTTTTATAGGAATACTGATCAGAGATTGCTTTTCTCCTCTTTGGCCACACTTTGCCTTGAGCGTATATCATTTTTTTTGCATTTGAATGGTTGGATATTTGCCACACTTGCTTTGTCCTGCTCGTCCCTGTCACTTAAACAAACATTCCAAAAGATGAATGCTTTACAGAGTTCCTCGGTGGCTGTGCTGACATCCCTAAAGTCAAAGAAAAAAAACAAAACCCTTCTAATCCATCCAAACCATCTAATCTGTAATTCCATAAAGCTTTTTGTATGTAAATAAAAGATGAGCTTTACATTTTCTTTTCTGCTGCTGAAAGTAGATGCTTATTTATGTCTTTTTCTTTTGGTGTGTGGGCCAATTTTTGAGTCAGCCTTGGATATGTTTGTTTGCTTGTTGGGTTATCCTTGCTCTGATGTGGGTTGGAAGTCTGACTGGTTATTTTTTTAGCCCACCAAGGAGATGTACTACAAACGCCAGATATAAAGAAGCAACAAGAGGAAGACATGTTTGCATTTTATTATTCCAAAGCAACAGGACAGATGGAGATCATGATTGAACTCTTATTTTGCCTTTAAAAACTCCCCTTATTTTCCAGAGGGTATGTTTTAGGTATCTGATAATGTAGAGAAACACCAGTTACTTTTACTGCAGGGTAGCATTTAGACTGCTGAGAATACACCATATCATCTTGCTAATCACCTGTAATGAGCAGATGCAAGGCAGATGTGCGTTGCTGCTGGCACAGGTGCCGCACAGTAAAGGTGTCCAAGGTTTGTCTTGGAATCCCTGATTGCTTTTGTGTGATCTACCATCCTTCTGCTTTCCAGTCTGTTCCGTCTTTTAGAGCAAGAAAGGTATCTGGGTTTTTTTTTTCATTGCAAGGCTATGAGGGGTAAAAAGTAACGGGAAACAGTGGGAGGACAAGGGGACCATAGTGCAGCCAGAAAACTTTAATTACCAAGGCATATTTATTCATGAGCCTGTTCTCAGCATTCTCTTTTCTGAACAGAGTGTGACTCTCTCAGCACTGGCTTGAGACAGTTGTTAAACCAAGTGAAGAGGTTTTCTGTGCAACAGCTGAATCGCTTCGCTGGGTTTGGAACCAACACAGGTGGACTCCCCATGAGCCTCTGCTGCATGGCTGGGAGTGAGGCCGCAGGGGATCTACAGAAAGGAGACATATGGCAGCTTATGATTAAAAGTGGAAAGTTTCTTGCGAGCGAGTGTGTAATGTGTGTGTGTCCATGCACATCAATACCCGCAGCTGTGGGATGACTCACGGCGTCATTAAACAGAACGAAAATGATAGAAAACATGCTATTTATTGTCATCTTGGAGGAAAGTCAAAGCATCATTTTTGACTCGGGTTATTTTCATCACAGTAAAACGGCGTGTGTGGAACTATTAGGACATTTTAAAACGTCTTATGAGTTTGCCAATGCGTTTACTTTTTTCATGTCATTAATTCAACCAAGTGACAAACCTGTTTGCATGTACGCGGTCCCTAGAGGGGACGCACTCTAAACCTGTTTAAATAACAGAACTCAAACATTCTTTCTGGCTTATTTTTATTTGAATTGCTCACATAAATACTCTTCGACTAGTGGTACAGTGAGTTTTTTTGTGTGTGTCAGTCACTGGAAAAATAAATTCCTGTTGTTTTTTTATAGATGGCTCCCTGTTTGGCCATATTGTGTACATTGTGCCACCGCCAGCCACTGGTTATTGTGCATGGAACATAGTCGATACCGGGGGGGCAGTGAGGGAGATAAGCATAATTGTGCTTTACAAGTGGCAATACTATGTTTGTGGACAGTTAAGCACTTTAATCAAACCAATGGGCAATAAAGCAGGAAACTGGTTGACAGCAGGGCAACAAAGGTTCCTCAGTGGGACATTTTATTAAGGCGAACAGCCTTTTCACAAAAATCTAAACAACATAAAGGACATTCATTTACTCTTCGAAAATTTACTGCACATAAAACGAGGAAGCTTTTGTGTTATACTTCATTACAGCATCTAATTTAGCTGATGAACAGGTTTTACTGGATTTACTTGACAAGGCCAACACAAAGAGATGAAATCAGTCAGATTATCTATATTTTAGTTTTCAGACGCCATCATTTCTCACGTCTATATATTAAATATGTGCTGAAATGTGAATTCTTTCCATTGAGAGAATCTCAAGAGCCTCTCTATGGTTGCACACACACAGTTGCTCTGTGCACAAATGAAAGATACATAATCTGTGGCTGTATTAGACTGCATAAGAGCAATACTGTTCATTTTTATTGGAAATACAATGAAAGATGCTGTAACTCAAGAAGCATAATAAACATAATGTGCTTTGATTTTTCTATATTCTGTCTAATGTGGAACAGGCACACGGTCTTGTTTAGAAGAGGCCCCAAGTTTAATGCAATCCTGTCCACCGGGTTTGACATATCAATCTAAACATTTAATGTTCTTTTTGGCAGCATGACTGGGTTTTACGTACTCATTCAATATACTAATACAGCCCGTGCTTGCACATACAACTATTTGCAGACCCACAACCGAAAAAAAACCCAACCGAAAATATACTTAACAACCTAAATGAAACAATAACTTCTTTACAAACCTGGCTTAAAACAATGTCTCTTGCCTATTCTGTCTACCAAATAAGTGTGAGGGTACTTTGGCCCTGTTGTGAACCAGCAGTGTGCAGCTCTTTGTCCTGCCAGGCGTATGTCTCCGCTCTGGCTTTGAATTATTGCTGCTGGGGTCTGAGACTCATTCATCAGTGCTTCATTAAAACTCAAATCACTTTTTCAACCACACTCGTTCCTCTGCCAGCCCAACAAGTCCACATCCTGCCTGCTAAATCTCCAGGCTGGCCCTGCTGTTAAGAGCAGTTCAGACTTTGGAGCCCCTGTCTGCTCTTAGTGGTGAATAAGGTGCTCAAAAGAGCACATTATCCACTTGGGAACCTTATTGGCAGGAATGGCGTTTCACTTTGTTAGCAGCCGACCAAGGAAGACTTACCTGGGCGGGGGTGGTGGAGGAGGTGGGGAGAACAAGAGAAACATGGGGCTGTTGAAAAGAACTCTCCAATGGCCTTTTCCTGTTCCGCTTTTGTTTAGTGCTATCTTGCCTTTCCGTGTTATTCAAACCACACAATGAGGTACAAAGCTGCCGACGGCTGTTCGCATCCCACACACACACACACACACCGCTCCACCCCTCCATCCCCCTTCTCCCTCCACTGGATTATAAGTCATTTAAACCATGTTTTGGCAGAGTGGACCTGAAGCAGGTGGTAGTGTAATGTTCACAGACCCCTGACCATTGTTCGCTTGCAGGAAATTAGTTGTCTGTTGTGCCTTTGCTCCAGCAACTTAGCCGAACTTGGCCCATATCTTATCTGAGTTACAGCACACCCGTGAACCAGATCTGTCATGTTGTCTCTTTACCGCACATGTTCATTCGCAACGTCTCTACCTACCTGTCTAATCTTTTTGATTCAACTAAACAATAAGTTTAAGCCGTTTGTTTCCTCATAGATGCAAACAGTTAGTCAGCTTGATTCAAGTTGGCGTTGCAAGAGAGTATGAACACCAGTCAGTGGGTGTTGTAAGTGTATTCTAATTGACAACGGTGACAGGTGTTTAGTATTGATTTTTACAGCCAAACAAATACTTAACAGCCACATGATTATTAGTAGTTGTACTTGCAGCGTAGTTCGACTGCAGCTCACGTGTGTCAAATCCTTCACCCCGACCACAGATTCTAAATACCGCTTGTGCAAGCATGTCGAATAAAATACAATGAACAAAAGCCAAGTTCAGTGTTTGTACTTGAGGTTTTCATCATTTTGAGGTACTGGAGTGCCAGTGGCTGCATTTCTTCACATCATGCTTATTACATATACAACGACATGTGACCTTTCCCTCTGGTAAATGTAACACAGACCACAGGGGGGATCAGGGAAAACAGGATCGTACATTGTTCGCCGGCGAGGAATGGATTGAGGATTGAGACGAGAGTGCCAGTATTGTTTTTCTTTCCCTAGCATTGGGAAATATCACCAGCCAAAATATGCATTTGCTCAAGCACAGTGAAAACACTTTCGCTCGCACCACCGTGCATGCACACACATGCGATGACACACATTCATACTATTCCGCCTGTTCACATCCTGAGGGGAAAGGCCAGGTCAAGGGGCAGTAGACCTATTTTCCCCCCTGGCTGGCACCCTGCCCACGAGAGCAGCTCCTCTCTTCAAAGCCACTATGCAGGCCCCAGTGTTGACAGTGTTCTGACAATGAGTTAGTATCAGCCGGTCATGGACATTGTCTGACTGCCAGTCGCCCTGCAAAACAGATCTGTGTTGAGAGCACAGGTTAATCTAGCAGCGAGGCTCTGCTGGTGACTGCCTCCTCAGCCATGTGTGACTGAGAATAGGTCGGGAAGAATTAACACCACTGCCTCAGGGAGTGTTGACAGAGGTCTGTGCGTGTGTGTGCGTGTGGGTGTGTGCGCGCACATGCCTATCTGTGCTTCTGTGTCTAAGAGTGTTGGTGATTTGACTCAAGGAAGGGGCAGATGATGAGGTTTGAGGAGGAGGTTTTGTGTTCACAATCCATTATCTTCAGGGAGGAATTACACTGGATAAAGGTTGCTTCATGTCTTTTCAAAGATGTAAGACAAATACCAGCAGACTGTGTAAACACTGCAGGGAGAGCATGCGTGCTTTCTTCCTTTTGTCCGTTGTTTCACTTGCTCTGTCAACCTGTCTTAGTCGCTTGTTTTTTAACCTACGTCCATTTGTGTAATTTATTCTATTTATATGTCATTCTTGTCTGCCTTTGGAGCACAATGAAAAGCAAAATGCAAACAAAATGTCTTTGCATCTTGCCAGCTACTTAAGAGCATGTAGGTTTTTGTATACAGATAGGCATGTCCACATTTGACTGACTTTAGTTGCTTCCAAGGAGAGAGCATTTAAACTGGTCTCCCTACTGCTGTGCCAGCTGTCTGTATCTAGTCCAAACAGCTCCATGGACTAAGCCCCTGTTGCCGCATCATGGCCTCCCTGCCTTTTGACATGTGTTAACAGCTCAAAGTGTGCTAACTCATCAGTTATAGCGAGTCCTTTTTATTTTGTTATTTGAAGCGACATTCTCTTTCACGATTGCAGGAATGCCATTATGAAGTAACTCAAGCAGATTATAAACGGAATTCTTCACTCCGGATTCTCTAGTTTAGCATATTTGTAGTCGCACTAAGCCACACATTAGCAGTGGAGGATATTGTTAAGGATTCGTGGGCTTATTAATCATGCAGAAGAAATCTCCATATTATCTTTGTGCAGATGAATTGGAAACGGGGGGATAAATAAGAGAAGAAACACGAAGCATCAAGGCATGCTGGCGCAGGCTCATCACGGTCAATTAGCAATGTGAGGCATCTCATGGAGATAATGCCTCCTCTGTCATCAGCCTGTGTGTGTATGCACAGAGGCACAGCTCTCTGAAAGGTATTCTTTTGCGTGTGGGTATGAGTCTCTGTGGGTATATAGTGTGTGTGTGTGTGTGTGTGTGTGTGTGTGTGTGTGTGTGTGTGCACACCTGCCAAAATACCTTCATAGACAGAGCCCTCCTTTTGAGATGGAGCAGTCTGGAGTGCTTGTTTTCCCACTCTCAGTGGGTGTGCATTTCTTTATCTCCTTTGCCTGCCGTGTTGACTGATGGGTAATATGCTAAATGGGGCCTGTGTTTACCTCACCTGTGCCACTGACAGGCCTCTGCGTGTGCTGGGCTGTGACAGGGAGCACTAATAATGCTTTAACTGCTCTGTCAAACTTCAGTCACTTTGACACATGCTTGTGTGCAGCACACTGTCCTGTCACTGGACAGATGTAAGTGAATCCCAGGAGTTACACGGCACATTTTGACAACGCTCCTGAGGGTCAGGCAAATGGGCTGTGGAGTAGCAGCATTAGTGCAGATGTGTGTTTATCTGTAATCTTTTGTCTACATATGCAAATGCGCAGTCTACCTCTGTGTATGTGTGTGTGTGTGAGTTGCTTCTAATTCTTTTCTATGTGCATATCTACTGCAGGGTTAGTAGAGCAGTGAGGCCTCGCAGTGAGTCTCTCTACAGGAGTTTGTGATTTACGAGCCTGTGTGTGCACTTCTCCCATCCTCCTGCATAATGTCCCCATTAGAGACAGAAGACACTGTAGCTCTGTTCATCATTTAGCCCCAGCCACCAGTACACCTGGGGGAAGGGTCGGGGAGGGTGCGGGTAGCAGATACAGGAGGAAGGGATCGAGAAAAGGAAATAAGGAAAAAATAAAGAGGCTCTTGCACTGCACTATCTCGCCATCAATTATCGCCGTATGCCTTTGTAGAGGCCATGACCACCTGCTTCTGTGTAGCAAAGAACAGAAAAAAGAGATTAAGAGAGTAGGAAGGGGGATACAAAAGACAGTATTATGACTTATACTTCAGCCTACCCGGCCAGGCAGAGCCACCACAGCAGTAGCCAATAGGTAGCGAATTGCTTATCCCTGTTTCCCTGGCTGTAGTTGTTTTTTTTTTTTTTCCCTGCCGATGTTCTCTACCTGTGTTTGTTTTGGTTTGTCAGCTTCATTATGTGGAGCGAGCTGCCAGGGGACACACAGGCTAACAACACCCGTGGGGAGGTAGAAAGAGGAGAAGTAGTGTGCAAAAACTCTCTGGGAGTCATTCCAACTCCCATCTACATTAATAACTGCACAACGCAGATAACAAAAAACGCACATGAAGTGCCAGGCAAATTTGCTCAGCGTACTCTGAAGCGCGAGCGAAAGCATTTATGAGTTTTACCCGGCATAATAACAAACATTTGAAAAAATTGGGCTTTCAAAGTAGTGTGCAAAGGTTTTTTTTTACATTCCAGTGTCATGCATGTGTTTATGTGCTTTGTCTTATGTCTACAGCTGCTGTATCTACTAAGCCAGCACAAAGGTACACTGTGTTTTGTTGCCACATCAGCTCTGTAAATAGTTTCCTATTGATGTGTTTTCGGGCTGATGCTGTGAGCTACCATGAGAAACATACATTTTTTTGATCTGTAATGATGTGTTTGATTTTCAATTAAATTATTATTATTATGCACTCAGTCCGATCTGCCACATTTCGTCTTGCATAAATTAGCTCATTGTTCTCTTTACTGACTCAGACTAAAGAAAATGAATGGCACCATAATGGAAATGGGGGGGAATAAAATCTCTTTCTTTCACACTTGATATTCTTGAATAAGGCACAGCCCTGTCATAGACGTTGGTTGTATAATGACAGTCAAACTTAAGTGTAAAGTGAACATGTACAAGAGCAGAGATCGGCGTAAAATAAATGTTCGTCAGGAACGAGTGACGATGACATCCATTGTTTTCGTGTTTGATTGAAGATGTACACGTAGACTCAGATCTTGTACAACAACCCCATGGGCTGAGCGTTAATATTCTCAGGAATTACACAAAGCCTTTCTGCTCTACTTAACATTTTGTAATGAAATCTCCCTGGGCTCCTTTTCTGTTGCCCTGTCCCTGGCTTGCATCTTCTAACACAATGCAGGTCGATGCCAGAGATGACTGGAACACCTGCAGTCATCATTGCCTCTCTGGATCAATACACTGCTGCTTGTGCATTCAGACCTTTCTCATGTTTCAGTCCCCAACTTAAATGAGGACTCAAAGTAGTGTTAAAGAGATTAAAAAAAATAAAAAATCTACAGGGGATGATGGACACGCCAGCTTGACACTGTGTCTGTTTTTTTATCGTCTAAATATTTTGATGTACCGAAGTACAGTGATTTGCTCAAAGTATTAAACACACTTTCTCCTACACACACACACGCACACACACACACAACACACCCAAAGGTGCACTTATTCCCTCCAACGCAAACACTACTGCCATTTCATCTAAAATACAGCAGGTCCTGAAGGGTTACTGCTCTCTCCAAACAGCTGCAAAGCACTTGTTTCTCCTAGCAGAGCTGTGTACACAACCAACACACACACACACACGCTGGAACGACACCTGCATTCTAACCCAGTGACACACAAATAATTCAACAGCGCGGAGCAGCTTTTACGACTGCGTAAGCTGCCCGTGTCTCCCGTATTTACATGTGCATATGATGTGAATATGTGAACACTGAGTGTACAAACTGAGCGGCAAGAGGATATTTACTGCCACTGCTTCTTGCGTGTGAAGTTAAAAAAAAGCAAAAAACACCCTTGAAGTGGGCGAGTGGCACTCCATACTTAACGAGGCGTCTCAGCTCTTTAGTTGTATTGCTGTAGCGCAGCAAGCGGAGTGTCACACTTTGACTCCTGGAGCACAGCTCACATCACACCAGTAAACAGCCTCATCTGGCGGGGCCGCTGAGTAAAGTGCTGTCTGGAAACTTTCTGCTTTCCTCCGGCAGCCAGATCTTTAACGGAGAGGGGAACCGCAGGCTGACTTACTGCATCTAAATGCTCACCCTCTGATCCACCCATGCTGTCTGCTTTACATTTACAGTCAACCGGAAGCTTGAAGATACGATATGACAGTATAAAAGAAGATGCGTGTTAAAAGTGCTGGTGGATGTTGCCTGAAAGATGACATCTACTGGCATGGATACTGTTGGAAAGAATATATGGCTCATGTTTGCGCTCCCCCCTGGTGTCACTGCAAAGCTGTGACATTTGGTGTAATAGTGGGCCAAAGCACCCGTGCGCCCTGTCCCTGTTAGTCAGATGAAGTTGGATACAAGGTGCGTATGTTGATTAGAGAGTATTTGTGTTGGTGTGTGGCATGAGATCAAAATTACCCTCAGCTTCCCCCCGTGGCAATGTAATGTCTGTGAAATGATATTTACCATCCCAGAAGAGTTCATTGTTTCCACCTAGCTCTGGTTGTGCATTCAAAGTAGCTCAGAGAAAGGAGTAAGGACAGCGAGAGACAAAGAAATAAATGACTAATTAATAAAGGGAAACAACAAAAAAAAGGCTGATGAAGAAGACTTCGTTCTGGGAATACAAATGGTGGCATCATATGGAAGGACACATTTCTCTTGGGAGCTTGAAGGACAGCCTTTTTTGTCTTTGTATGCCAGCCATTCCAAAAAGCATGGAGGGCATGTGCAGTTATCCACTGCATGGTGAGAGTCTATTTCACTCATACTTCCCAAAGGTAAAGATTATCTCTCTTCTTCTCCCTCTTTCTTCACTCTTATGGATTCTCATTGGAGAAACGTACCCGCCTCTGTCAGCCTCATGCTATAAGGTCAAGATCCTCTGCTGAAAGTTTTTCTTTCAGCCTTAGGACTATTTTCTACCTCATATTCCCTTACTGCTGAATGCAGACTCCACCAAAACCCTTGAGGAAAAACAATGTCCATCTCCAAAATAGTATAGACTTTCCCAGACATATGAACATATACTGCTAGAAGGTGGATTTAGTGTTTGCTTATAATGGAAAGTATTGAGTTTGCTTGGAGGCAGCGGAGAGGCCACTGGATTTTTCATGGAGATAAAAAATGGCAGAATGAGAGGTGATCTCAACCTGAGCATGTCGACAATTGCCATTGCCAATAGTTTAGCTCGACTCTTGGGATGAATTTGCTGTATATGTATGTGCGATGGCAAATCTCTGGGAGTGTGCGAGCATCTACTGGAGCTGCACTAACGAGATCCCTGAAGAACTCCTCACTCGCGGTTAAGGGAGTGCGATCACACTGTGTTTCCTCTCATTCACACTGGCTTTGCCAGCTCTGTCCCTGTGGTGCAGAGGAAATGTTTGGGGAGTTCCAAACTGAAGCATGAATTACCTGGATCTCACTTGCGTCGGTCAAGGGAGAACGCAGATAAATTGAATAATAGTTTTCCACCTGCATGTCGGCATATGTGCTTTTGCACACATTCAAACACACACAAAAAAACAATCAGCGAGCCACCCCAGTGGCGTCCTCTCCCAATAGGTTACACATATCGCTGAGACAAAAAGAAAAAAAAAAGAAGCACATCATATGATTGACTCACTCACACCTCCATATGACCGTTAAATCGTCTTACATGCACAGTCGATTCAGACTTAGTGCCTTTTCTCAAGTCCCGTGGGTGCGGACGATAATTTGACTTTTATTGAAATTCTGCTCCAGTGGGTTCAAGGTGGCTGAAGGTCGTCCTTTTTACTGCCGCAGATGAGACGGATGGAGAGCAACGAATCAAACCCTCAAGGCTCTCTCTGTGACTCTCTCCCACTTTGTCTTGCCTGTTTTCCTCTCTGCCAGTGGGGAATTATTCAGAAGGCACAAGTCAATTTTGTGGTGCATCCAAACACGGTTAACAACAGTGTTTAATGAGATTGGATATAGCTGGTTGGTGTTTGCCTCTCCTCCTCGAACATGGTCTTCTTTATTACTTTTCAGTGTTACATTGCCTCATTCTTGGTGAGAACTACTAGGGAGAGAGGGGGAGGTAAAGACATATTAGTCTTTTGGGTTTTAAAGGGCAAGCTGTGTTTGTGCTTTCTGTTTAGGAGCGTATGCTCAGATAAATACCAAAAGTCTAAGATATAAATCGGGCTCTGAACGGGTCCTAATTAAAGTAATGGGAGGAGCTGCTGTGTCACGTCATTCTTTGTGTGTATAATAATTTCTTTATGGGTTTTGGTGGCGTAGTTGTACGTTGATGAATTTTGAAAAAGTGCCACAAAGGAAAAGAACATAAATTGGTACTTACAACACAGGGCGCTGCAATATGATGGCCCCTCCATGGCTGCACCTGTCCCCGATTACCTCTCCAATATCTGATTCAGTCGCTCTCTTCGTATGAACTGCAGCCTCCTTCCTTCTGCCACTATCTCACTCCCATCTCTTTCCTCCACTTCCTCTGTTTCTTTATCTCTATCTGTCGGAGTTTCCCTCTGACTGGCACACTGGCTCCACGTATTACGGAATGGTTATCTCAGTTCAAGTGTGTGACAGAAATGGACAGTGATCCCTTCTGTTGCCCTCCTAAACCACACTTAATTAAATACAATCGCGCAAGTCTGAACTTCCGTTAAAGGGACTGATGTGTGCATATACAGTAAATGAGCTGTGTAGAACTTTCTAGCAGGCAAAGCTATTTGTCTTTCATTCTATTTATTTGTTCATTGTTGTAATTGGTATCAAAGCACCGTTGCCTTTAAAGTGCCTTTAAGGTGCATTGTCAAAGCCATGTTTTGTTATATATTGCCTTCGTATACAGCTTTGTAAATCTATCTATCATCAGAACCTGTACGACTTGTCGGTTTTACAACCTAACAAGATGCTGTCTAACTGCTAACTGACTGTGTATGTGGAATAAACCGTCAGAAAGACAGTCGAGTTGTGCCCGCCGTACTTGTTCTGGTCACCCTTTCCAGAAGGGAGCATTGAGCTGGAAAGACCAGCCAGCAGAAATCTGGACAAGCTGTATTTATTCATTCATCTATTTTTTTTTAACATAATTTTGTGATTCTCTCTTGTAGCAAGCGCATGATCGACAAAGTACAATTTGCAGGTGAGAGTATGAGCCGTAAATCTAGTCTCTCGACATCCCGTTTTTTCCTCAAAATCTCGTCCCGCCAGACTCTGGTTTACCGCTACTGCTGACAGAAGACGAAGGCTGCGGGTGAACTCGGTCCACACATACCACACATGATCCCGGTGACGTGTAGATGTGGAAAAAGTGTTTCCATTACACTTTCACAATAAAGTTTGATATCGACGCGTCTGGAAAACGATATTTGAAAGTTGTTGTTTTTTTAAATTTCCATCACCAGTTTTTTTATTGCGATATTTAGGTTTTGTGCATTTGTATGGGTAATGGAAACCCACAAACACACACACTTGCTAATTACAATCCTCAGCACATTAGTTGTAGTTTATACTGCTAAATGTCAGCCTCACACAGTCCCACTGTGACCTGGACATGGTTCTTTTCTGCCAACTTACTGTGTCTCTAGTCAGCAGAAGTGATGACAGGGCCAGGTTAGGACTAACTTCTTGCTCGTATGTGTAACGTTTAGAAATGTCAATGCTATGGTGGATAGACTTTCATTGTGCAGAGACTGTCCCTATGGAGAAATGGGGCAA
Organism: Solea senegalensis; assembly: GCF_019176455.1. Taxonomy (NCBI): domain Eukaryota; kingdom Metazoa; phylum Chordata; class Actinopteri; order Pleuronectiformes; family Soleidae; genus Solea; species Solea senegalensis. The sequence goes on from NC_058021.1 coordinate 12,295,970, forward strand.
ATTACATTGCCATTTCTTTCATGCTAGCTCTCCAACATAAACAAACTTTGGTTCTCAATGTGTCCTTTTGCCATTCTTCACTGTGGATGCTGAAGAGTGTTTCTTGGCACAGTTGTCGTGCTGTAAATTGATATTCCTCTGGCTGACATGGTCCGTGACAGCCACTACTTACTTACTTTGAGAAACTGATAGAGGAAATAACTTGGTTGTGTCATTAAAGGGATCGTGTTTCTTCTGTAAATGTTTTTATTGGAAGGAAAGGAGAGTAGGTACAGTAAGAGCAGGAGCTGCAAAGAGACTAAATGACAGTAGGTGGGTGTGGCTGAATGACTGGGGCGACGGCCAAAAGCTTGTTCCACAGCCGGTGAACCACTGGGGAGTAGTCTCCCTCTCCCTGCCTTGCTCTAAATGCTGTTTCTGAGGTGAGGAGCCTGATAAGAGTTGTAATTACTTCATTTTACTGCAGCACATTGCCAGGTTTGTTAAAAGCAGACAGGCAGGCTGAGGTAATATCAACAGTAATGAATATTGTGACGGTTGTGGGAGGCTAGTTCTGCTTCCATCTGGATTATTGCTTGGTCACTCCTGCCACAGCAAACATTAGTAGATGCGGAGCTCATTTCTGTGAGTTATGACATGGTTTAATAGCACGTTTCTTGTGTTGGGCAGTTTGTGCAAGTATAACCTTGCATGGTAAGATAATATAGACATTTGCATAATACACAACATGACAATGCACAAGAAACATATCACATATCAGTGACGGTAGCTCTTAGACAGCAAGGGAAGCTCAGCTTCCTCTACAACGTTGTCGTTGATGTACTGTGTTGTATTCACATTTCAATAAAAAAAGTGCACTATTTTAGCATTTCACTAGCGGTTACCACGGATGATGGATTGTCTTTTGTGATTTTTGTATTCCCGTAGCAGCCTCCGCATTAAAACCACTTGAAGCTCAGTTTCAACTGTGACGGTCATTGGACAAATGCGTAAAAAAACGTCACTTTAACAGAAACTCACCTTCTCTGGGCTTCTGCACAATGATTGGAGGAAGTGTCTGAAAGGCGGAACCAGTTTTTGATTGACAGCGTTGCGGAGACATGCACAACAGCGGCGCCTTTTTCTACCACAGTCCTGTAGTAGCTGGTTGCTGTGTGTTATCTGCTCTGTGTGCCCATTATTGTTTGTACATATTCACTGTAAATAATAAAAAAAACACCATTATTCAGTTTTACATAATTATCCTTATTCGTTGTTGTAGATGTTCGTTTGCAGAATTTATTTTCAAAGTTTCAAAGACCAGCAATCGCAACCACTGTTTGCATCTATTATCAGTTCACATTAGTTTTTTTAGAAGATGGTGAGGGGAGTGAGTGCGGGGACAGCAACAGAAATGTTGGCTTTTGACTGGTCCCTGTTTAAAAGTCAGTCTACTGAAGTAACAGCAGAACTCCCAAAGCGATGTCATCACGTGCAGACTCTCACTCTAAAGATCTACATAGAGGGAGATTGTGTTTCTGCTGTGTGTCGGGGGGAGGGGGGGTATACAATGAAATTGAATATCCAGATTATTCTGATATAATTTAACGTCTTCTTGGAAATGGTAATCTCACCCGTGTTTAGCCTGATCCTGTTTAACATAAACTCTACACCAACTCAGTTATGCTTTAGCTATTACTCAGTCTTACTCCTTATCGCTCTCTTATTTTAGAAGTCCGCAAGGAGGAATCATTTCAGGTTTGTTGCACTTAAATTGAAATTAATTAATTTTTTTTAATTGACCAATTGGATGGAACTTACTCTTGTTTAGATTCTTCCCATTTGTTGCTGGTAAAAGACCAGTTCCCTGTTGTCTGTCATTAGCTGGTGGAGGAGAGAGGGAGCATAGATAAGGAGAAGAAAAGGGAGTGAGAAAAAAGATGTCGTAATGTGAGGAAGATGAAAGACGGTGGTAAATGGAGAGTGAAGATGTGCGAGGAGAAAGGATGTGCTGGGAATAAGGGAAAAGCAGATTGAGGGCGATGAGAGACGGATGAGTGGGAGAGGGAAGAGGGAGGAGAAGATGGTGAAGGTAAAAAGAGAGAGAGAGCGAGGGTGGTGGGGTTATGATGAATTAAAGATGACACTCTCCGGCAGCCTGGTTTCTAAAGATCACTCTGTCTGCTAATGTAATGTTAATGAATGCAAATGATGTGCCCAACCTCTCCCCCTGACCAGGGGAAGGAATGGAGAGGGAGAGCAAAATGGAAAGAGAGAGCGCAGGATATGTGGTGTGTGTGTGTGTGTGGGGGTTTGTGTATAAATGTGGTGTTTCTGTGTTGTGCTGGTGGCTGATTGAGTGACTGACCACTAAGATATGATTAGATGCATGAGTCTATTGTCAGCCTGTGGGTGTGCAATGAGTGTGTACCTGTCTGTACATCCTGCCTCAGGGCGGCCTGTTGTGTTTTGCTGCATCCTTTCCAGAATAACAACTTCATGTTGCCAGACCAGGAAGAGTGGAAGGGAAAGAAAGTGTGGCTTTGTTCACCCAGTGCTGCAAGGTTGAATCTTAAGTTTTATGCAGCGTTGCAGCCCAGATGTGTGAGGCCAAGACAATGTCACCTTGCTGTGATGATAGGATAATTTCATCAAGTTCTGCAGATACTACATGCATATTAATTTCCCTCTCATGCGAGGCATTCCTCTTAACATCTGCTACTAATCTCACATTTGCCTCGGCAGCGCCCCTTGTCCTCTCATCTCTCCCACATTTTTCTTTTTGTCTCTGACACTGACCTGGTCTTCTTTCATGCTGAAAATGATTTTATTTCCTTGTCTGCGGTGTGGAACTTGTGTGTCCCATCATTCCGCACTAATGTCTCAGAGGATGGCAGACTATTCTCTGTTAAATTTTCAAATCAGACACATTGTCATTTTTGTCTTCAGGGAAACATAGCAGTTACATTATTCCTTTTGATGTGTTCCTGTTGACGGTTCTGTATCTTCTATTAAAAGCAAAAGCCCTTCAGTATGAGTGACACAGCTTTTGTGAGGCGCACATCAGAAACATCTCGTGTTTGTGTGTTTGCGAGGATTGCCTCCTTTAACACGGTGACTCAATCAAAGATAACACATGATTCCTCGTCTTCTTACTCTGAAGCTGCCGTGCGCCACAAACACACTCGCAGTTTCCAGATCAGCTCGGTGCTCTTCTCGACCTTGCTGTACTTGAGTTGAACTTTCAGGCAAAAAAAAAAAAAGCTGAAACTATTAATTACTGAATTAATCGACGACTATTTTGATGATCTGTTTGGAGCTTTTTTTCGTGATAAAAACAAGATTTAATCACGTTAAGCTTCTTAAATGTGACTATTTTTTGTCATTTCTTTGCTCCGGATAACAATGATGTCATTAAAAGTTAATCGTTTTGGTTTGTGGACAAAACAAGACATTTGAGAACATCATCATTTCCAGGTTTGACCACAAATATCCACATTTTTAAGGTTTTCTGATATTTTATGGGCTAAATGATTAATCGATTATGAAAATAATCGACAGATTAATCGATTATGAAAATAATCGACAGATTAATCGATTATGAAAATAATTGTTAGTTGCAGGTTCAGTGTGAGTGAATGTGTCTACCTCTGTGAGGAAGTTCACAAGAATTTATTAAGAAAATATTCCATCAAAGGTGCCCCCTTTTTTATTCTAATCCCCCAAATTAGCTGATTAGTTTGGGAGACGCCACAGCTTTCACTCTTGTTTGTTTGTTACTGTGTTTTCAGCCCCATATTAAGATGCCAGACACAGCAGGTTTCCATGGGACTTCATCATTAAGTGCTCATTTCAGTCCTGCTGATTTCTCGTCTTGGTTTCTCCTCTCCTCTCTCTTTCAATCTCTCACTCCTTTCCACTCTTTCTGCATAAATTCACATCTTGATTTCATTTCAGAGAAAAGATAAACCCTTCTTAAATAACGTCAAAGCCCTCGGATCCCATTTCAGTTTGTTTCACGACCACAAAGAGAAGGCCCCTCTGAACACGGCATCCAGCATCTGGACATGATTGTCTCATTGAATTACAAAGTGCATGAGCATCCTTGTAAAGGAGGGCATAGATGAGGGACGGTTGACGGATAGATGAGTGGAAATGATGTGTTATGGGATGGGAAGGAACGTCCGTGGAGAATTGTCAGGCGTATTGACTTCGAAGCCGGGGAGCTTCACAGAGGTGCTCCAGCACATGTTCTATCGACCAGCAGTCGCACAGTCCTACAGACCTGGCAACAATGGAGGGTAAATTACACAGACATGTTGCCATTTTGACTTTCAAAATTAAAGTCATACACAAAGGCTCACCATGGGAGGAGACAATTGGCAATCCATTCCTGCCGGACTTTCTTTTCTGAGCAGTCCTTTAGATATGCTTTGGCTCGAGTGCTAGTAGCGTGTGATCGTGCTTGTGTGCGTGATGTATCATGCGACTCCTCGCTGACGTGTAATTGTGTGGAGAGGGCTGCCTTATCGATCTGTAATCCAGGGCCCCATCAATGTTTAATGCAGTCCCTCTCACTCTTTCATTTCTCTCCCTCCCAGTTTCTCTATTCCTCCCTCTCTCTATCTGTGGAAACAGCCGCCTAGCAGTAGGTATTGATCTGTCATTTGCTGCTAATGAGAGGGAGCTCTACGTGCTCTATGGGATTCTGAGATGTAGACCCTCGGTCGAGCGTGGGTTCTGGCTTGGCTCGTGACCTCTGGGTTTTGACTACAGAACACTGATTGGGGATCAGCCTTAGTGAGCCTTACACAGTGACCTAACATCCGCTGTATGCTTTAGAGTAACTAATATTCAATGATGTAGTCACAATATATCCTTTGGCCTTGCGGCTCTTTGAATCCATTTAAGGCTATAATGACACCTACAAGCTATTGTTTTCCAAAAGATTTACGAGCCATGGCTACATAGTCAACACGAGGCTCTCGGTGTTAATAATTTTCCCACAGACTGAACTGCTTGTGAACCTGGTACTATTTAATTTATCGGAGCTTGTAGGTGAAGCTGACTTAGCAGAATATGAATGTAGAAGAAAACTCTCTGGGCTGTACCTTCTAATCACGAGGGACTACGGCTAGCTGCTGTCTTCGCCTTGTCTTCCAAATGACTTGAGAGAGAGAGAGCAGTTAACCGGTTGTGTGGTCAGATATAACTGCAATGAAAATCGGGGAGCCAGGTAAAAGGAGGTCTCATTGTTTTAATGTGTTTTTTTTACGCTCTAAGTGGAGGAGTAACCTTGCAATAAACTACTACAACATACAGGGAAGGGGGAAGGTGAATTCATGGAAACAAGCTGCAAATAGAAACTCACAGTCCCAGCATTTGTTTTTGTCAAAGCAAATTATTATTTATACGAATTTGTCAAAACAGAAATATTTTATCCCAAAATGACTGGCAGGTTAGATTAGATTATCTCTTCTCATAAAACATAATTGTTTTTAAGCTGTTGTCAGTATTTCAGTGATAACCCAAAATGTGGCTTTTTTTCAATTCTTAACAAGGCGGCTTTTCTTATTAATATGGGTAGATTATCTTTTAAATGAATTTTTTCAAACACACTTATTACGTGGATGAACAGCCCCAATATCAGCTCATTTAAAACCCACAAAATGACATATGGAACATCTTCCAAAATCCAGCTATTAGTGGACAGGTGTGTGAGCGAAGGCTGTACACGCCCTACCCCAATTATTAATAGCCACTTGGCATACTCCATTAGCTCATTTGCTATTCTGCAATTTTGCTAATGGCAGACATTTCACATGACACGGGTCATGACATGGGTCATGATTTTTTTAATCTCCTACCTTGACTGTCTTGTGCCTCCCTCTCCCTCCTTTTAAAAGGAAATGGAAAATGGCCAACCAAGTGCCTGTGTGATTTGACTAAAGCTTTTGTGATTTCCCCTGAGCAAGGTTTGGCAGTCCCCACAACACTGGCTGGCGCTAAGGGCTGTTTCATGCTCCTATCTCCCCAGCTGACAGCAAGTCGCACAGGCAGGCTTGCGGGAGCTGGCTGGCTGGCAGGCTGTGGAAACTAGACGAGGCAAGGCTGATCTTAAGGAAATTGAAATACTCTGATGGAAGCCGGGTGTGAACAAGGCTGTCATAGTAGGTGTACACAGACAATTGTTCTTTTAGTTGCCGGGTAAATGAAAATGTGCACATATTGTTTGTGCCAGTGTGCGCGTCGTAACACGTGCGAGTTGAATGAAAGTGAATTACGGTAATTTGTTTTATGTCTGAGGACAGTTTTTCTCAGTAACTGGGGATTGGCAATTAAAGACCGCTTTCCAATCTACTGATGACTTGTCAGTCACCCTCAGTTGTTTTTTTTTGTTTTTGTTTTTGTTTTTGTTTTTTTTAACCCAAAGCCACTTAAGTTGCAGTTGACAGGCTTTGAGTGCTCCATCATTTGTGATGATTTCTAAATCACTGCATGCTCAGTGCAACTCCAAATAAGGGACAGCTGCGGGAGTGCATCCTGTGTAGGAGCCGGTAAAGGCAGGCTGCTGAGTGCTGGAACACTTTGTGAATGAAGACACCGTTGTGCATTTTAATCGGAGTGAAGCATCTCCTTCATCAACATCACATGTTGGCATTGCTCGCCAACCGACACAACATCGTTCCCACACACCCCCACTTATCCACAGATCATCGCCCACTAATACCATCAAACTCTTTAGTCTCCCAGTTTGTATCTGTTTGGCTACAGCAGAAATAACCGAGGGCGTGTTGTGGTAGGAAGACGTCAGAATGAGGAAAATTATGACCCGTTTCGCTCCATAAGATGGAAGGTTTAGGCCTGATAATATACTTGTTTGATACACATGATATTATGAATCCATCATTACTCTGTTATAGCCAATAAATCTGCGCGCGTGTGTGTAAGAGAGAGAGAGTTGCATGTTTTATAACTCTTTTCTTTACTGGAGCTATATCAAGTTTCCTGATTCCAGTGTGCCAACTAGGCAGATATCAATCAATACAAAGATGACAAACGTCTTTGGTGAGCTGCCAGACCCTATTTGTCAACAATGTGTCACTGACGATTAGTAAGCGATGAGAGAGCAAGAGCAACTCTCAGAATGTTGTGTTCTTATATTTCATATGGTGCCAGACAGGACAGCGTGGTTAATACAAGTCCAAAGTGAGGTAGATGAATTCACATCTTTTCCATTCACAGAAAGAATTCCCTCCTGTCTGTAACTGTCCCCCCCCCCCATGTTTGTTTGTAAACCCACAAGTTAAAAGTTTCCCGTGCTGATTAATATGACTTTGGGATTTAGGTTTAAGTATTTGTTTTCATAAACATGGGCTGACGAGGACAGACGGAAAAAGTACAAAGCAACTCGACAGCTCAAGTTTTCAGGGAATGTCCCCTCTGTGAGTAAACACTGGGGATGTTTGGCCTGCGAGAGCTTCCTCTGTTTTTGTGCAGCCTCTCTTTGGATAAACAACGTGACATAGTTCAGCAATCACACGAAACCACACGTAAACTCATACAGGGTTTGTCATGTACTCGCTAGTATGAAAATTAGGGTTGAACAATTAGTTTTTGAGTCTTTGTCTCTCAATGTGCAAAAACAGGCCAACAAAATGGAAGCTATGCACAGGTGGTCTTTACACTCTCTGGTGACAAAAGTGATAATTCTCCGGCTTCCTGAATCAGCGTGAGGGAAATTACCTTAATAACCACATGTTGTTGTTGGCAACTTCTTAGCTGTCAGAAACCGTTGGATTTCTTCGATGGCACAAACTGCAACGATGGTACTACACTAATGCAAACGTGCACTTGATAGAGATAATATGTTATGTCTTTCCTCTTCCTCCTTAACTGACACATAGGAACACACATCAAGTCACTTCACCCGTAAAAGAAATAAATTCGAAAAACTCTTTTAGCTTTACACGTCTTGTAAAAAAATGACCGAGTACGTCAATTTATGCTGCTAATATTTACCACTCTTCGACGTTCAAGTTATTTTGTGAGTACTTCCACTGATGTGTTCATAACTTTGAAACAGTCTCTTCTGAGGTTCTACCACGGGTAACTCAATTCATTTTATTTTATGAAAAAAGCGTCCATTGCACTCAGTAACACATCTTAAAAATTTCATCTCTGTTTGACTCGTTTCTCTATTATTTGACGTCGTCTGGCGCTCAATTTGGACCCAGTTTTAAATGTGGTGGCCCCGCCGGTAATAGAAGAGAACTACAGAATATAGAATATTGAACTACAGCCCGACTACAAAATGTCATGGCAAGTCAAATCGCATCATCTATAACAGCAATTACAATTAAATATTTTCTCTAAATGAAAACATTTCACTTCAGAAGTGGGATGCACACTCGGTCGCGTCATGCTCACACAGACGGAACATAATACAAGCTCAGCACTTAACAGCGTGTCAGGCCTCTCAGACATCTCTTCCAGTGCCAAGGCTTTGTCTCCGCGTCTCTTGTCTTTGCACGCGTCTCGCTCGAGATGGATGAAACGGCGCAAAACATTCATCTCCTCTCTGTTCATCAATGATAGTGTCAAGTGATCACTGGGCCTTGAATGCAGTTCAGCTGGAGCGATACTCAAAATAGCTTCTTTTTTTTTTTCCAGGCTAACCGCTGTCTTTCTCTTTCTTTTTTTCTCTGCTGCAGAGACTGTGATGGACACTCGGGTGGCCACAGCTGAACTGGGCTGGACAGCATATCCTAACTCTGGGGTAAGTCTCTCATGCAGATGCAGGTATCTCAGGAGCTTCACTTCAAGCGCTCTCTGTCGGGAGGAGTACAGCTTGGGTTGATGTGTAACATGACACACATACACACAGTGCTGTTGCCAGACAGATTAATAGACAGGAAGGCAGGCAGGATGGGAGTATATAGTTTTTAAGTAGTGCACAATGTAGCCCCTGATATGAGTATTATTTTCTCTCTGCCCTGACATGTGTCCATTATGGCTTAATGACATAATGGACACATGTAAGCCCCTAGAACACTGCACCTAAGTCTCAGTAAATGGAAGCTGAGCTATACAGAAGATGTAATAATACTGTAATGATACATTAATGCAGGGAAGTGACTGTATTAGGATGAGACGGGGGAGGAGGAGCTGAGAGAGCGGAAAATGCCGAGGGCTTTTTCAAAATTTCAGCGAACTATTTTCAACCTGTATATAGGTGCATGCACACGGAAGAGTGGAAATAGAATAAAGTGCCAAGTCATTAGAATGGAAGTTTTTTTCATCAGAGGTATGATTGCCCTATTACATTAATGGACCAAAAGAGAATTTTAAGACCTGGTTCGCGGTGCTGTAATTCAATAATTGAATAAAAAGCTTCATAGCCCAATGTCGATAACCTCGACGTGGCAGGAAACATCCAGGCTATACAATGACTGTTTCCTACATTTTCTGGGTCTTTGGGTCTTTATGGGGCATTTTACACACGTGTAAAGGGAGTCTTTACTACATTTGCTCTGTTCAAACACTGGAGAGTGTGCCAGCACACTTTTTTTCCCCCCTGCGAAGGATTAGTAACTGAAAAATCTCACAACCAGGGGTAACCTAGGGTGTAGATTACGGATCCTTAATCCAGGACCAGAACCACACTACAAATGTAATGTTTCTTCGGGGATGGGACCATGATAACCTTGCCTGCAGCTTGTTGAGGTCTCATCACTTTATCAATGTAACACAAATAACACTTGATTTCATGGTCTACAGTGCATGTAAACATATGCACATTTATTAGAACTCTTCATGATTCTGTAATATTCATAAATCCATGAATAGTAGCAGCAGGAAAATAATAGGATGAGTTTGTAAGACTTCAGTTTAAAAGGAGCTTAGAAGGAGCCGCTGATGTGTAATTATATTGTGCCAGGATAATGATTAGTGTGACAATACCTTACGTCCTTCCTGTTTAATTCCGAAATGATACACTTTGCTGCACAATTTTTGGAGATTGTGTAGACTTTTTCCACAACAGGAGCGGAAACTAGTCACAATAACACCATTTAACATCACACAGCCCTCTTTCAACCTTTTGACCAGTGGAAAAGGAGCTTTACACAACATGCAAGGATGAACATTATTTTCATTTTGAGCATCACTCACATTGTCACGTTGTTTTTCGCTGTGGAAAGAAAAGAAGATTACCGAGTTGAGACATCTACTGTGCTATTTGCATCAAAGCGTTTTCAGTCCAGCAAGGCTCCAGGCACACAGAGCCTCTTTCCTGTGTTGAGCATAGTTTTTTTAAGCCACTCATGTTATAACAGTACAGGCAGGGGGAGACCTGCTGTAGGGAGAGTGAGACTCATCCCGTTCACTGGTGGAGCTTACCCTGCTCCACAGCTGTCCCGACTGTGCCGGCGTAAAGTGTCAGAGATTGCGGTGTGATTTTTGTTGAATTGCACATTTGCACACATGCACATAATCACATACGGACTTAAATGCAGCAGGTTTCAAATTGATTTTCTGCTGTGTGGGAGCTTAATATAAAATGATATTAAACCCGCGGCTCTCATCTCAGAGGGCTGCAGGTGCATCAATTTGTTTGTGCACTGTGCCGTTGACTTTGCAATTAAGCATTTAATGAAGGCACATTATTGCGTATCTCACATCGCAGACATAATGTCATGCATCAGCTTCAAGCAAAAGGTAGACTTAAAATAAATAATCGGGCGAATGCACATAACCATGAGCTGAAACGGGTTGTGAAGAGGACACTTTTTGAACTGTGAACCTTCCTCTTGACCACTCACAGAACACTCATTTTGACACCTAATTAACGTCCTGTATTTCCTTCAAGAGTTTATAAAAAGTGTGTGTGTGGTTGTGTGTTTATATTTGGCTGACCTTACGCGCTTTATTTTGAAGGATAGTGAAAGCAGTGTCATTAGTTCCAGTCGCGCAGACATGAAGACGTATCAGGGTTGGCCACGCGGGTGTAAAATTGAGTGGTGGTATGCAAATGCACATTCTATATTAGCATCTACTCGAGAGAAGGAGAGCTCATGAGGCAAACAGATGTGTACAGCAACAGAAAAAGAAAAAAGCACACTTTTATCCCACACACGCACACACGTCTTAATGATTTTACTTATTAGGTTACACTATTAAAAGAAAATCAGTTAACACAAGAAGATTAATGCTGGAGAAATTAAACTATTTCATGGTAATGAGTAGCACGGGTTTCCAAATTATTTTTACATGCATGACAAAATGACCACCCCCGCAAACGTGGAAAGTGACACCGCAGCAGTAATGAAGTAGTCTGGAAAATGAAGATCTGGACTGACACTGAAGCAATAGTGCAAACCATCGCACCACCCTAATGTTAACTGAAATAATAATGGATCGATACAGATTTGAGACGTAGTGGGGATGGAGTAATGAGATAACCCACCTGTTGTCGTGTAATATGAGGTTTTAATTATCCCACCGTTTTCTCATGGTAATCCGGTTTCTCGTGTGCATAATGCGGTGGAATGACCGAACAATGACAACTGACGATAGATGTGGGATATTTATGTAGTGGGGGAAATAAAATAAAACATAGGAAATGAGTAAGGCTGTTTGTCTACTTTAATAAAAAAAGAAAAAAAAAGAAAAAGAATTGCTCCGGAACTACACTGTTAGGCCCACAGGAAACGTTTGCATGTCACCCATATGCTCTTAACACTCAGCTTAATTTAACTAATACAGTAATGTAGTCTAATGTACCTCCCCATCCAGCTACATGAAGCCTCTAATCATCTGTTGCATTAAAAGCGAAATTATAGAGAAGTGTAAATGTTAAATTTATACATTTAAGGGGGAGCTTTGCAGGGTTTTGACTCTAATTTAACAGCTTTTGAGTCATTGTGATGGTTAACTTAAAACCAGCCAGATTCAGGTGAGGAATTTCTTCCCGGCAATACACACACACACACACACACACACACACACTCCCTAGCCAGGTAATGGCTACAGGATCAAGACACTGACGTTTTATTTCTGTGAGCTTTTTTCTTTTTGACATCAAAAAGTGATCCGTCCATTTCAAAGCCTTTTAAAGACTTTTAACTTCAAGACATATGCCAGGAAGGAATTATGGGCTTTTAGAAAATAAGAAACAGGGGTTTCTTTACCTTAATGTCTCTTCTTGAATAATTTAGATAAAAGGGGAACCAGAAGAACCATTGTGGTGATGTGTGGATGTGTGACCGGGGTAGACAGGAAGGAGATAAAGGTGAGAGATTAGAGGAAGAGAAATATGGTAGTGTGGCTGAAAGGTTGCAGGATTAGGAAGGGGGGGTAGGGAGGGATTAGGAGAAACCGGAGTCAGGGGGGTGAAAGATCAATTGTGTGTGTGAATGGGGCAAAAAAAAGCAGCTGTGGATATGTGTGTGGAGGGGAGCTTCGGTTAACTCATGTGACTCTTGGAGGTCAAAGACACAGTCCAGGCTTTAAGGTGAGGGAGGGGGGGTTATGGGGTCAGCTGGGTGGCGCTGACAGAGGCTGTGGGTGCTGTCAAGTGTGGAGAAGCAGGGCCGACTCGGGGCATGGAGGTGGGAGGTGTGGAGGATAAATGCTGTGAGACATGACAGACAGGGAAAGACACGAGGACTGAGACACAAGCAGAAAGATGAAAAAGGAGATTTTATAGCAGTCCCCTTTTTTTGTTGTAGGCGCATGAGAAGGGACGGAGACAGACTGGGTCTTACCGTGACATCATCGTCTAAATTTACACTCACTTGTATGTCCACACGAGGGCTTGTGTGTGTGCTCAGGCATAAATTCAGGAGTGATTTTCACCGAGTGTACTTTTGCTAAGTACACCTGCATATGCAAGTGCGTGGATCTGCAGGGGCCGTAGAGGAGAGGCGTTTTGGCGATTGTGTGCTGCCTGGCTCTCCCGTGGGGGCCTATGCTTCTGCAAAACTCCTGTGGGCCTTAAACGGACAGGTGTCAGCATACACTCAGTGTTTCCTAAAGATCTATAACGGCCACCTCACCATATGCTGACCACATTCAATACACCTCAATTATTCATACCGTGACAGACAGAGAGGCAGTGATTCAGTGTGTGGGTGTAAGGGAACACAGGAGGAAATGGTAAATTGAGGAAGAGGAAAAAGAGCAAAGGAGAAAGGGGTTGATTGAATGTAGATGATAAGAGTCAGGGGGAGATGGGAAGCAAAGCATACAGAGGTTGAAGGACAAGGAGTAGGAAAAAAAAGAGAAAGAGATGGATGGTGAACTTTGAACCTGCAGAGCCTGAGCTGAAAATGGAATGGGAATAGAAAAACTTCGAGTGAGTCATGCTGGCTGTGCTTCAGTGGCCAGGTGAGAGAAGTGCCTTCATTACGAGTGCACACTCCAACAATAACTCTACGTAAAAATGAAAATTGATATGCAAATGCATTCATGGTGGTGTTATTTTGCAATTTCACAAGGTTTATTTCAATTTTATGCTGGGCAAGTTAGACCCCGACATTAAGTCTTCCCCAGTACATCCCAATGATTCTTAGTGGGGTTAAGGTCTGGACTCGACCTTAATGATGTTTGTGATTCCTGGCATTTTCGTCTTTATATGCCCCAAAAACCTGGTCATTCAGTATATTTAGAAAATCCGCTGGCAAATTTAATTGGACACATAACATTGCTTAATATAGTGAGAATGTGTATGTTATTATTAGTGCATGTTTTATGAAAATAAATACACATATCAGTCAGAGACCTGTTACATTTGACTTGTTTTCATTTAACGTGGTTACTGAGTATGACTTACATGTGTAGCCACAGAGGTGAATTGGCTCTAAGCTCAGACACCTCTCCTCAGCATGATGACTAGAGACAACAAATCAGTAAGATAACAACTGGCTGAGTGTGTGTCTGTGCCGTTGTGTTGGGCTGTGTTTTGTTATTCTGTGGTTTTTTTTCTTTTTCTGTTGAACTACTCACATTTTAGCTCCAAGCTTTTGTTTCTGTAAATTTCTTTTACCTTCCAGATCTCATTAGCAAATGAGACGTGGCCCAGAAAACAGCAGCTCTCCATTGTAGTGACAGACAGAGCAGAATATTTCACTGTTTGTGCACAACAAAAGAAATATTGTTACAAGCTAAATCAGGCTTGTTCAAAATTGAAATGGTGTGCCACTTCTGACTTTTTTTTTTTCTTCTTTTTTTTCTTTTTACAATACCCCCATTTTCTGTTTTCCGTCTATTATTGATGTCCTTCCTGTGGATTTTCCCTCGATATTTCGCATGCAAGAATTCTCTTGGATGTATCAGGACCCAGACTTTTTCATGAGAGAATAAATAAAAGAACAAAATGACGTGGAGCTCAAAGGAGACTCAAGTCTATCCCTACTTCTTATGGATTTGAAGGAGTGTGAAGGAGTGGCTGAACTTGTGAATGTGTAAGTTATTATGGGTCTTCCAGTACCGGGAGTACCTGCTATTTCAGACCCACAGAGCTGGCAGAAATAGCAGTAAATTCCCTTTATTCCTGCCCTCTAAATTTTTACCCACACTGAGTGTCTTTGTGTCTTTTTCCCCACCTTTTCTGTCCTAAGAATAGAGTCTCTTTCTGCTCAATCCTCACCAAACCAACATGGACCTCAGCCCTCATTCTATCACTGACTTGTGACTTGAGGATGGGGCTGTCAGGTGTCATCCTTTGCAGCATTTTTGCAGCGTATATGCAGACAGGCAGGGCTCCCCCTCTGCATCCCAAAGCCTATACCCTGCCATTTCCCTGTCCCCCGCTGACATGCTCTTTGTGGTTTGTCCCTAAATGGTCTCGCCTTGGGCGTCGGGGATCCTGCAGGGTGGCAGCTTTCATTCCCTTTGTGAAATTACTCTCACTCTTTTTATCGCTTCTTATCTCATCCCATATCTGTTCATTTTTCCAGTCCTCAAATTTTTTTTTTTAATTATTTAGGGGCTGTCCACACGGCGTTGTAGGGGACCAGAAACATCTACTGAATGCGTTACTTAAAACGGTGACGTCATATTCCCACCTCTCTCTTGCGCTGGCATTCATTGTCTTGCGTTTGAAGATTGTTTGACAGTTTTACAAACTACTGTCAATGAAAAGTAACTAAAATCAGACAGTAGGTATCACTAGAACACGTCCTGTCTTTAGCAACGTCACACACGGGAGTGAAAAAAGTGTTAAACCAAGGAGAAAACAAAAGCATATTTTCACAGACACTATTCTGACTTGAATAAACATTGTTCCACGCACCGTCAGCTGCACTGCACATCCACAGCTTGTGCACTCTGTCTCCGACTCTTCGGCTGCAGTAAATACGGTTAGATGGATCTCACTCGTGAGGAAGAACTGTGCATTTCCCTCTCGGAAAGTATTTAGGTTTATGACTGAATGTCACTGTAAAGTTGCTAAATATGCACACGGAAACATCACGAAACATAAACAAACAGACCTTAATTGCATTTCTTTCCCCTGGCTGGGTTCATGCTGTCTCTGTTTCTGTTATTATTATATCTGCATTGCGTACAACGTCTTCTTCTCTGTTTTTGATGTAGCCTTACAGTTAGAGCTGCAGCTAACGATTATTTTCATAATCGATTAATCTGTTGATTATTTTCTCGATTAATCGATTAATCCATAAAATATCAGAACACCTTAAAAAATGTTGATGGCTGTTTGTAACCTGGAAATGATGATGTTCTCAAATGTCTTGTTTCGTCCACAAACCAAAATGATTGACTTTTAATGATTTCTTTGTTATCCAGAGCAAAGAAATGAAGAAAATATTCATATTTAAGAAGATTAATAATCAATTAATCGTTTCAGCTCTAGTTTCAGTGCAATTTATAGTCCTGGCATATGTACTACAGCGTTTCGAGTCGTTCTGGAGGGGGGATCCCTGTGGACGGAGATTTTTGAAAACGGGAAAGAAAAAGAGTGTTTACGTTGGTGGTGCCGTTTCCGTGTGGATGTGGCCTTACTCTCTCGCTCCTTACATCCTGTCTTCATCCTCTGTGGATTTCCCTTCTTCAGCTTATAGGCTTTTCACTCCCTTCTCTTTCTCCTCCCTCCTTGTACTATTGTCTTTTATTTTGGCAGTCAAGATTAGTATGTTTCATACGTGCGTTGTAACATGTTCCTATCAATGCCATGTGCTATTTAATTGCTTTGCATTCAAAAATATTGACTGATGTACCACATACTGCTCTCTACTAAGCAACCTTAAAATTGCTCCACTACCCACTGGTTTTATGATTTATGCTTGGCTTTGTAATTACACATAAAAAAAACTCATTTCTGTAGAAATGATGAGGTTAAATTGCTAGCATTTAAAATGTCACCATGCTTTGATGGGAGATTAAAGTAAAGGTGACTGTGATATCCAGGAGGGTTATGTTTACCTGCAGTAACTATAATTATTAGTAATAATACAAAAGTTGAATATAGTGGGAGAGGGAAACGCCTAAGATCTCACGAAAAGGCTCTTTCTTTATACTCGGCAAGATCTGTCTGGCCTAATTTGCTTAATCCCTCAGGTCGCTAAACATCTTGTTTGGGGGCCTGGGTGTGGCTTGGAAGCGGATCTTGCTCCATCACTGATGGACAGAGTATTGTCTGGGCTCAGTAAAACTGTGTGACTGTAATTATAGAGTGGCTGGGATCTGGCAGGACTGGGAGTGTTTCAGACATCACCATTTCCTCCCCATCCATCACATTCAGCCAGGCGGAACTAGGCCTCAGATGCCCCACAAAATAATCATTCCCATGCAACTGGTCTGACAGCAGCCCTCATTCAATAACACAGCTGATCAGAAATGATAATAGCAATCATGCCACTGCATATTTTAGAGGCTGCAGTATGACTTGGTGTGTCTCTGTGTGTGAGGCTGGAGATGATGAGACGTAGCATTCAGAAAATGTGAATTTCAAGGGGGGGGACTATTAGCCTGTGTCGCAGAGCTTGTGTGGGAATGTTCGCTCATTTAGCTGCAGCGCAACCAACTGTTGCTTTAAATGACACCCTGCACTTGGCTCTAAGGAGCAGCCCCACTGTTTAAAACGCAAAATATCCTCATTAAGTCAGAGGGATTTCAAACAGCCTTTGGAAAGAAAAGATGTGTAGCTCTTGATTACTGTCGGCAGTGAGCTCTGCGAAAATGAGAGGAGCGTCTTTTGGCAAGGACATCTACAGTTCTTCCCCGTCTCAGCTTTTCATATTCCTATAATCCACTGTCCTTCCGAGACCTTGGCCTTTATGAATATGTCAGTGTGAATTTCACATGAACTTGTGCCATTCCCTTTTCTTTTGTTTCCTCTCTTCATTTGAAATGCTCATTTCATTCATGCATAATTATTAAAAAAAAAACAAAAAAAACACAACAGATACCTTCCCTGCTTCAGTACAACGTTATGTTGTCACGAATAACAAATAGGATCATTATTGAAATGTCCATCTGAAGCCTGTAGTATGAAAAGCAATCTCCTGCTTTCCTACACCCACATGTTTTAGTCCTGTAATGATAGATGAACAGACAACTCTTGGGCAGAAAGTGCTCACCAAACCAGCTATTTCTCTCTGGTTTAGAAAATGCAACCCCCTCCCATCCATACTATTATTGGGTAGCAATGCCTCCTGTGGCTGTATTATGTTAAAAGGGAAAGTGCAATTTTGTTGTTTTCTCCATGAGGTTGATTAAGTGGAAAAAAAAAAAAGAGTCTTATATAAGTTTTGAGAGTGAGTCGGGAAACTCTTGTCAGGTGCTCATCAGCTATTCACCATGGTATTTTTGCAGACCTGTGGAGCTTCAGATGTCGAAATGCTCTGAGCTGCTTATCGTCCATCTGTGCGCAGTAATGTCTGAGCATGTATTAACTGGTGCTGAAGGATCTGACTGTGACTGTTACTCCGCAGATGATCAGACCGCAGTCTGGAGGTTAAAGATCAGCCCCGTAGCTGCTTCCTTATATTAGAGGCTCCTTCTTGTGTGAATTGACTCAAGTTGAATGATGAGCTAAAAGTAGTCAAGACTCATCTTTTGGTGTATGCACAGTACACAATGGCTGCCAAGTGTTTTGGCAGTTCTACATGATTGAGGGTAGATTTGCAGTACACTGGGACAAAATTCCCATCGCACATATTTCATTCTTAAATTTCTTTTCTTGGCAACTAGTGCCCCATCTCGTCCAAGTACATAAGGAAAGAAGTAGCCAAACGTTGCAACATTTTATGGTACTTTTCTAGAGGTTTGTGATTAAACAGTTTTAATACAGAGTTTTTAATCTTTCTTCTCAACTGCTGTGCGACTTTAAATGATAGAAAAGACATCTTCACTATCCCCTTCCTTTATATTACTTGATGAAAAAGCACACAGTTCTCCCAATTTTTATTGTGTACATAACATTTATGAAGAAACTGTGACAGATTTGTTTGACCAGCCACTGACAGTCAAGGAAGTAGGTTCCTTTCTGAAATCATTCCAGTGGTAGAAATGCCGATATGGCCGCGTACTGTTTTCAGACCAGACCTATTCCACACTGGTTTTGTTATGTCAGCATTAAGACTGACTGGAAGCCTGCAGCATGCATGTGGTAGCTCCTGTTTTGGTCCCACCATGCTTGCTCCAAATGAGTCATTAGTCCGACCCATTTCTCCCATTACTGGTCCATCCGTCTTCTGATATAGGTTCGTACTCCCTGTTCTGTCTGGTTTCAAGCTCACTGCTGTAGTCCTCTAGAGTGATGCACTGACCATCTGAGCTGCTCTGTGTTATTTTAGCCATTGAAGATAATGGCAGGAGATCAATGTGATGAATGGCCTTTATGAGGGCAAAGTATCGATGGCTGATGGCAGCAAACTGAGACTGTGGGAAGACGAGCATCAGCCTGAATATATTACTGCCTCGCCTTTTTTCTTGATCCCTCGCCACGTCTGTATTTTTCTTTTATCCCTCACTCTCTCTGTCTCTTTCTCTCCTCCACCCGCCCTTCTCCAGCTCAGCTATCTGTGACTAGTCATTAACACAAACATTAAGCATGCTGTGAATCCATAGCTTTTCCATCTCCTCAGTACTGCTCATAAAGTGGAGCAGCCATAATGACATGGACAATGACCACACTCGACATTTAGGGGCAGGGGGAGAGAGTCTCTTTTAAAACTGGCAATGCAAAGCTTTTAGCGTGGAGTCATTTGGGTGACATGAAAATGTGTGTTGTGCAAAGAGGCTCTAAATACTTGTCTGTCGTCTCATCAGCAAGACAGCGTATGTTCAGCGGTTTTGGCCATGGTAAAACTAACTGAGTGGAAGCTTTATGGGGGACACTTAAACACATTAAAAGCTGGTCATATGCACCATCCATTGTTCTTTTTCTGACTTTATCAAGATGCAGTTCACATCCTTTGCAATTTCCTCAGTGATTTCCACCCCACTGCCAGGAACAGAAAAAATATCCCATATGAATGTATTGAGAGCTTCATCGTGAAAAACATTTGGTGGAAATGCACTGACAAACATAAAGATAATCTCACTCGCTTTCCCCACACACAGCTGATATGAATGATACATGCCAGCGACGTACATCTGCGCTTAAATTCATAATGCACAAACTAAATATACACAGCTCAGGGGTAACGGTGTTATTTTACACAAGTCCCTGAAATGGAAATGGATGCACAAACCAGGGAATTCCATTATCACTAAGGTGACAGGTGATGGCGCCTTTTCTTTTCTCTCCTCTCGGACACAGGGTCAGAGAGATGTCATAGAGTCCAGGAGATAGATTTGATTTGAATGGTCTAAAAGTTTCTGGGAAAGAGAAAACACATCAAAAGTAACAAACAAAGAAATGACTTGACTGTACACTGTGCACTGCTAACACGAAGGCCTCTTAAAAGCATACCACGCACGATTGGGAAAGGATGATAATACAAAGTTTTATAGAACATAATATTGAATTTGAGACTAATCAAATGTTGAGGACCTACGTGGAGGCACAAATGTGCCGTGTAGCCTCGAGCTCTACAGCAGCAAAAATCAATATGTGGTTGGTAAAGCATCAAATTATAAACAACATTCTCTCCGACTGCACACATGCGCAGACACACAGAGCCATCAGCAGCGGATGATTACAAAGCACTGAAAGGGTTTCAATCTGAGGCTAAAATCGTCTTTCAAAATACATTTAAACATGTTAGTCAGACTAAAATTGCATTCAATAAAATTGCTCACTGTCAGATGATGGGACTGAGTCAAACTACGACTGCATGTGTACCTTCTGCTCATGAGTTTCCAATCCCCTGACTAATATCCGGAGGTTTTAGCAGAAGCCAATACACATAGAATAAAGAATTTTATTAATCCCCTTAGGGAAAGTATTCCACTGCATTTGACCCATCCTAGAATTAGGGGCAGTGGGCTGCCACACATTGGGGGTTGGGTATCTTGCTCAGGGGTGGGGATTTGAACCGGCGACCCTCCAGTTACAAGTCAAGTTCCCTTTCCACTTGGCCACGGGCTGCCTCAGAAAGATAACAGTGCCAACAGGCCGGTAAAGTAGTTTTTGGACTATTATCTTAATGAATTGGATATTTTAAAGTTCATGGAAGATACGAAGACTATGAATGGTACTCGACATGCAAACGGCTAGTCACGAGCTAAACTGGAAACTGCCTAATACTAACAACCTGAAAGGAGCCATATCGCCTCCCAGTGTAGTAGAGATGGACATTTGGACACATTTCTTTCAAATAATTTATTCCACACTAGTAGTGATCAAACTGGTACAAGGACAGTTGTCCGGTTGATTGGCATAGTCAATTTACACCGTACCTGTAAGAGTTTTGTTTGTTTTTTATCTCCGTCGACAATGAAGAACATTTCTTTAGAAAAGTAGCAATTATTATATGAAGCCAATGAATATCTGGACAGATTTTAGATGAGCATTATAGGAGATGCCTCGGGCCTTTCTCTGGTGTGAAAGATGGTGGTCATTTGGCTAGACGAGGGGCGGGGAGGACCCCCTCCTAGACTGGAGCAGACGGGTGCAGAGGAGCCTAGGGCCGGCTGTATTAATGAACAGGCAGTGCTGAAAGGGACAGGTTCCTGTAATGCTGATGAATGGTCATTACAGAGCAGAGACGAGAGAAGAAAGCAGGAGGGGAAGAGGTGGGGGTGGGCTGGGGAGGGGACGGTGGTGGGCAGAGCAGAGTAGAGTGTGCACAGGGGGAGCAGTGGTGAAAAAAGGCTTTAATTTGCACCTCAGATTTCTGTAAACTCGTTTATCATGTCAGCAGTGTCACTGTTCTCCACATGTCCTCTCCCTCTTCCCTCTTCTTGCTGCCACCCCAACCCTTGTTGTTTTTCTTCCAGGTGCCTCTGTGCACTCCTTAGGCCAAATCATTTTAGTTTGTATTAGACCCCACATTGCATTTCATTATTCCTTCATCACTTTGCTCAAACCCTTTTTTTGGACCCATCTTATCCTTTGACCATCATTTGACTGATTGCTGTGATCGAGTATGGAGATGTCTTCTCCTCTCCATTAGCCCTGATTGAGCACCTGAGGCGGTAAAGGTCAGAAGAAAGAGGAAGCACCAGGAGATGTATGCACAAAAGAAACACAAACTGACTGGAGGCCCACTCACAACACTGCAGAACTCATTAGCTTCTTTTTGTCTACAGCTGTTTGGATCATTGGTGGTTGTGGGAGAGGTGGGGCCTGAAGTGCATGTGAAATTTCCCCCCAAAAAATCTTTCAAATCACCTTTGCTATTCCATATATGTCCGTGGGGTTGTTATGGGACTGTTGCATTTTTTTTGTTCACCCTCCTGTCGTTTGACAAAGTTTAGCCCTCATATTTGTAACATTTAGGAATTGAAATATTGTATTGAGAATGCCAATAGTCTGCCTCTACCGTTTTAATCTTGCAGCATTTCATGACACATTTTCATAAGGCATCGGTGCATGAAGATAATTCCTCAGTGGCGTCCTCATGCTCATCCACCATATTTTGTGGGTCACACCTGCAAACAACAAAAACAAACGTAACAAAAACTACAAAAAGGCATGCAGCATGTTTCAGTTCAGTTTCCATGCAGATACCGCTCCACCATACTTTCTTGTGGTTGCCATTTAGTAGTCCCCATCTGTCTAATTGTAATTCATCAGTGCATGATTTTGAATTTGTTAGACTATTTTAGAATAGGTCAACCTAGTGCCATACCACAATCGGCATAGGTGGCGAATCTCAGCGTGGCCCAGGTAATTACTGGCCTCATTCTTATGCAGTGGCAGCACACGTACTACAGCTGTCGAGCATATTTAGGTGTAACAAGGCAGAAAGGTGGTGTTTCTGCATTTGCTTTGCTTACGAAATGGTTTGATTTAGAGAAAGGGCATTTGCGTATTCTCGATGCATGAATAAGCCAAACAGCTTGACAGGCTGGTTCTTTTCTGTTAATCCAGAGAAAGGACTCAAATTTGCAGTGCCTTAGGGAGATTACTGATATGTAAAAATGTCTCTGACGCTCAGTCAATATTAGCATCCTCTTTCAAAAATAAGAAACCACAGCTTTGTCACTGATGATTACTAATCAACTGTATGCACTCCTCTCTCCGTCTCTATCTGTCTCTCTGTCGCTCTCTCTAGTGGGAGGAGGTGAGTGGATATGATGAGAACCTGAACACCATCAGGACCTACCAGGTGTGTAATGTCTTTGAGCCCAGTCAAAACAACTGGCTCCTCACCACCTTTATTGATCGACGTGGAGCACAGCGCATCTATGTGGAAATTCGATTTACTGTGCGTGACTGCAGCTCCATTCCCAATGTCCCTGGCTCCTGCAAAGAGACATTTAATCTCTACTACTACGAAACCGACGCCATCATTGCCACTAAAGGCACGGCCTTCTGGATGGAGGCCCCTTACCTGAAGGTGGACACAATCGCGGCAGATGAAAGCTTCTCACAGGTGGATTTTGGTGGACGCCTGATGAAAGTCAACACGGAGGTGCGAAGTTTCGGACCACTGTCTAAAAATGGCTTCTACCTGGCCTTTCAGGACTACGGTGCCTGCATGTCTCTGCTATCAGTGCGAGTCTTCTATAAGAAGTGTCCGAGTGTGGTACAGAATTTTGCGATCTTTCCTGAGACGATGACAGGGGCTGAAAGCACCTCTCTGGTCATCGCAAGAGGGATCTGCATCCCCAACTCGGAGGAAGTCGACGTGCCTATAAAGCTCTACTGCAACGGGGATGGAGAGTGGATGGTTCCTATTGGTAGCTGCACGTGCAAGGCCGGATTTGAACCTGACAATGGAAATGTGTGTCGAGGTGAGTAAAATAGCACAATGGATACATTAAACATCCTTTACCTGTTTAACTGTGTAACCTTGTTGCGACTCCACTAGTGCTTGCAACACTTCATCATTCACTATTTGAAACTGACTGCTCAAAATGGAACAAATCACTTCACTGTAGACTGGCGACATCAAATTTGTTCTATTTTAGATTTTCTATTTTGCATATTACAGAGCATCGTCATACACTGGATCACAGATTTTCCACATCATTGGAAGGACTGAATTGACTGTATTTCACTCGTTTTGCTGAGCATGTACTGTATTTCTGCCTTGATCACGTCCATCTCCAGCATACTCAAAAGGCACATTAGCATTGATTTTTTTTTTTTTTATCTGCAGTGAATGCCTGGCTTCTGTGCAGTGCACTGTGCAGATGGCAAGCGGTTTGATTCTGCCTCAGTGAGATGTGTGCAAGACTAAGTTCTGAGGAATAAGTAAAAACAGGCATTTAAAGACGGTGTTGATCCGCGTTTTCTATTCAATCCGTCACTTTCTCTCCCCCCCCTTTTTTTTTATCTGTCCTCTAATGCATCTTCCCACTTTGTAACCTGCTTTTCTCACCCACGAACCTGTGCGCACTCACACACAAACACACAGAAAACAATTTCCTCCAGGTTTTTGATGATAATATAAGAAGCTCGGGGCTCTCAGTGTGAAGCAGTATTAGTTGGACTGCCTGTGGAGGTTAAGAGAGAATATGTGGAGCCAAGATAAAATAGTTTGAACAGATATGAGAGTGCCACACACTTACAAAGCATATTATGTAGGGTAAAAAATATCATATCATGATTTTCTCACAAAAATATATTTACATGATAGATTTCGCAACTTATGAACAGTATACGACCCAACTATTTCCCTATGTTAAAACATAGCCTTAAATGGCTTCTGACCATGGTATATAACTATAAGCAAAGCAGGAAAGCTAACACAAGTCTTGTTGCATGTCAGGCAAAGACTAGTATCAGCGTAAGTGCTGGTGAGGCCCCGGCAACTTCGCAGGCAGGAGGAGTTAGCCCTGTCCCCTGCTCAGACAGAGACAGACACAGGATTTAGAACAGTGGAAATTCAAAGAGTTAACTGTTAACGTCAACACTGTGCAAATAACTGTTGTTTGTGCTGAAAAGGCAAACCCTATTCCATATAAGTGGGGTGGGTCTTTTAAGGGACCAACCTTCCGTTTTGTTTTCATTTTCAGCCATGGCTTGGCGCTACACTCTGAATCAAACAAGCTGGGGAATGAGAAATCTACAACGCTGGCCGTAGTTTGTTAAGGAATACTTCGATTTGCATTTAGCTTTGTATTACTAGAATAGGGGTAGTATTTTTGAAGAAATTGTGCTTCCCAACCTCAGTTTCCACTGAGTTGAGAAATGTCTTTTCTTTGTTACATTCCCACCAGTGACACTTGGTCCTGTTAGCATAACTGTTAGCAAAGGTGGCGGACTCTGTTTACATTCTGGGAATGAGGTCCCGTCCCCCTACGAGTGGATCAAGCAGTTTCAAGCCTCGGACCAAGTGTCACTGGCGGATACGTTCTTGCATTGCACTGGATCCCACACAAAGCACACCCACACACTAACACACAAAGTCCCCGGCAAAGTTGTAGTTACCTTCAAAAGTAAATGACAAGGCAAAGGTTGGTGGTCTTCAGTTAACGGCTCATTTAATTTCAGATGACTTTGTGATTGCTATGTTTTGTTTCACTGCAAGACGCATTTAATTTAGAGCCTAGCTATCTTGAAAAGAAACCTTTGCCCGTGTCTTTATTCTAAATCATGTGAAATAGAAAGCATCAAACAAGAAGGAACCTTCATGTTATAAACAAAACAAAAGAGCAAATAATTATAAATAACCAACCTCACTATTTGTGGCTTCTTTTGGACATTAACATGTATCTTCGAGGAAGGGAGGAGGAAAGGGAGTTGAGTGTAAACGTGCAAAATGTTGTGCAGGTTGACCTTAAACCTCAGGATATAAACACAAGCCTGATTACAATGATGCATGAGAAAAAGAGCCAGACGGAAGGAGAGCAACAGATGATGTTACCATTTTTATCTGTCATAACTACAGTGGCTGACTCTCTGGAGACTCGTGTAGAAGCTGTTTGTGCCTCTCATCTCCACGGAGCGGCTCCGCCAATAAGAGCATTCTCAACCTTTTATTTTCCAAACTGTCTCTTTTTATGGACTTGTAATTCACTATTTAAACAGGGGAGTCTAACCTTAAAGTGCCCGTGGAAGCTGAGTACCAGCCTATAGGCAACCAATCAATTGGGGGCTGGTAAAATAACATAGCCTCAGTGCTGAGTCTGAAGTAATTGCCCATTAGAGCTGGAGTAACATGATGAGGAACAAAAAGAAAAGGATGCAGGTTCGTGCTCAAATAATTCCCCTCATTCAGAGCAGCATGAGCGGGGAAAGGCACATAGGGGATGTGACATCATCACATTCATATGCTACACTCATGCAGCTCTTGTGCAATACAGTACACCCTTGCATGGTTGCATGGTACATTTTTAGGGGACATTTGGATGTTGAGTGGACATGGTGACAGGAGGATGGAGGAATTAAACTCTTGTCCCACTTGGTGGTGGATGACCGCGCTCTACCACAGCTGCCCCGCACATTACTTGTTAGAATATCAAAAAATACACAGGGGGAAATAAGGTAGAAGAAAAATGATATGCATTTGCTGGTTCCTAGTTACAGCAGTGGGTTGATTAAACTTGTAATGTTGAACATGCGTCATGAAAAGCACATGTTGCGCAGGACGATAAACGTATTTGAGCAACAAATAAATCACTTTTTACTTGTTTATTTTAAGTAATTCAAATTGTATCGGAGTGATACAATTCGGATGTGTGTGTGTGTGTGTCCTGCTAGTAAGTGGGAGTCGGGAAGAGAGACCATGTAGAGTTATTGCTCCGTAACGATGATGCCCACATGCCGTCTTCGTTACCAGCTCGCCAGCTCCCACACAAGCCATTTGGGTATCCCCCCCTCTTTCTCTCTTACCTTACTTTCTTTCATTCTCTCTCTCTCTCTCTCTCACTCTCCCCCTTGGCTATGTAAGCAATCTGCTAAATATTTAATCACCTCCCTGTTAAATCGAGCAGAGCCACAAATAGCAGCCCTCTGCCTCCACAACATAAAGCTTGTCTTGCGTGTGCGTCCAGGTCTACTCAAGTGTCTAAGTGTCTCGAGTGATTTGATGGTTTTGCTGAACACACTCATGGTTGTTGTTGTTGTTGTTATTGTTGTTGTTGTTGTTGTGGTCTCCAGCTGAGTGATTGATACTAATTATTGTTTTTTTTTTCATCTGATATAATCATTAATCATTTAAATTCCCCTTATGTTCGTATATATAAAATGATTAAAACTAATTAAACAGCTAATTAAACAGTTGTTCTAATTGAATGATGTGCCATCAATTGCTTTAGAGCAAAAAAAAGGGCTAAATGACACACGATATAGAGTTGAAGGTCAAAACTGCATGTTATACATTTTATTCCGACAACCTTTTTCTGTGAGGAGCATAATTTTATTTAAGATGATAAAGTCTGCCTGTCTGAAGTCTATATAGCTGTCAGGCTTAGTTTATAAAGTCCCATGCTATATTTTGTCTTTTTTTTTTCCCAACTGTTTAATCAAGCCCAAATCTTAAACCCTTGTCATAGACAGCATTGTCTTACGCATTGTCCTACGCCTGGTTCACACTGGATGTGTGGCGTGTGCCTCGCTGCTGTGCTGCGTTACGCTCGTGTGTGTGTGTGTGTGTGTTTTCACACCGGCTGCATGTCTGCTACATCTCACTCACACCCTCGCTCATCTTCCTAGGCCACCGATATGATTATGACATCACTTTCTGATTCATCTTCATCGTGTTAAAGTATAATATAATATTTGCATTTTTCATGTATTCAGGTTCAGCTTAGACATTAAAACTACTCTTAAAGGTGTGTGTGAACGAGACCTCAGGGTGATCTGATCCTGAGTGGGCAGTGTGAAGTTGAGGTTTGATTGCAATCACTGAGGACACGTGGAGATCTGATCACTAGGACCACATTTGGAGGTGTGTGCCCACAGCTGTGTCCTAGGCCATATTAGGACATCCTCTGACTCACTTAAGTTTTATAATAAACCTCATGCATGTTTCTCAGTGTTCAAGTATATAGACGTCTTTTCCAGAGGTTGACGGATACTTTTTTTGCCAATATATTGGGCAGATTTTTCGCTGTCTGATAAAGTATGTTTTATAATGACTAATAACACAAAAAATTACTTACTTGTATAAACACATATTGAACAATGCTCATGGTCTGTCCCTACAATTAGCTGTTTGTGCCTGAATTACAGTATAATATAGATAAAAAAAACCAATATAAATATGATATATAATATATAAAAAAACCTGTACTTTGCCAAAGCTTTAGTGTTTTAACAGCATTTATTAAGTTTCTGATAACAAAACTGTGTATTATGATTAATTGAATAATGATTAACAAATCGCCCTGGACTGGGGACATAAGACAGTAAAATGACATAAATTAAATGTAACTTGTGTAGGAAAGAAGCGTGACAATTTAATGTCCAGAGTTTCTCATCATTGTCCATGATACCATCATGGCTACTTTTTGTGGACTTTTATTCATCCATTTCGTTTCCATATATCCATAGCTCCACACACTATCCATGATTATGCATTTATTTAGTTGTGCATTTGCATAATTCCTCACCATAGCACTCCTATAGTCCTACACCGCAGTGCAGATCTTCTCATATTTTCTCTCTCTGTTAGGCACCAATGGGCTCCTGACATGCTGGCACATTAATATTACAAATATTCAAATAACTTTATTTAACATTCTGCCGGCTGACAGTGGCAGCGGGAGATTCACAGCCCATTGAGCAAGTGCGCTTCCCCGAGCTAAGTGCCGATTCATCATGGCTGCCTTACTCCTGTCTAATGGCTGCCATCGTGGGGCCTGAGCACACACACCCACTCATATACACGTAAACACACATTTCTATGTGTATGCTTAAAACATTTCCACGTGTGTATTTTAAAAAAAGCTAAACGTGGTGTTCTAAGCACATTTATCACACTATTAACTCAAACCTTGAACCTCATAAACCCCAATATATACGTGTATAGACTTTCATGGACAGCAAACAGCTGGTTTATTTCTCTACATTAGGGTGATTAGAGAACCTAAGTGAAACAAGTATATTCTTTTAGAATAAAGCACAAGTAGTACAGTAGTACTCTTACCCATTTTTTTTTTTTTTAAATGTTTTAAAGTTATCTTTGTAGGTGTTGAACTTGTAGTTGTACAGTTTTCTGCTATAGTGAGGCTTTTTTTAAACGTTTCATCTCACTATAAAAGGTCTGGCAGATGGGACCCACAAAGCCTGGTAAGCTATTTAAGCCAATTCCAGCCCATTTGGCCTTGTCTCTCCTCCGTTCCACAGAGTTTACCTCATTTGCAGGGAAGCATTCGCGTACACTCACCAACACACAACCCAGACACACACCAACATCTCCTAAGTCACCTTGAAGCCTAATTAAGCAAAGGTCTGACTCTTCCTGTTCCTATTAGTCCAATGGCAGTGAGGGCCAGTGTGAAGAAGACAGAGAAAAGCTACAAGAAAGAGCAGAGGCTGAAAGACTTCTTGTTTCCATGGGTCTTAATAGACTGAATGAGGGGGATGGCAGAGAGCAGCAGTGAAAGAGTGTGACCCAAACAAAGACTCTTTGAATTTAGGGTCCAAACGGAGTGTTTGTAATGACCCCAAACACAGATGCACTGCTCTCACTCCAACGACAGTCAGTCCCTAATGATGTGAGTGGAATTCAGAGATTTTGTTCACATATAATAGGAATACCCACCACACAGAGCTGTTCTTTACCCACATGGATGACACATACTCTTACTCCTTATTATTTTCCACTCTCTCTGTCTTTTCTTTCAGTTGCTGTTTTTTTGTTTGGTTCCCTGACCTTCAGTCCCTTTCAAGCCAGGGTCCAAAGGCTTTTTTCCCCCGGTAGTTCATTGTCATCTTTCACTTGGTCTGTCCCTGAGTGACTGCACAGGAACTTTCTCAAGAAAGCTTCACTTTGGCCTGACACCTTTTCCAATGTGCCTCAAATATCCTTCACAATTTTCTTCCTCTGCTTCAGTCTCAGTCACGTTTTCCGTTCTCTTCTTCTCTCCTCTTCTCTCCTCTCCGTGATGGCCGCTGGGTGTTGAGGCAAAGTTGGACACACAGGGAGACAAAGAGGCCCTAACATTCACCAGATGGCCAGGGCTCTGCTTAATTTGCCTATGTAACCCTTGGTGGCAAAACACAAAGGCCCAGCACCATGGGAGCCTCGACTTGACCCTCTCTCCCCAGCCGTGACCCCCATCAATCAAAGATTTCTCACTTTATGCTTTTATACTACAATAATACTACATTTAAGAACATGAAAGAGACGTCAACAATGTTGTTTGTGGAAAAGTGTTTTGTGTTTTCTGCACAAAAGTTAAAGGGTGAGAGAGGCATACATTGTGGACAGCATTTGCCAAAATGTGTCTTCACTTCATTTTTGTCCCCTTCCTCTCCCTCCATCAGCCAGTAACACGGAGACACTTTGAGCCTCTTCATTTTAGAAAGAACACGTATTCTTGCCCTCCATCATCCATCTCGTCTGTTACTGCCCACAAGTATCTACTAATAAAACAGCCTTGGTTTTTGGTTTAACATCAGAGGGACACATTTCAATTCCAGAAAATGTTATCATCCTTTCCTGGAAGAACGCAGGATGATAAATATGAATTAATCAAGATTGTGTTGTGGACCGACACGTGTATTAGATTTGCAGTGCACTCTTAAAACACATCTGTTAATTCTGCATGCAGTGAGAGCTAGTAAACAAAACACCCACTGTGTAGTGCTGAAGGATTTAGGCAACATATCTTGTTCCACTTATTCTGATATATCAGTTCAGTATTTTGCTGTGTTAGAGATTTAAAACCAGATGGAGCATTATCACAAAATACCATCAAAATATTAGCTACTGTACTGTCAGAAAAAAATGGGTGAATATTTTGCAATTTTGATTTAGAATTCAAAGGGCAAACTTCATATAGATATAGCCAAACAGGAATCTATACTAGGGACTCTCTTGCCACGAGGCACCAGTGTCAATCACGGAAGCACTACTATGTCAGTTCACCCAATTTAATTAAAAACAAACAAATATATATTTTATTTAAGCGTTATCTGCAGTGTTGGTTTCAACCTGTGGGATCGCTTCCTCCTCCACTTACCCAGACACTGTTTTTTGAGTAAAAAGTAGTTCAGATATTGACTAGAAGATGGAAGAATAGGGGGTTGACATGAGCAATTTATCTTAGAACTGGTTCCTTTTCATTCTCTTCCTCGTCGAACCAGCTGAAGTTTGAGTGTTCCGTTTCATGACCTAATCATAGTTAGCATAATCCCTGTAACCTTTAGGTGCTCTCTGAATGTCCCCTGATTAAACATTATGTGAAGAGCGTTGGTATGTACTGTAAGGGGGGGCAGCCTGTGGCCAAGTGGAAAGGGAACTTGGCTTGTAACCGGAAGGTCGGGGTACCCAACCCCCATTGCTCCCCGGGCGCCACTCAGTGTGGCAGCCCACTGCTCCTAATTCTAGGATGGGTCAAAATGCAGAGAAGTGTCATCTATGTGATGACACCATGCATTATCCTAAACCAACTAGACTCCCTATAACAGGGCAGGCCATATCAAACGCAACCTCAAAACCTTCACAATGTGTAATTATGCAGCAATTAGACGACTCCCATAATCTGCTTGCACTATGTCATCTGTGTGTAATTATATGTTTTTGTTGACAGTAAACCCAGCCTATATTTTTACAGGGGGTCAGTGTAGTTCTGTAGACACCAGAGGAAACCTCTATTTCCAGACTAACAGACCAATGAAGCTCAATGAAGGCAGGCACATCAATGTGACAAATTATTGATCCTGGCTTTGTCTCTACTCATGCCACGGACCCCCTGCTGTCGATGTGTTCTAAAAACACTCACTGGAGAAGACACTGTGATGAATATTGACCATTGGAAGGAAGACAGTGGAAAGAGTGTGTGTCTATATTGCAGTGTCGCTCTCTCTCGGTGTGTGTCTTGAGAAGGTAGTGATACGAGAAAGTTTGAGAGAAAAAAGGGAAAGAGAGTGACTTGGTAATCCTCTCTTTGAGCACATTGGGCTTTGTGCTTCATTTGTTTACTGAGTTCCCACACTGACTGGGGGGCTGTAGCTTTAATTCCAGACCAGAATTGGCATAGACAGACTAGTCAGATCTATGTGTGCGTGTGTGTCGTGAATGCATATGTGTGTCTGTGCACAGTCAAAATGAGGTGAGAGCTTAGCATATCCTCTATGGTTGGGTCAGACTGACTTTAATGGAATCTTCAAAGTGTGTGTAGTTCTATAGAATCTAATCATTACTCGTTTTTTTCTTTCCTTTTGGCGGTATTTTGGATTGGAATCTCATCACACACTCATCATGCTTCTTCTGTGTGATGAGTGGGAACAGCATCTGTGTCAGCAGGTTGAGTGATGCCCACGTGTTACATGTTAAACGTTTGCTTTTGTTAGGAGTAGGGATGGGTATTTGACTGATACCGATGCAGCACTGCTTATCAATACCAATACGTATCAATACTGTGATTGATGCTTTTATTTAAATTTGGTGTTGAGGATGCCTGAGAATGCAGCTGGGCAGCTGTGAGGAAGGCTATAAATCCTTTGCATTAAACTCTTGTTGACAGCCATGTGACATAATCTTTTTTTCCCTAGAGCAATGTTTAATCATTTGGCCTGACTTTTGTGGCCACAGCTTGACTCTCATTTATAAGGGCCATATATGTGCAGTAAACACATAAATTGTATTAGGCATGTACTCATATCATAATGCTGCAAACATACGCGTGACCATTAAATTGTGCTGCACATATTTTCCTCCACTGTTTCACTGTCTTTTAGATCTAAATCTTCTCTCTCATTCTCAAAAAGCAATCAATGCCATTGGTTTTGCGGGTCAAGATGTGTAATTGACCCACAGCTGCTGTCGTGTTGCTATGCGTGGAACGGATTAGAACAGTGGTCACCAACCTATTTGAGTCCAAGATCCTGACCTCGGCCGTGAACAAAGGCAAGATCTACCTACTTAAGCAAAAAAAGCCAAAAACTCAAGGCCTTTTATTTAGGCAAACTCTGGCATATTAATCGGGTCAATCAGGTTCTTTAGAACTGTACATCACACCAATTGTAAGTCACATTAAATTCATGACAACACAAAAAATAAAGGCAAGTGGCCTATTTTCTACGTACATTACAGAGTTATTGAGAGGAAATCGCTCACAAAACGTTGGTGAACATTAACTTGGCATAAGATGATTGTGTATTTATTGTTCCTATTATTTTCAGGATCTACAGGGAAATTCTCAAAGAGCGACAGGTCGATTGCGATCGACGGGTTGGCGATTCTTGTGTTCCTGTCAGTTGATTTATAGTCATCCCCAAGGCCTGTTCTATACTTAACAACATTTTAATAATCCCCCACAATTTCATGGGGAAACAACTTTAACAACACCCAAGAGCAAGATAGAGTCACCTTCTGCATCGCACCACAAAGTTGATCTTTGATTTTTGAATAATAAGGGAAAAGTAGGGAGAAGTGTCTTATAATATCAGAAAGAGATTAAATGTGTGATACCTTTATAACGTACCCTTTAACACTGTCGCGTGATGTTTGTGCTCAAGGCTCATAAATTAAAGTCCTGTCTGAAAGAGCAGAGATGTTATCATAGTGCTGGGCAAGCATAACTGTGGAGCCAGACCAGACTGTACTGTGATATGCTTCTCTAAAGAATTGTATCTGATTTGTCCAAGTCCGAATAGCGGCAGAAGCTGACAAACAAATGGATTTGCTGTGCATAGAACATTCTCTGGGGGAGCCGGACGGACCCAGATACAGAGATGCCGCCTTTTGTGTCAGAGCTTTCGTGAAGCATAATAAGACCCTTTGGGGAATGAACCAAACACAGAGTGAAAGAGACACAACACCACACATGCTTACACACTCAGTCCATCTCACTATCTCTTTGCCTCTTTTCAACTCTCTTTGTCTTACTTCTTTATACACTGACCTTTATCATATTGCATGGCTACATGGTTGTCTTTAGAGCTGAAACAATTAATCGATTACTAAATTAATCAACAACTGTTTTGATAATCGGTTTGAAGATTTTCCATTGTTAAAGCTTTTTAAATGTGAGTATTTTCTTAATTTCTTTGCTCTGGATAACAAAGAAATCATAAAAAGTCAATCATTTTGGTTTGTGGACAAAACAAGACATTTGAGAACATCGTCATTTCCAGGTTTGACGAACACCGATCAACATTTTTTAGGCTTTCTGATATTTTATGGACCAAGCGATTAATCAATTAATTGAGAAAATAATGGACAGATGAATCGATTATGAAAATAATCGTTAGTTCTAGTTGTCTCATCATTATGTGCTTTGGCTTTGTGGGTCTGTCAGGTTTCTTGACCCCTCCCTTCCTGTTGTCCCTCTTTATCTCATCTTTTCTGCCTCTTTAATTCCCTCTCCACCTCTGTCTTCTTTCTCACATGCACTGTTAGAGCAGTCATTGCAGGTCTGGAACAATAGAGGAATTAACCAAATGTATACTGAGGTTGGCTGACTTTCACAGTCAATGTGATGCTTTTACCTCCCTAATGCCATGTGAATAGACCTGCTGCTCCCCGAGAAATGCCTCTGTGAGCACTTGGATTGAGGGGCCCTTTTATAGGCTCTCGTGACCCGGGTCCCCCATTTCTTGTGCCACAGAGATGGAGCGGTTCTTCATTTTCATAAGCGCTTAATCTGGATTGGAAGTGTCTCCTTTGTGGAGATCATTTGAAATGAGAGCCATTGACTCACAAAGGGACTCGACTTTGGCTGAGGGATGGGGCCTCCCGTGCCCCATGCATGAGCAGCTAATTGTTGTATGGAGAGGAAAAGTGATAAAGTATTGAGTGGCTATCCTGCTTAACACTGCCTCCAGTGGAATATAAATGTGATAAAAAAAAATTAAGATAAATTGGACAAACTGGTAGAATAGCTGCTTTATATATAAATATATATATATATAAAAAAGATTCAACCTCCACTCAAAGTTAATTCATCATTTGTTCCATTTCAGTGGTCCTGTGATGCCAGCTGTTGCTTGAGTTTGGTTTGATTCCTCTAGGTTACAGTGCATAATACTTTGGGGCTGGAATGTGTTACAAAACCCAGAGTAAAACTTTGAAGTGTAATGCTGTTGCCCTGGGCTACTTAGCTCCAGGGTCAAATGAGATTACACCCTTGATCTGTGTTAGTGCTGTCTGATTTAGAGCTTTGCAATATAGAGGTGTGTGTGTATGTGTGTGTGTGTTGTCTCTGTAGATTTTGTCTCAGTGTTTGTATTAAACAGTCAGCTGAGCACATCTATGTCATGTGCGTCTTTAACACTGTAAGCCTGTTTGACTTGCTTCTCCATTTGTATGTGTGTGTACGCCGCTGTGCACGCGTCGCCTTGTCTCAGAAATTGGTTGTTAACTAATTAGTCGTGTTGTTGGCCTGTTCGCAGTCCTTTGTTGGTGTGTTTCTCCGGCTAAAACATGCCCATTATATTACTCTCTCCCACGTTTTTCTCTCTTGTGTTCTTCTCTGACCATCTCTCTCTTTCAGTTTCTCTCTCCCTGCTCACTGCCCCGGAACACCTTAATCCAGTGTGAAAGCAATTGGCTCTCTCAGATCTAATCAATAGAGGGCCAGGGCAGGGAGCCACAGGGAACATCTCTGGCCCCTGCTCAGCTACAATCAATTTAGAACCATTGATTCAGTGATTGAAATACAAAGAGCAGAGTTGCTGGACCGTACAGGTGCTTTAGTGTTTGGGTGTGCCATATATCTCCCAGAGTGTGTGTGCTAAATGTATAGATGAGTGTGTGTATGTACGGCAGATTTTTTCACAAACGTGTATATGGATAGTATGATTTATATCTGAGTCCTCTGTAGTAAAGTGGGTATGGCATTTAATCTAGCACCCCTGAGATACAGCCAAGAAAAAAAAAAATCATTCCTAAACCAATATGTCCTGCTCAGGCAAGATGTGTGTGTTCCAGGTATTACTCATGTTGGGGGGGACCTGAATCTGTTTACACAGTCATATTATGGAGAGTAGCCTTTCATATGGGGGATAAAAAAGCATGTCCCCATAACGTAAGTTTCTGTAGCTGTATAGTTTAATTAGGAAATATAAGTTTGTGTCTACTAGGGTGATAAACTTGGAGATATTAGTAGGCTAACCAAAAAAAAACAAAATCAGGTAGTTAAAGTTCAAAGTGCAATTTTCATAGTTGCCGTTGGATTTGATTTGTAATTTGATGTGAAAAATCTAATCTCTTTTATCCATCTCATACAGAGCATGTTCATAATCTCTGTCCTTAACACACACTCAAACACACGCTGGTGTTGCCATACCTTGTTTGACCTGTGCCCCACGTGTTAATAGCTTTCTGCCAGTTACACAGTTTCCAGTTTCCTGGGTGGTTGTGTTTTTTCCCCTAATTCTCTGTTAGACAAGGTGTTGATGTCTCCCATGACGTCCGCAATGTCATAAGGCCTAATGAGAATATGCCACACACGAGAATGAGTCAGTTACTCTCACACATGCTCAATTAACCACTATGACTGTGTGCAGTACCTTTGTTCCTGTTTTGTTCCGCATATTAAGTAATGTAGGCTGAACCCTAGGACAGAAAAACAATGAATATATGAATCTGTGAACTGAAATGTCCCTACTTTTTTTTAATTAAAAATATTATTTTACAATCTCAATTCACATATTAATGCATTAATCTTATAAAACGTAATTTGCTAATATGAATCAGTTCTTTCCCTTTCTACTGACTGTGTCTATTGACTGAATCCAAGTGAAATAGTGGCTGACTATTGAAAAGAAATAAATGAATAATTTGCTTTGACGTTGTATTGTTACATATTTATTGTTACTCATTTATTGATACATATATTATATGTGAGTCTTAAATGACCACGCTATCAGTCAGCCAGTCTCCGTGTTAAACCACTCACTGTGAAACTGCTTTGGTGCTTCTGCACCTTCCACTGACAGCTCCGATGGCTTTTTTTTACCCCTTTGCAATCCAATATCTCGGTCATCCATCAACTGTAGTCCATCACTGTCCATCATCTGAATGAATGACTAGTAGTCTCAATAAATCTGGCCGTGTGTGGCGATGTGCATGTAGCATGAGGAGGTCCCGCATGGAGGCATCCCCTTTAGGCACACACACACACACACACACACACACACACACACACACACACACACAAAATAAAAACACATGCTTTCTAGTTTTCATAGCTCAGCATGTTGATTAGTGTTGTCCAGATTTGGACTGGTAGGGTAGGGCTAAAGTTTACCCTTGCACAAACCCTTTGTGTGAGTTAGTATGTGTCTGTTTGTCTGGAACAGGATGCAGTTTTCTGATAAGGTTGTATTGAGGTCATGCAGGTGTGAATATAACATGAATATAGATATGCTGTCTGGCTGGTTACCCCTGGAGAATACTGTGGCTCCAGGTGCGCTGTTTGCCAACAAATGAAGTCAACTTATGTCCATGTGTCACACAATGTAATGCAGTACTTGATGAACAAATCTGTCTTCTTCTTTTTTTTTAAGCAAAATATATTTCCATGTTTGTTATTCATCTCTTGGGTTTCTCTGGTCATATCTGGACGGATGTCAACAGAATTGTTGTGTTTTTATGAACAAGCACATCCATCCAGAAACTTAAATGGAGCTGTCTCTGTGGGGTAAGACGTCTGTCTGAACAGCATTTTGTTGCCTGTTGTCAAACGTAGAAATAATAGCTTGGTCGTCACTAAGTATGCAATGAGAAATGGCTGTTTTGCTCAACACATATTGTTGGACTCTGCCACCAACGATTTGAGTGACAAGGCACACTCCTGGGTGCCTTCTCACTTTGTTTGCTCCCACTTTCCCTCTTTTCCACTTTTCTATCTCTGCCTTTCTCACATTCTATTTCCCTGATCTCGACCTATTTTCCTCTCCCACGCTGTGCCACATACAGCTTTCTCTTTTGATCTAGAGCATTTTGTCATTAGTTTCCATTAGGCATAATTGCAGCAGGGCCAATGAAACAGCAGATATGCAAGGACAGCTGGAGGAGCATCTCGCTGCTGAATGCATAATTGTGTTGGCATGGCTGTTTTTGTGATACTCGATGCCGTCACCACCCCAGGGTGCAGTGCTTCTGATGACCTCACCATCTCTGTTTTGCTCACGCCACCCCTACACTCTCCATCCTCACCTCAAGTCCTCCACTTCAGAGATGCATTTTACTTGAGATAGACCAACTGTGGACTCTGAAAAAGGCCGATAGCATAATGATAGTCTGCTGTGTGCATGCCGGTGTCACTCCGGGTCAATGACATGCCAAGAAAACTGAACAATGTTTTATAAATGATAACATTGATTTAAAAAAATCAAAAAAATATTTCCCTACTCCTCCAATGGAGTAGGCTGCATGTGTGAAAATTACGAGGTCCACTGAATGCACCTCTGAACTCAACATGCTTTTCCACATGATGCACAGCCATCAGGCAGTATTGGAGCCAGGGTCCTCAGAGCCAATTAATCAGCTAAAACAATTCATCTTTGCTCTACAGCCAAGGGTAAAGCCTCAGGCTGTTTGTTGTATTTTAAGAAAGCCATGTCATGTTTTGCTCTTCTCCTTTGCTTTCTTGTTGTCTACCCCCAAGTCAAGTTGCTGGTCAATTCTGGTCTCCTCCTTGGTCTGCATGATAATGCAACCATGAGTAACATAGGCTGCAGATACTTGGTATTTGGTTTTAAGTCAGTCACCATGCTTGTGGTGAAAGGGTAATGGTTAAACTCTCTGAGATTGTTTGTGGGAATAGTAGGCAGTTTCAGCTGTGTGACGTTAGCCAGAATATTTTGGTGTAAACATTATGTTGTGCACGCTCAATTAGAAATCAAATTAGGGAATGGTAAACAGCAAAGGGGCCTTCATTTTCTGGTTGTTTTATCATTGTACTGCTCTGCTATGTTCAGATGTGCATAATTACACGTCCCCCATAATGGGCCTCGACACTTAGCAATTTGATGTACAGTATATTATCTAATTCCCAAAAACAAAACCCACAGAACTAGTGATGATAAGGCCAGTCTAGTGAGTCTCATCTTCCACCGCAGAAATGTTCCCTCTTTAGAGGAATCATAGCAACTCAGTTGGCTCGTTGTCTGTTAGTTTAGGTGATATTTTGGTGACAGATTTGTAGTGAACAATGGATTGATTGTTTCTTTCTTGTTCCACAAGCACTAGGCTTTTCAGAATTAAGTGATTTGGGACAAATTTGAATTATAAAGTCTCCAAGATTATTACGGCATACGTCGGGGTTAGTTTTCATATATATGTTGAAAGATAAATCATGTATTGATTTAAGGCACAGTTGGACAATGCATATTAATAAACATAAAAATGTAAATATGCAAGGGTGTAGCCTGAGGCTAGTTTCCGCATGTAGTCCCTTGGCAGGTCGATGTTATAAGGGATAAAAATGAAAATACATTCAGGGCAACAATAGCAAAGGGTTACATAAAGGAGGAAATACGTATACATACATACACACATATTATACAGACAAAAACATACAAGTTCTCATATTTACACGTCAATAATTGAACATGTTCTTATTATAG
Source organism: Solea senegalensis (assembly GCF_019176455.1). Classification (NCBI taxonomy): domain Eukaryota; kingdom Metazoa; phylum Chordata; class Actinopteri; order Pleuronectiformes; family Soleidae; genus Solea; species Solea senegalensis. The sequence continues at coordinate 12,335,220 of NC_058021.1, forward strand.
AAAATTTAAAGTGCATTGTTGCATAATTGCTTGGTTGCACACAGCCCCCTTCAAATATTGCACCCTGGTGGAAATGCCCATAAACATAATTTCGCAAATCTCTAAATGGTATATACATGTTTGTTTGTACAGTAGAAATCCTGCTTTAGAGTTCATCCATATCATTGGCTTGTCAACAATTGCCACGTCAACATATTGACACGTTAGCATTATTTTACAGCTGCTACTTTTATCTGCTTAATTATACTATTCACCAATGCTCAATGTATATTATTTATTGCACCGATTTTGGATCAATCAACAATATTTACACGGTTTCCATTCTTGTTTTCGGTAATGAATGACTGCAGCTGCTCTAATCTATATGTGCTGTAACCACTAATTACTGTATTGCCAAGCTATAGCTGTAACTGCCTTGCTTTAAGCCACTGCCTTTGTATTTGTTCACTTCCACTTAAATTTCCAATTATTGGCTTCAGTTATCCAAAACAGCAGGACAATTTGGCACCTGAACCTATTTTTTTTTTTATCAATTTCATTCAGTCAGCATTGTATAGAGGAAGTGTCTGTGAGTTTGCAAAATGACAAGACTGACTGATAAAACTCCCTCTATCCTTCACATTGATTTTAGGAATTCTGTTTAGATGCACTGTATGAATGTGTGATTGAATGGGTGTAAAGTGATATATTTCCTGTCCACTCTAATTTGAAGGTATAGTAATGTATGAGCAAATCTATTTTTCTCCATCTCTAATTCCTCCTCAGCATCAAATGATTTATGATATAGAATTTACAATTTCTCCTGAAGTTGGGCTCTCCTGGTGTCACATATGAGCAGAAAACAACACTGGGAAGGTTTTTAAGTAGGGGTTGATATGACAGCAGTGCACATCATGTTAACGCCGGGCTGTAAAACAACTATCATTATGTAATTTTCTTCAGTAGCAGTACTACACAAGTTCAGTATAAATCAATATAATGTTCATTCATTGCACATTTGATTGCTTTGAATATTTTACCTCGGTTTTGTGAATGTTCTGCTTGTTTGTTATTTTATGACTATATAATAAAAAAGAAAACTAAACCACATTTATGTTCAGATTGCGCTTCTGTCACTTACTTGGATGTGAAGACTTAGTTGTCACCCTGTGGTGGAGCGAGTTGTTTTTCAACTGGAAGATTGTGGGTTTGATTCCTGACTCCGCTAGTCTACATGCTGATATGTCCTTGGGCGAGACACTTAACCCCATATTGCTCATGATGGCTGTGCCGCCAGCGTGTGATAGGGTATGAAAGATATGTGACAGAAAATGTGCTGTATGAATGTGTGATTGAGTGGGTGTGAATGAATGAAGACCCTCGAGGAACCACCACTCTGTAAAACAACCACATTGCCTTCCAGAGTGTTGGTTTCCGTTTCATAAACTATCTAAGATAAGTACTGGTAGCAGTATACTCACTCATGATGTCATCATCTTTCATGATGATTCACTTTACACACTGTGTGATGCCAATTCAAAGGACATCACCCAACGCTATATTTTAAAGGTTGTAAATGTCGGAGACATTGTTTGGCAGAGCAACAGCAAAGAAGCAAAAAAAAAAGCAAGAGTGGGCATCTTTAGGCTAACTGCTATAGATTAATTGATCTAACCATGAAGTTAATGAGCTAGATCCTTTTTAAAAGAGACAAGTGCTGAGACAGAGGAAGCTAATGGTCTCTCACAAGCTGGAGTAGTAAAAAAGAGAAAGCTATTTATCTTGGGACATATACTTTATTCACCATATGACACAACTGCAAAGTAATTGACAGGGCCTGTAACTGCCGATTTTACTGCCTCGTTTTGATCAACCCTCTGTGCACGTCATGAGTCGGAGACAATTCAACACAAAACATCACAGAATTCTGCATATAAAACCTAGAAAGCCTAAAACACATTTTCTGTTAATTTGACAATAAAACGGTTTAGGAATATCTTCATAATAGCACGTTCATTTGTCTAAAGAGGTATTCTGAGCAGCTTTTGTGACTTCATCTTGCTAGATTGCTCAAGTCAACGCTGCAGTTATTATGCAATCAAACACTGACACTTAACTTCCCATGACGGATTTATCCCCCTTATTGAGTATCTGTCCATCTTTGTCTTTCTTGTCCCTTCCTGATTTAGCTGGCATTGGGCAATGAGCATAGTACTCCCCCTGTTAGGTTCTGATTGCAGTCTAGATTGTAGTGCAAGCACATGTTAGTGCATGCTGAGTGGCGATAGGTTTCAAAGGGCAGATTCTCTACTATAACTTGCCAGCCAGGAATGGATTGGCACAGTGGTGTTTCCTGGAATACCAATGACTCCTTGTCACCTCTATTTTTTTTTCCCTGCTCCTCTCTGGTGATGACGTCCCTATCTTGAAAGATATGCCAAGTGCCTTGGCACATACCTGCATCTGGGTTTGGGTTAGTCACTGGAAATATAATTGACCTGAACCAATGTGCATACAGATACAGAGTGGCCAGTTGCCAACACAACATTTGGTTGTGACATGTTTGTGGTGGGATTATATAGCGGTTGTGATTTGTATCACATATGAAGTGCACACACACACACAAATGCACATGCACATACACACATGTACATGCAAACACACAACTTGTGCATGTACTTTCTAAAAGCCAGATTTCCCAGTCGGCTGGTCTGTCATTGGCCGGCTGTTCAAAGGGGATATTGTGGGCCAAAAAAATACTGGCTGTGAGGTTACCATGGTAACAGCCTGCCCAGGGGTGTGGGCTGTTTGCTAAATTGTTCACTGGTTTGTTAAAGCTCACACACAAGCACACGCACATGCACACCTTCATTTTAATAGAATGTGTTTTCCTACATTTTGTCTAACAGACACTATACGTGCCCTTTTCCATTGGCTTTAGTAGTCCCACTGTTGTTTTCCATGTCCAAATGTGAAGTATACAGTGAGAGAAATAACACATAAGCTTATTTTCTTCAACTGGACACTGTCTTATCTTGCTTTTTAGGTTGTTTTTTTGTTTTTTTATCTTACTGCTGTACTGCCCTCTGTTGAATCCATGGTTTGTTTGTTGTTGTCATTTACTCAATATTAGTACAGTATGTCACAGACGACATCATTTTGTCAAAACAGCTGTAGCATTTCCTTTTGTTTTTCCTTTTACATGCAACTATCCAGGATGCCGGAGCAAGGATGCATGGTGCATCCCAGTGCATCTAAACAATATATTTTTAATGGTTATTTTTCCTCACTTTCCTCCTCCTTATTTTCTCTTAGTAGACACCACTCTCTTTTCTCATACAGTACAAGACTACCCCAGCAGTATGGTTACACAAAGTCAGCCTAATTGGATGGTGTCCGAAGGGGTGTTAAGTTTTGTTCACTGGGACTTCTGCAGATTCATGTGTTGGTGTATTAGCTAGTTGGGAGGACAGGTATGTCAGGGTAAGTGGGGTTTGGACTAAAGCAGCAGGAAGTTTAGAAGAGTTATGTATGTGTGTGTTTTGTGTGCGTGTTCATTGCGTCTTTGGGACCTTTTCTGGTAGGAACACTGACTTTTTCTGGAACGGTAGTCCTCACGGGAGCCAGAGCTTGGTCCTAATGAGGCAGAACCTCGATTCCGAGGCTTTGATCAAAGTTACAGTAACAAAGTTGTGAACTGTAGTTAGCTTCAGGGTAGTTTGAGGCATTAACTAGTAATCGTTTAAGTTAGGAATTGGCTTTGGCTGCGCAAAATGAAGTGAAGTCAACGCGGTCTCCTAACAAGAATGGCTTTACAAACTGTGTGCATATTTAACAAAGATGGTAGGAGTGGGCGCTTCTTTGTTGCTTGGAAGAGAGATTCTGACAAGGCCAGAATGGACAGATGATTAATGATCAGGGGGAGTGTTCTGTGGGAGGAGCTCTTTAGTGCCGCAGGTCCTAACAAAAGCAGATAAGGTACGCTTCAAGCACTGCTCATTTTCCACCATCCCTTTATATCTGAGAAAACCTCTCTGGCTCTCTTTTATGCCTCTTTACATTCTTTCATTCTCCGATTAGTAAGGTGATACAGGAGGTCGAGCCTTGCGCTGACTGGACCTGCCATGTGCTGTCACCACTGTTAACACCGAATGTCTTCATTTGAAACAGACATGACCACACATACAAAAATCTGCTTTAATCCCGGGTTTAAAGAGGTTTCTCACCAGTGGGAATCGGCACTCACTCCTCGGTCAAATGACCCTGTAATGCTTGCTGGGTATTATTGGTGGTAACCTATGACCTCAGTGAACACGCTAAATTCTTTGCTCATTTTTTTGCCAAGAAGACACTCAAAGTCCAGTCGCCTTCAGGTAACTACAGAAAACAAGGATACACTATGACATACACACTAGTGAAGCCCTTAGCATTATTGTTTGTTTTAAACAGTGGCTTAATAGCATTTATTTCATCGTTCATAATCAAAACAATTGATTTAAAGAGAGACTGAAGTTAAAGATGCTAAATAGTAACTGTTTACATTATCACTCAGGATTCACATATGTATGTACATACATATAGTGAGTCCCAGATCTTGGGCTGAAATATTTAGTGCAACTAATTTTGACGTTTATGAGAAATATGCTCGATCATTCTCGAATCAGTTTCTCCAAATAAATAAATCATAACCCTTAAAGGCAATTTGCACCGGCTTTTAATATCCTGCGGGTATTCTCTGATGATACTAACAAGGCTTTGTTTCAAGGTATGCCTCTGTCTCAAATAACTGTATTGTGTTTTTCAATGACCTTGAGAAGAAAAGGAACACCTGGGCTGGAAAAGCAGCTCATTACGTGGATTGTTGCAAGAAAATGAACAATGACAGAAGAGCGAGAGTGAATACCAAGTGGCTGCAGCACTGCCTTTTTGTTTCAAAGTTGGCTGTCCATGCCGGTTTTGTGTCCTCTCTGTCAGATAAACATTCATTTAACCAGCTGATTGATATTCTAAAATTTATCACATAACTACATCTTGTAGACATTTGGTGTGTGTGTGTGTGTGTGAAGACTCCTGTGGTTAGAGTGTGGGGGAGCCGTCATTCTGAGTGACTGAGCAAGAAAACAGCAATAGGGGTCAACTGGGGTCTTGACCTGATCATAAGCCTATCTGTGTGAGTGTTTGTGAGCGAGTGGGTGTATGCATGACTCTAAAGCCGTTTAAAGACTGTGATCCATCCCATGTGATGCGTGAGGGCCGGGGTTAAGGGTGTTTTTGGTGGGCAAAGAGTTGTACTTAGAGGTCAACTTACACGAACAAACAAATTTTGCCTTAAGTAGTTAAGTTAAAAACTTACACAGATACAACTGCAAATGTCTAGTTATTAAAACAAAATGTTTACATTCTTACTTTTGTGAATCAATTTCTGCAAGGTATCGTTGCATGGTCATTATTTTACCAAGTTAAAAAAAGGGGAAAATTAATAATGCCTTTGATGTGCTCAAATTAGCCGTGAGTACAGGGGAAAGGCACGTTTTTTATACTATAGAATGGAACTCTAAATCTCAGATTTATTATAAAAGCTATACTATACCCTCACATAAACTGCAACATGTATTGTATTCCTCACAATTCACTGGCGAGCCATTTCTGGAGATTTAAAACGTCATACATATTTCGAAATAATGCCAGACAAAAGCCAGGGCAGGGCTTAGCGTCCTGTGACTTTGATTGGGGCTGAAGAGAAAAGAATATTGCCAAAGTATCTTGGTCATAATCCATTGCTTTGGCTTCCTGCAACTTTACTTTTACTTTTTATTTCACTCACACCTGCTGATGCTTATACAACAGGGTAGTATAATTCTTGTTCCACAATAAGTCCATAAATCTCATGTCTGTGGTTTCCTTTATATTTTTATGGCCTTAATATATTTAACAACTGCACATTCTAAACACATTCGCCTCACATGGCGCAATGCCAGTTTGTGTCCATGTATGATGCATTGCCTGCAGTGTACACTATATTATATGCTACGCCAGCACATTGCTTTGTCTCACACAGTTCTAACACCCAGCTCTGCACACGATCAATTAAAGTTTCCCACGTTGTCCTGACCGATTACAATATAACCCTTGGTTTAATTGAGAAGGATCAAATATTTTCAACCAAATAAGTCAATTGGAAAATATACATTATATAATGTTTATGAGAGGGCACCTGCGATGGGAAGAGGACTTGACTATAAAGAGCTGATCATCTCATCTCTCCCGATCAGGCTTCACTCTGACATGAGGTCATTGCTGTTACTGACTGATGAACAGTGAGCAGTGATCCACAGCTGACATACCTCTGTCAACTCACTGCAGAGTGAGAGACGGCGAGACAGACGGGACCTTAACAACGACTCAAACCTGTCAGTCAAGGAGAAAAAAACAGCAAGGTGAGGTGAGTCGGAAGAAGAGGGAGAACAACTCACTACCAGTGGGACAAACAAAAAAGATGTGAGGGCACAGGAGGAGTTAGGCAGAGAGCGCAGCACAGAGAAAATCCTGCGGGGACCACTTGAAAGGCTGGAATGTTATGTTTCTGCATGTAGCCAGTTCAATTGTGGGTTATTCTCCCACTGGGGGCGACTAATTGCTTGTTGATCTAATGTTCTATCCCCTCCTGTCCCTGAAAACCTACACGTTTGCTGAGTGATGGCTCCACATGTTTTTTTTTTTTCTTTCTGGGAGAGGAACTCCTGGCCTCCTTGAGTCTAAATAGTCACAGATCAGGAGGAAAGACTTTGGGCTCGGCTCCAAATCTGATGAAGCATAACGCCGCTCAAGCCCACTGCTGCCCGCCCTTAGAACGAGACCTCTGAGAGTTTGCAAACGTCACTTTCCTTTATCCACTTCTTCCTCCCTCTGCAAGGCAGATCAGTGAGCAGTTAATTAATGAGTTTAATGTTAGGTTTCGTGTCAATGTAATGTGTCCATTAGAGAAGGAACCGCGCGCAAGTGTAGGAGTTGTAATAATCACAACAGACATCCATCATGCTGCTGTGTGTGATGTGTTTATGTGCTTTGTGAGTTGCTGCCCGTTTGTTTTATTTTGCCTCGCTGTCGCCTCTTATGTGCTGATTGCAGCATCTTCAGTTGTGCAAGGAGAGGCAGTAAATGATCAGAGGTTCTGTAGAACATACGCTAGTCAAGTAGCAGAAAATATGGGTCTGCCATCACATTTAATTGGGTCAGCGGTAGGTACACGTGTCTCTGTGTAAATCAGTTCAGTAAATGTATTCCGGAGATGAGGTTAGCATTGATGCCAACCGGGGGATTTTTCTCTTGGTTCCACACTGTGTATGTTTTATGTGTGTGTGCATATGCATTGGTATATTCTGCCTTGAGGCATTTTTTTTTTGTTTGTTTTTTTTGCTACAATGCTAACTCAGCACTTTTGTCCATTTATGATTGTCTAGGTTAGCTACTGTCTGTGTGTAAGTACACAGCCTGAGGCCAATACACATACTGAACAAATAATTGTGATTGAAGATTGAGTGAGTGAGATGGCCGTATGCATGCAAGTGGATCTTTGCTCAAGACGATGTACGGATCTCATATGGCAAAGACGATGACACGCAAGTTCTCTTCCTCTCTACAGCCGAAAATGAATTTTTGATCTTTGCGTTTTATCACCTTGTAGTCGCTGATTCGGGTTGATTGGGGTAAAACGGCTCTGCAGCAGGTTTGTGTCTCCCCGTGTTTCCAGCGAGAAGTTTCAAGTCTCATTGTTCTTATGTCTGAAGAGTTTGATCTGAAATCTCATTACAAGTCAAGGGAGGTCACACACCTCCACTCCAGCACACACTCAGTCTCTCTCTCTCCCGGACAGAGACGTTACTGCCTTTACTTTCCTCTCTTACAAATTCGCAAGAAATGCTTCATCGTCCATACATGCATCTGCGGCTTGAGCGGGGCTTGTCCGCAGCATAGCAATGTGTTTTGCTCAAAGGAAAATATCTTTATCCAGTACGGCTGGGATCCACCTCTCAGGGTTGTTTTATAAGCTACTTTGTTGTTGTTGCTGCTTCTGCTGCTGTTGTTGTAGTCTGGTCATGTGTGTTTGTATGTGATGGGGGTCTAACCATGTGTGACCAGTGTGGTGTGACCAGACATTAGGTCGGGCAGTTAGACTCTGCTGTGTCTGTCGGCCACACTAAAGGAGATGGGTGAGCAGCCGCTGCTTGGAGCCGCAGCGTGAGTTGTGTGTGTGTGTGTGTGAGATGCCTCCTCCTTCACCTTCACTTGCTTTCTGTCTTGCTGTTCCTTCATCTATGCTTCCCAAACAGTCTGGCTGAATGCTAAGAACAATAGCATTTATAATAATTTCTACCTGACTTTTTTTTTTAAACAGATTTCTAAAATTGACTCTGCATTCTAAACCATTAAGAGAGACATTATGTTCTTAATGTTTACATCGCTGCTCTAAATAGACCTCCATTTACCCAGCAGTCTAAACATATTAGAGTAAAGGACTTTTAATCAGATACAATACTAACATTTTGTAGTAAGCAAATTCAATATTGATTTAGCCATTTCTTTTTCCCTTTTAGAATCTGAAATATTTAAACAGTGGCTCATCATTTTTCCACTCAAGTCAAAGTTTTGGCTGCACACACTCCCAAATGTCACTGTCGCCGGAGAATACACCCTACATCACAATATTTTCAGCCTTTTACTCACACTTTTCAATCCTTTACTCGGGGCAAACAGGCACATCTGTTGAAAGATGTGCCTGTCCCATAAAATGTACAACCCCTCCCCCACGGAGCGCAGCAACGCCACAGTTTTTCTCTCTCATCTGAAATATTTTAGCTTGCATCTATCATAGTTATTATAGTCCGTAAATCCTTCCTCACATGTCAGAAAAAAAAACAGCTTGGTATTCTTATGGGATGTGAGAGTAAATGGATTGGGTTATTGCCCGGTCATGGTTGCAATGAGTTGAGCCAACACAGCCTCCAGAACTGTACATCATCACAATCCTCACAAACACAACAGTGTGTTGCCTTCACGGTGCTTTATTTAAAATAAATAAATAATAATAAATAATTTTTGTATGCTACAATATTCTGCTCCCTGATTATAGTCAGGCATGTGTTGTGTGTTTTGGACTGATCCGCAGTCAGCAGCAGGCCATATTCCTAATCTAAATTTATTATATTATTATATTATATATTATTATTATTTTTAGTAGTATTATATGTCAGATAAAATTAAAATATTAATAGGTGGTGACATATCAAAACTTACTTCTGTATATACATAGATGTCATAGACAACACCAGATACTGGGTACTATCTACTACTGATAGCTCACAGGAAATATTGTTTGGCTTACCAAATATATTTGCTGATTTATTTTTCCAAACTTTCCAATTGAGCTTTTTTCCCAATAATACATCCATCTTTTGACAATGACCGAATAACACGATAGTTTGTCGTCTTAAAAAAGTGCATTCCCTTCTCTCTCACTGCAGAAGTATAGTATTAGGCTCATGATTTTCTCTCCTTTTTAAAAATTCACTTCCTCTCATTGTTTTTCTGTTCTCACAGCATGCCCACCAGGCACATTCAAGTCAGCCCAGGGCCCTGGTTTGTGTCTACAGTGTCCTCCTAACAGCCGCTCCACAGCTGAGGCCGCCACCATCTGCGTGTGCCGAAATGGCTACTACCGCGGAGACGCCGATCAACCGGATGAACCCTGCACAAGTTAGTATTATTGCATATGACACTGAACCCCCATTAACACAAGTCAAATGCTTATAGTCATGTAAGACAAGCGCTTGTAACAGGCATATATCACTGTGTGCATTATTCATTTCAGATTAATGCAGGCTATATCTGACATCAATATTGAATGTACAGGTTGTCCGTTTGAACCATTCATTTCCAGGAAAGGCAGCGTTGCATACCTAGTGCCAATCAAATCTGTGCCAATCTCCTCAGCGCCCGTCACTATTGTTACAATACAGGATTTCCATCATTGACATCTCCATCACTGGGCCAGTGTGCTTCCTCTGTTTCCTCTCAGTTATCACTCTCTGCCTCTGCTTCTCTTTCCTGCTGTTGTTCTTGCTTTATGCCTGTTTTCATCCCCCGAAGACCTAATTACTTAGGCAGATGCTGCAAAGCTTCGACACTGTCCTGCCGTTATCCACTGGAGATCCAATAAGGCCTCTTGCAGCACCATAGTTATCTTAATATGATGTAAAAGCAATATGCTAAGCCTTCCTGTCATCCCTGCTAACCCCCCCGTTTCACTGAGGGAGACCACGTTTGTTTACATCTTCCTTTACTGCCACGGAGGAGTCTCCTAATGGCTCGTCTTCCTCGCGGTGTCAAACCTGGAAGCATCACTGGTGTGGTTATGTATGCATTTAGACATAGATAATTCAAATATACCTGTCAAATTGACCATGGCAATGCAACACACTCTTTTCCTATAAGCAAACATAATGTATCCATAACAAACATGTATGGAATTCACCTTTATAGCCACGTATCATTTTTTAAAGATCTGTAAGAATGTGTAACATCTTCAGTTTTTTTATTATATTATTATATTTCTTAATCTCTTTATTGGAACATATACAGAAAATATGGGAAAAAAACAATAACAAAAAAAGTATTTCAAATATTTAGTGTGACCTACACTTATAGTTCTTAAAAATTCAAACAATTCAAACCCTGGCTGTCCTGAATCTGGAGTGGAACCCTAATTAATGTCACTGCTAAAACCCGTGTTTGTCCTACTATTTAATGTCCATGAATACATGCTAAAATATTCTTAAAATAACTCAAAGCCTTAATTGTTCCCCAAGCCAATCCTTGATCAAGTCCCTCTGGTCTGTTTTCACTTAACTTTATCATTTCTTCCTCAGCCTTATCGTCTCTTGTTCTGCCCTGTTCTCCCATTGTGTTCTCTGATGTCGTGCATAACTTTAATCCTCCGTCTACTTCACATTTCCGCTGTGCTATTTCTACATCCGACATGCGTGCAGAATAGATCGTGTCCGGAGAAATTGCAAGAAAGAAAGTGCAAAAAAGTTCAATTCAAGTATTAGTATCACAACTATTCAGCGCACTGTGAAATGAAATATTCATCACAAGAAACGTTATCCCAATTCTTTGAACATGCGTTTTTATTTCCCATATGTAACACTTTGTAACATTAACTCCACTCCTTCCTTAATATCAGTTAAAAAGTTAATCTGCAAGAGCACATTAAAAACCTTCTCCAAAGTTTGAATCACATAGTGGCAACTGAGCGTGATGCTTAGGCTGCCCTAGATCTCAGCAGGGGTTGGGGGGCGCAGTAAGATCATTTGTGTAAGAATCTCTTTAATGCAGGTCCTGATAAGAGCACTGCTTGAGTAGCTTAAATCAGGCCAATCTGTAGCAGCAGATGCTGTAGCGTGAGCTCTTCGCGACAGAGGCGCGGGTCTCTCTGTGCTCCAGATCAGTCTGATTAGCTTGCTGATGGATTGTCCAGTGGCGGGCTATGTCAGCAGGGGGCTTTTCCCCCAGGGATATGCCAAAGATGCACTTCAAACCAGCCCTCCACCTCCCATCCCTCTTTTATTTCAATCCTCTGTCTTGTGCTGATTCCAGCCCTTGCCTGAGGGAAGGAACACCAAGTGTTCTGTCTCGCAGCGTGAAGCCCACTCCTCTCAGCTTGGCTACCCATCATTGCGGGTTTTGGGACTGTGGTTTACACTGCATTCCCACATGGTCCCCTTTACAGGCTCCAGTTCCCAGTCTGACGTACCTTCGAAACCCTGTGGGTGTACATATATGAAAAATAATTAATGTGTGAAAATGATGCAGGGGGAGGAAGTCAGTCAACTCCAACATACTGGGTGAGTGGGTTTTTCCTCTGTGTTTGAGACGGAGGAAGAGACTGACTGACTGACTCATTTCAGGCAGTGAAACCAGCACTGATTGCTCTGTAGGGGAGAGGGGATGCACTGATGGAGCTTTGTAGTGTGAGGAATAGTGAAGAAAAGTAGCAGGTCCTCGGTGGAATGGACGCAGCACAATAATAGCTGAATCAGTCAGTACGTTTACATTCGGTGCATGCGCGGAAAGCCAAGTCTGACTCCAGTCCGACTAAGTGTATACATGCAGTAATAAGGACTATGAATCCCATTATCCAGGTATATTAGTCTGACTAAGACTAGCTCGATTTTATTTGGACTAATATGTTTATATCCAATCCAATCCAACTTTATTTATAAAGCACTTTAAAAAAACAACAACAGCTGAAACAAAGTCCTGACATTAACAAAACCGAATTATTGTCTTAGTCTAACTAAACGCTGACTTTAAACATGCATGTAAGCACACTGACTGAGATGTTAGTCTTAAATGAATGAGGGATAGCAGACTGGCACAATCCAGTGTTATAAATAATGTAAAAGCATGTTGGGTACGTGTGTTTACATTTTCGAAAACAACACTGCCAACCACTGAGAAGCTCATGGGGAAAAACTTGTAACTGAATCTGAATAAATATAGTGGATGAGAAGAAAAACAGGATGATTCTGACTTCTACATTCCTGATTCGTACCACACTGGCTCATGATACTTGTGGCTCACACACACGCACGTATACAGTATGTGGCCTATACCTTGAAAACCTTCTAAATCCCTGTCAAACACGACACCCCATAACACACACAAAACCCATCAAAATTCCTTCCTGAAAGGATGGGGTTGTCCATTTTTCCGTTCACCTCATCATTTAGGTTTTTTTTTTTTCTTCCCTTTGCTCGCCTATACTCTGCCTCTCCTTTCTTCTTGTTCTCTTTCAAAGAGAAAGAGGAGCGAGCCATCAAAGTGCATACAAATTCTGTTCTTTTTCTCTACTCCTCAATCACACACACACACACACACACTAAATCTGTTGTCAGTGTTGGAGTCAGTTGAGTGTGTTTCCCAGAGCACAGCAGTCAGTTTTCTTTTAAGTAATGTAGTAAATGGAGCTAAGGGTATTTATATGACCTACTCAAATCACTCAACTGGCTCAGAGGACACAATGGATGCATTTATGGTAAAAAAAAAAAATCTCTTCTCTTTTACATCTCAGTATTTATGAATGCAAAGTCATGTTTGCTCATGTTATAGATACAGTAGAAAAGTAATGTGTGCATTATTTTATAGTCATTTAAAAAGCCTCCACACTTCCACATGCTCCCAAACAAGCCACTGTGGTTCATCCGTGCTTCCCAAGCTGCACAGTGTACACAACACAGTGACGCAGTCAATCTATGAGTCCCTCAGTTTCCCATCAAGACCGCGTTAGTCCTTAAAACACGTTTAATGTTATGTCTCACAGACCCACACAACCCTTCTATCGTTTTACTCGCTCCTCGGGCGGTGATCAGTATCTTCACTTAGAGACCTTTCTGCTGGTCCCTCAAGGCCCGTTTCGCATCATAAAAACAAACTCTTGAAAGAAGTGAAGTGTCGGGCCTCAGACCATTCAGTGGGTGAATGTGTGAAAAAAATGTGTAGTGCTTGTTTTGGACACTGGGGCACTGTTTGTTTTAGCAGCCCAGAGAGAGGACTGGACTGTGGTAATTTACAGCACAAGTGGCACCTTAAGAAAAATCCTCTCAGTGCCAGAGCAGTTACACGTTCTCGTCTGTAAGACCACCTGTCGCAGTCGCCTGAGAGCAGCAGCAGCAGTAGACATTCCCTTGAGTGTCTTTTCATACATATATAGTATACACATGTGCAAGTATGCATATTTACCCATTCAAGATAATGGGACACAGGGGGCCCTAAAATGTGAACGCCCTGAATTCCTTTTTGCTGTGATTTATATCACAGCCCTGGAGATGACGCACGTCATGCTTTTACAAGATTTCTAGTGTGCATTTATTGATGTACTCCACACACAGACATGAGTCCAATCCAAACTGAATCAAACCAAGAACCTTTTTGCTGTGTGGAGCAGTGCTGCTAATCACTGCTCCACCGTGCTCCACTTAAGTATCGTTTTTGACCACATGTTCATTTTACAAAGGTATGTCGCATGTGTAGTATTGATTTTTGACTTTCAGGGCTACTTTTGGAAGTTGCAAAAATATTTTGAATTCTACACAAAATCAATGCAAGAAGTTGATATGTATTAGCTTGTACTAGTTTCTGTGTAGTTTCTAGTGCTCGTATGCAGATGTTTCTTGAATTTATCCCTATTCCATTGGTGTTTTTAATACTAGTTATTAACTTACTTTCACAGGAGTGATTACACAACAGTGCAATATGGCAGAGATCACTTCCATTTATCCCCTATCTTTTTATTCCTCCCACAGTCCCACCCCATCCAAAGGAGAACAATTATCGTTGTACATCCATAATATCCAGTCATATAATGTCAACAAAAAAACAAAAATGAAACGTGTGCATTCTTGTTGTCCCTGCTTCCTAACCTTAATGTAGGTTGTACATTGTAAATTACTGATGAGTTTTAGAACTGGACATTCGTGTACTATATTTTGATTTAACAACTCGGATTAATCAAATATCGAGCCTCTACTGTGCTTGAACGTGATGTCTTACCCTTTTTACTTAAGTAAAAGCACCTACTCTAATCTGATAGTGGGATAAATGACAGCAAGCTGAGAGCCTTTAAGTAACCAAATTAAATTCTATGGCAAATTACAACAGCCGCCGGCTACACTAATAGTCTGCAAATCACTGGTTAAGTGCCAGTCACATTTGATTTTTTGTGCTGTCCCTGCAAAGTGTTTGTGTAGCCGTATAGTCATTTGGATGAAGGCATGTGGTTCACACCTCAGACAGAAATTTAATTTATTTTTGATATAGACAGTGTGGCTGAGGATGTATAGAGAAAAAAAATAGTTCCGGCATGTGTGTTTGTGTCGCAGGAGCAGATGGAACGTTGAGCGCGAGTGGTGGAAGTATTCGACAAATACTCCCACAATACACACGACCAAATTATGTTGTCTTTTGTCCATTTAAGGGTTTAATGTAAATGATGAATAATTATGCATCCCTTGGCCATTCCGAGCACCATACCTGTTCTCACAGCCAGACCGTAATCATCACGCAGTGAAGGTCGTGCCCGTCCTGTCACCGACCTCTCTGCTGTTCAGATGCTGAGATATGCTTCCAGCAGTAACAGTGCCTTTCGCTCACCTTTGTGTTTTTCTGTCACTTTGTCCCAGCACCCCAGGGCTTTCCCACAAGGCTTTATAGCAACGATGATTAATTATGTCTGCCCTGACGGAAGTAACTATCTGCCCTGTGCCGATAGAAAGGGGACACTCTAGTACTCCATCATAATGTGCTTAAAATGTATATGCATTCCTCTTGTAGTCATATACAGTATATTCTTGTCGATTAAAGAAAAAAAAAAAAGTGTAGAAGAAAGACTCAAAAGATGAGTAATTCTGTATAGAGTTGAGTGAATTTCCGGTTTCACAGTGGTTGAGAAGAGTCCGTTTAAATTCGCCTTTTAATGATAAAGGTCGGGCTTTATGGAGCATAAACTGGTACCAGCTCAGCTCTGCAGACTCTCCGCCTTACTCCACCTAAGCGGTTGCTGCTTTAACTGCATTGTCTGCGAAGAAAGGGACAGATGTTCTCAGCTGAGCTAATTTCCACCCCGCCATTAGCGGCAGGCTTTCACAATTCACACCTCTGTCTTCTAATATTTAGCCACCACTCAAGCACAACAGTAGCTTTGCCGAATATTGTGCCTTTTGAGTTTCTGCTCCAGCTGTGGGCTGTGGGGGAATGAGTGGGAGTGTGAATTTCCATTTTTATAAGACTAATTATAACATAACAAGCAGTACTGCATTTTTTTTTTATTATTATTTTTAAATATTCTGTGTTTGATAGACACAATAATTCGCTGTATGATCTCATTTGGTTTGATGTTGACAAAAGAAAATAAATTTGCTCCGAGGCAGCAACACTTACATTTATTACATGCTGTTCATTGTCTTAATTCTTCCCACTTCATAAGCGACACAGTATGTTTGCATGAAAGATTACGAGAAATTGTCTTTGCCCTAAATCACATCTCTGCATTCACAGGTGTGCCGTCCAGCCCGAGGAACGTGATCTCCATTGTGAATGAAACCTCCGTGATCCTGGAGTGGCACGCTCCCAGGGAGACGGGCGGTCGCGAAGACGTCGTCTACAACATAGTGTGTAAGAAGTGTCGGACTGACCGGCGCTCCTGCTCCCACTGTGACGACAACGTGGATTTCATCCCGCGACAGCTGGGTCTGACTGAGACCAGGGTGTTCATAAGCAACCTCTTGGCTCACACTCTCTACAGCTTTGAGATACAGGCTGTCAACGGAGTCAGTAATAGGAGCCCATATCCCGCCCAGCACGTCTCCATTGACATTACTACAAATCAGGCTGGTAAGTGGCTGATTATATAATGATATTGTAGTGGTGCTGTAGATGACATCTCCACTGACCCAGTCGCAGTAAAATCATACTCATAATCGAGCTGTCATTTTTAATTTGCTCCTGTCTTTCCATCTTATGGAAGAACATGTTTAGTTTGGTAAACATAGATTCACCTGGTCTATCCATCCATCCATCCATCCATCCATTCAGCAAATCGAGTATTGATTCAAAAGCAAATGTGCAATCAATGATTTGTGGTTGGGGTTGACAACACGTTACCTCCTCCCGCTAACTCGAAGCTGCTGCCAACTAATAGTAACCATGGAAACTGCTGATTTGGGCGACAACATGTAGACATTTGAAATGGGAGTTAAAAAAAAAACCCAGTTAACATGACATAAGACCAATGATCCTCGTATAAACAAATGGCAGACCCGTCTGTGGTAAAAGAGAAAAAAATATTGAGAAACAAATCGAATTGAATCAAGGATTTTGAGAATCCTGACAACATGAATATGCATGTTCTCTTTCAAAGACCTTGGTGAAAATGGCTTTCCCTTATAAAAAAACACTTGTAGTCTATTTAAACACCTAATCTGATGATAGAGATGTGCATGAAAAAAACCACATTACATTTTCAATCATTTTCAGACAACAAATTGCAAATTCTAATTAGAAAACTAATTATTGGTCTAGTCTGTACAATTATTTCTAGTATAAGAAATAGACAATCATGAGTTGTTTTCTATTTTGAGCCATGCCAATAACCCTGACTCCAAGGAAGCCACATCCTGTTTGAAATCCACCTTTAAATCTTCAGATTCGTATCGCGAAAGTTTATATATACAAAGTTTATTTATACAGCATCAGTCACAGAAGGTGGTCACAAAGTGCTCGGCAATTAAAGAGATACAATCTAACGGAGTTAGATGTTGGAACCAATAAATAAAGCAAAGATTAAAATACCAGATAACATGTATACGTTTATAAAACAAAGGCAACGGAGCCAAATAAAATACACAAGGAGGGGAGGCCAAGCTATAAGATGCACCTTGAAATAGCAAATGCTACATGTTATCTGAATAGTTATCTAAACAGATGGAATTTCACCGAATTAAAGTGTCCACACAGTTCAAATATCCCAGGCTTACAGAAAGAACTAGTAATATAAAGGAACATTATGCAAACATTTCCCCTGAAAAATTACAACTTGAAAATCAAGATTAGAGACTGATTTGTAACAGGGAAAATGCTTCCTTTCATTCTCACCCTGTGTCCTAAATGCCTGCTGTTGCACAATGCGCATACATTATGATTTCGGTGTGCGGATACTTTTATGTGCCATAAGAGCCCAGCTGAGTGAACTACAGGATCAGCTCCAGCCAGTTTGAGAGTGCTTCAGTTTCAGTCACACACCCACATCCATCTCTGACGTTCAGCGAGGAAACTAAAATAGAGGCACATTATTTACAGTGGCAGTACGTCTGGTTTGGAAAAGCCTGGCTCATGAGGAATATGTAGTTCAGTACAGTCAGAGATAACTCTTGGTGATGGGCTTTGTTTCTGCGCATAACAACTGTTTAACTGCTTGGACTCGGAGCCCCAAACTATTTAATTACCTCTTGTAGCTACAGGGGCTGATATTAGTCAGCCAAATGTGCGGTGTGTTGCTTTAATCTTATTTATTCTGCCCCTTTTAAATATTGGAGTAATACTAAGCATATGATTTCGGTGTGAGCCATAATTTCTTTGTTGCACTGAACTAAGCTTTGCTGAGAACAAAAACAAAGACACGCCGATCTACAGGTTCCAGCTTCCGTGTTGTAAAACTATCCATGTTCAACACTCCGTTCACTGTTCATTAATTTAATGTCAGACGAGAGGAGCGCGAACCAAAGATAGATCTTTGAACAGCTGCTGTTTTCAGGCCAAGTTGAAATATTCCTCTCTCTCCCACCGTCCTCTGTCTCCTTGTCTATCTCTGTTCAGTTTTGTTTGTGTAGGTTTTGTGTGTGTGTGTGTGTGTGTGTGCATTCTCTGTTTGCCTGTGATGGATCTTAGCCCAGTCAATGAAAATAACCTTCATCCTGTTATTTTTCTCTCTTCCCCTTCTCCTGTCTGTTTCTCTGCGTGTGTGTGTGCATACATTTGTGCACAAGCCTGTGATGGGATCTGAGCCTAGCCAATGGAAATGACAGGTCGAGGATATTGTCTTTGCTTTTAATGCTCTTGTGTTTCTTGGACTTGTACACAGAAGCACATATCAAGGGACAAGTATTGACCAAGTGAAAAATTTAAATGAGGCTCTCTTCGATATATATATATATATATACATATATATATATATATATATATATATATATTTTTTTTTGTCTTGCTGCAGGTGATGTGGGCTGTGAAAATGGCAGTGTGAGCTTGTGGGACCTAATAACAGTCATGAAGTGGAGTTGCAATGTGGCGAAAGAGGCTGTCAGTTGAGTTCATGCTGGCTGGCTGCCCAAGAAAAAAGATAGCAGTGCCATGTTCTCAGTTATGTTCAGAAAGAAAATCGCGTGTCGTTAAGTACAAACTCTGATCCAATGGCAAAATATATAATAACAAATAAACCCGGAATTACTCACGTACCTTTCCATTTCATTTTGTGGCATGGAGCTACTTCTCATTCAGCCCAATTTTCCCTCTTTTGTACAGCAGTGCATTTGTTAAAGTTAATTTGGTCCTGTTGGTGGATGGCATACCTGATTTGATTACGGGGACTCTGAGAGGAATGTGATGCCCATCTGAACCTGCCATTGTCTGAGGATGACTCAAGGGAGAAATTGGAGGTAAAGACGGACAGGAAAGAGAAAAACAGGTGCCTTTTTGACCAGGCTGCATGGCTAGTGACGGAGAGGAAAATGAGGGAGTAAATAGGTCTGATTATCAAGGTGGCCTAATGGTGCTGGCTATCCCCGTTTGACAGGCTAATAGCACACTTGACAGATAGATGTAGAAGAAGCAATGCTCTGGCCTATTGTTGAAGTCAGTTGCGGTAATGAGGTATCTGCCAGTAATCTGCCAGGCATATGTCCAGCCCTGCGTGGCCCTTTGTAACCAGATAATTGCACTGTTCCTACTTTCAGGGGTCTGCTGGAAAGAAACACTGGAGAAGCAGAAGTATAAAGAAAGGGTTATTGTTAGTTATGGACCACAAGAAACGGTCCTTAAAATGTAGGGTTTTAATTTTGTTGTAATTTGATTTTGAATCAAACCTATCGTTGAAGACATTTTGACCTTGTGAGGACAAGTGTTTTTTTAGGGTTCAAGCTTGGCTTTAGAGGTAGAATTGCGTTTAGGCATTTCATTGTGATGGTTAAGGTTAAGGCTATGTAATGCATTATGTCTATGCTGGACAGGATTGTGTGTGTGTTTGGGGATTTAACCCTTCTGTTATCTGGCATGCATACTTCTCATGACCATAACTCCTAGACCACTTGCGATATCTAGAAAATTCATAAACTGTGGACTGGCGACCTGTCCAGGGTGTACCCCGCCTTTCGCCCTATGTCGGCTGAGATTGGCACAGCACCCCCCGCGACTCTAATGTGGAGGATAAAGTGGTCGAAGATGGATGAAAGGATACCGGAAAGCAGAGAATAGGACTGTGGCCATATACTTGTCATAACGTTAGCCCTTCAGGACTTCCACAGAACAGCCGTCCAATCACAGACAAGATTCACCCGCTAATTCCTAAACGGTTGAATAACTGCCAGATATTGAAGGTGAAAGTTATCTTGGAAAAAGGGGCAGAAGCACTCACTCATTTTTTGACAATTCTACAGCCATAAAATCAAAATAAATGATGCTCATAAGAGGGTTAACGTTTTGACTTAAGTTGCTAATTAACAAGTCACTGGTGAAAGAAAATCTGCTCAGTCAAGCAGGTGTTTATGATAAAGTTTGAAACAACTCTGTTAAACTTCACAATTGGATGAGGGGTCTTAACTATTAGACAAAAGAACAGGCTGGCACTGTTTGGACTTAACAGATGAACAATGCACAACCCTAATTTCACATAATGCTTTATTCATGGCGGAGCCAAAGACTGCCAGTACAATAGACAGATTTCTTTGTTTATGTCGCACGGCCATGTTTATGAGCATCAGGGAACGCACAAGTTCACAAATATGCAGGAAGTCAGTTATCTTAGCAATAACGTGAGGATGTTTTCATCACAGTTTTGTCATTTTGAAGGTGGAGTGCTTTGCAGCCATAATAATGTGGCACATCTGTGTTCACACTCTCCTCCAAATCCCCCTTGACTCGGCCTTTCAGGGTGAACCGTTTGTGTCATGTGTTGCTGTGCTCAGCACAGCTGTTACAACGGGCGCGCAACGAGTAGCTAATTTTTTCTCTGTTACATTTTGCCCAACCTTGTTGGAAATAAAAGTGACTGGATACGTCTCAGCTTAATATCAAAAGAAATTGTATTAGCAATTATAACATAAGTGAGGGCCATGTGCATCTCATGTAGGATATCTCTGCTTAAAAGAATAGTTGATCCATTTCCAAACTCTAAGTGTGTTAAGTTGTTTCAGGCCAAGAACAAAAACAAGAAAATATTGCAGCTTTTGTGATGTTGAATTTGCAGAGAGAGCCAGAGCTCAGTCAGGTAACTTACTTACATGGATATTACTGCTTCTCAGCTCAAAACAACACCAAGTTTAGGATTTGCAGGGATAAATGGATGATTTCTGTGAGAGTATAAGTGTTGACCAAGGTAATGGTATATTATTATCCTATTATAAGTACCGTAAGAAGTGATAGATCATCATCAAAGAAGTCCTTTAAGTCAGATTACTAAGGAAAGAACAAAAAAGTTTGTTTCTTTCTTAATGGAGCCATGGCATTTGTGCTTGCTGTGGCTTCTGTGTGGAATGCTAGGAAATAAAGAAAAAAAAATCACAAGGGTTTCCATTCTAGGAGTAGTTTTGACAGCTTGTGGTAAAAATTGGCCATGAGATGACAAAGGTGAGAGGAGGGAAAAGTGTGGATGAGGAGGGAATAATGGAGGTGGGAACAGAGTTGAAGGGATTTAGTGTGAATCACCACAGGGGCCATTTAACTGTCCTAGATCCTACTGTGTGTCCTCGAGAAAAGACTGATCAATACTGTGATTTAAGAGTTCACGCGCCATCTCCCGAATATACATGCACACACACACACACATAAAGTATAGATCCAGTCACGCAAAAGGATATATACTACCACCTCATAAGCTATCATTCATGCCTGGCCTGCATTTAGTCATATTTATCTATGTTAGCTGCTGAAAATGGCCAATTTATGTCTCTTTATGATATTGGATGTTTTTTTTAATGGGGAAGAAGAAAGTCTCTGTCACTCTGAAGAATATTTTACAATGCAAAACAACCACAGAAATACAACTGTATGGTAGTGATATGGGTCATAAATTTACTTTAATGAAATGTGGTGAGCATCTTCAGACTTCCATGATTCCTTATATAATCCATCGTGGACAACTAACCTACATCCACAACTATTTATTCTTAAAACATTTTGCAAATCTTGTCTTCTCTTGTGTGTGTCTGTGGGGGTGGGATGGTGCACAATGCATGACAAAAGAAAAAGTAAAAATAAATCTTGAGAATCTGCTTTAACGAACGCCTGATGCTCAACATTTTCCGCGATCTTACTGGCACAGCCTTCTTGACCTAGATTGTGTGCCAACAACCCCTTAGACCGCAGAATGCCAAGGATATCTACAAACAATCCTCCTCCACTAAGCTGCACTGTTTGAAGTGGCTTCTCCACAGAAATGCAAACATCAACATCCTTGACCTCGAATCTAACCTCGGAGGCTGCGTTCAAGACACTGGGATGCAAAGCAGTAGACTTCAGTCCAAACAACCAGATCAATTAAAGAGACCTGCACTCTGTGAGGTTCTAAAATCAGATGAGATGTTAGGCAAAAATGTCTGTGGAGGGTATCTAAGACACTACTCATTATGCCAGTTCAGATTACAGCCTACCGAGCCTTTCCATTTGTGTTCTCGGGGTTTGCCTCTTTTCCTCCCACTCACTTCTGCCTCTTTGTATCACAACCAGGGTGTCCACGAGTTTCATCATCTAACATGGGTTTTCAGGCTCCTCTCCAAGTGCCATTTTCTTTTCATTTGATGCCTGTTCTCATAAATGTTGGATCCTGTCCCTGAACCCAAAATGTGAAGTGTTCGCTGCAGGCGAAAAACAAAAAGTGTGATTTTGAAGGCTACTGAGCCTCTTCATCAATTATTATGAGGTCTTCATAAGTAAAAGTAAAGGATGAGTTTTTAAATGTCCTGACTTATGATAATGCTCAAACAGTCTTCAGGTTCTTTTTTGTGTATTTTTTCACACTCCACACTGTCCTCCATGTATAATGTGATTCTGAAAATAATTCCAACCATGGGCTCTTGACAGAAATCCACGGTGCTGAACTTATCCCTCTTTATGGTGTTTGCGAAAGACCCATGAACATGTAGTCATGGGCGGCTTGGCCCTTTGAGCTCCCCACTAATAGGGTGGGTGGTTGTTAAACTATATGCTTTAGACAGAGGCACAACACATAAGGCTGCTGCTCCCCGATCACTGACACCGAAGCCCCGTAAGGTTTAACAGTGTGCCAGTGTCTGAAATGTGCACCACAGAGACAGAGCAATTCAACTTGTATAGGCCACTGTATATGTGGCTGCAAAAGTCTCCATATATATATATATATATATATATATATATATAGATCCGTCCATAGTGTGGTGTTCTTTCTCTGTACAAAGAGTTGAATGGGCCTTTGGTGGGAAAATCAGCTGAACAATTACAGTGCAACTAAATGTCCATTTTACAGAGAGCGACTGAGGCAGGGCATTCAATTCCAGCTGGGAATTCAGCATTAAGAACAGACAACTGCCTGTCGTCGGTCTACTCCACGAGTCTCACTGTGAGAATGAGGCTGCATTGACAAGAGATGGAGACAGTTGCACATTTGGAATTCCTGTTGTGTATATTGTTTATTTTGCAATGCGTTAAAAAGATGTTACTGTATTTCAATGAGATTTTCTTCATTTGGGCTAATTGATTCTCATATATTTGTTGGTCATTTTGGCTGTGGCTCGGGAGGACTCTTTGTCCACTGTTGACCACTGTTGACAATGTTGTTAGTCAGGGCTTTTTTTGTCTAATAGTTTTTTTTTGGACTTTCACTCATACTAGGGCCTGAAATCGTATTCGTTTTGAGTCATTCTTTAAAACATTTCTCATGAACCCAAATTCATGGAAGTGCAGCACATGAAATATGGTGAGTGTACAATGTAGGTACAATAGTAAAAACAGAGGGTCTGTGCCAGACGTGCCAAATGATGCCCTAACTCATTTGTATTCCACCATAGATTAAGACAAAAGAAGCTTTTCATATTATTCGGTCACGTTCATTCATATTCTCTTTCTTTTTGTCTCTCTGTCACCCTTTTCCTTTTCAACCCCTTCTCTCTCATTCTGTGTCTCAGCCAGACACTAGGAGGTTTTGACTTTGATTAATGGTGAACCAAGCTCTGCATTAAAAGCCAGGGGCAGCAAGTGGGGCCAGATAAAAGTGGAGCACAGGAGCAGGGGATGGGAGAGATACAGGGTGGAGAGAGGAGTGCAGGACACAGTCACCAATCACTGTCAGCATCATCGTCCCAGGGTGACAGTGGGGGTTGCAGTTGGAGGGGACAGCAGTGCTTCATTGGACTGAACCTCACCCTCATACAGGCACAACACATTGTCTCTGACAGGCTCTCCACACATAGGACACACACACACACGTGCACATGCTCTGCAGCTTTTCTGCTTAAAAAAGGGTTGGTGTTGGTCCAGTTTCTTCATCTTTTTTTTTTTTTTTTTTTGTTAAACTCGGGGGAATGACACTATGTGTGAAAATAAAGGTAGAACTTAAAAGGGCCACTTCACCCATAAAATATATTTGTTTTGTTGTTACTAATTTCGAGAGCTAAATATCCATTGATCGTCAGACAGTGCATCTGAGATACATGGCTCGTTCCCACAACAACGGTTGGAAGTTGGGATTGAAAGAAAGAAGTAAAACTGACAAAAAGTCGACAAAGTCAAAGTCACTTCCTTCAAAGAAAATGAAAGCCCTACACTGCTCTGCACTGTGTTTCGGTCAGTTATAACAAGTTTTATGAGTAAAAGATGTGAAAAACTTTTCATTTTACTCACTTTTGCATTGTGTTAATGTTAGCTCGGGCTATTTTTGTCTCAACGGAGAAACTTGGAAGTACTAAACATGCTTGTATAGGTGTATATTAGCCTTAGAATAAACATTTTGTAAGTACTTTGCTATATGAAGTATAGCATTCGGCAAACGGACAAACCAGCCAGAGTGTTTTCTTTGCGTTTTGAGGTGGAGGGGCCATCGTAGTTACCCGATACGCATGGGAAAGAGATGAGAGATGAGTGAGCGGAGGGGCCATTAATTACAATCTGCAGTCTTACCATTAGATATCACAAGTTCTTACACACTGGACCTTTGACCTTTGTCTGCGGTGTTATATTATGTTTTTCTCTCCTCTGTAGCCAAGTGTTTTCTCATTATCGAAACTCTTGGGTTTCCTTGATACTATTGTAAGGTGTGAAGTGAATTTAACCACCCATGGCATTTACAAGTATCAACACCTATATGCCACATTGACATAGTTTTAATCCTTAATCCCGCCCATAATGCTCAGATATGTGGGTTATGATTTTGAGGTCTACCCTAACTAACCTCAATACAGATATATACATACTCACTAGTCTCCACTTGAAAGTATGTTGAAAAGTTCTCTAGATTAAAGAAGAACTAAAGTGGAAGCAGGACGGCACACATTTGGAAACACTGCTCCTCCTTAAACCCCATTTTCTTCTGCAGGAATTTCTGTGTGGAGTGCCTCTCCCTTGGGTCTGTCAGGAACAGTGTGTGCCTGTGGCCGGTAATTGATAATGCAGCCCAGACAGGCCTAGACCTGGTCAGTGGAGCGTGAACCAGCTTGAGAGGCAGAAAGCCTGAAGTGTACCGAGGTGAAGCTTAGCCCTCACACTCTCTGTCTAGTGTATGGGGTGGGGGTGGGGGGGGGCGAGAGGAAGGGAAGGAGGGCAAGAGGAGAGAGCCAGGGGACGGAGACAGAACAGTATTCATTCACGCTGACAGGATAAACAGAGCCCCTCAGTTTGTTTACATTTTAATTTTCTGTAATTTCCCCAACACTCAAATGATAAAATACTTACCCTAATCATGACCATAGAATGTCTTTCCCACAAAACAGGATTTACAACCAGCCACAAGTAATGAAAAGGTCAAGGGCTTTTCTCCTCCTGAACAGAACTCCTGGAACCACCTAGCGCTCATGCAAGAGTGAAGTATGGGGAGAGGGAAAAGAAATCAAATAATCACTGAGGGAGTTCTACACTGTACATATATATATATATATATATATTTATAAAAGCACAGTTTAGCTTTAGAGGGTGCCATTTGCTGACTTTTTAATAGAGGTTATTCAGAAAGATGGTGAGTGGAGACCAGTTGGAGAAATGACTAAGCTTCAACAGCAAAAAGGCCCAGAGCCAAGAGGCTATTAGATAAAATGGAGCGCTTGGGCTTGAGTGGAGCTGTTTTTATGCCTGCAGATATGGGGGTGGAGATTCCTTTCCAGTGCTACAAGCCCTGGAGGCTTTGAACTTATACGAGCAGCCGTGGAATCAGTTTTTAATCAAACGTACTTGTGTTTTCACAAATTGGTTTGATGAGTAAATTTTGCTTAGTTTCATCCTTAAACGGAAGATTTCATCCCTTTATGACCTTGAAGGAGATCATAAAGTTTATACGGCAGATGCCAGGCATGTTCCACATACTGAATGTCATTTTCGATTTGTACATAAAAGCTGATATTTGTATTTTTATTTCATATTCTGCATAACCCTCTTTATGGTGTAATTACAGCTGGTATCTAACATCCTTAATGATGAAAACATAAGATTTAATACTTAAATAAAAGGGCAAATTAGACTCTAACGCAAGAGACACGTAATCCTGTGTGAAAGTGACACTGAGCCTTAGTCTCAAAAAGGAAGAAATCTTAGTAGTGCAATAACTAAAGCTTCTTAAACTCTGGCAGAAAAACCCGTCTTTCATACCAAGGCTCTGATTAGCTTAGCATGTTAGCCAGTGAAATGGTTCTAGTAGTTCTACAATAGCTCCAGACCTGCTGTGTTGATTGCCAGGGGATCGCAGTGATCCCTGCTGAGGTTTTCTGCTGCTGAGTCTGCACAGACACACATTAGACACAGCCTGAACTCCTCACAGGCCAGGCCAGCGCTGTCTGTGACATTTAGGAACTTGTCAGCATTCCCTGTATTATATATTATTACCCACAACAAATAGTTGTAGAAAAATGAGCGGCAGGAATATTTACATTTTCCTTGCACAGGAGAAAGCCTGTGGTATTGAAATAATTCGACAGAGTCTGATGTGACGTGACAGCTGTGGATTTTCTGAATGTCAGAAAATGAGGTGGGAGAAAATCTGCCAGTGTTGTAGTCGTGAAACGACAGGTAGGTAGACTCTGCAATGCACATTGTCACCTATTCTCATAAAAAGGTATTTAATTCACCCACTCCCTCAATTTAATTCCTGATTTATAATTTAATCTGATCCCATGTGCCACTGGTTTGAGTCCAGGTTTGAACAAATCTGCATAGCAACACGGTGTCGTGTTACAAAGACCTTCACAGTGTCTACAGTGAGGACAGGCAATTCCCTCCTTCTGAATGGAATTTAAATATGTGGATGATGTCTTCCATCTGTCCAGTAACACAACCTATTAGTGGTAAGTGAGGAGGAGTGTGGATGATGGAGGAATGACAGTGCAGAGGACAACAAAGATTGGAATGAGCACGAAACTGCAGAGCATCTGTGTTAATTGACAGCCCATTTGTGTGCAGTGGTGCAGGTGTAGTGGGGCTGAAGAATGGAACAGAGTGTGCAGCTGGGCCAAAACAACCACAATACTAGTACTACTACTATTACTACACAATACTACGGTGTACTATGGTCAAAAGGGTTTTATTTAATGTAGCATGTAGTTCATGTACAGAAAGTAACTTGTACTTGGTTTATAGTATAGTCACAGACTGTATCACATTCCTTAGGTTGTCGCAGAATAAGGATCAGTTTGGCAAGTTTCACTTTCATTGAATGCAAGCATCATTTTTCCCCGCCTACATTTTTTAATAGGTCTATGGCTCACTGCAACATCATTTAAAATCTGTATGTCATCTGTATCCACTCTTCAGAGCCACACCTGTGCTCCCATAATTTACTTTGGTCGCCAAAATTGCTCAGCCCCACCACCAGACAACATCCAACTCGACTGGTTGCCGGACGAATGCCAGACTTGTAGCATCTGAAGATTATAGCGGACAGGTAGCCCGGGCGAACTGAAGGTTATATTTACCCTAGGTCCACACCCTCAGATCACAGCCCAATCTGGCAGCCATATCTTGGCCGAAGCTGACTCATTTTGGTCCTGCAATGCCAGAATATGCCTGACTGTGACTATAATCAGCCTTGACTCAGCTTGCTACCTGGACACAAATGAAAGTGGAAGCTCTGCTGTTAGAGTGTGTGCAGGATATGACTGCTACAGTGTGTAGGATGTGTGTGCCTCAATGGAATTTTAGGTTTTGCAATTATTTGTGTGGATAATGTTCTAACAATAATTTGCAGTCATTTAAATAACTAAAATATCAGGCAAATAATAAGACTTCCCCATAGCAGGCTTGATATACAGGCACTTTAAAGAAAGGGACTTCTAGTGCAACTTTAATGTAAAAAAACATGTAAATTGCAATGAACTGGCTGGCAAGCTGTTCAGCAGCACATGGAACCTAGATCTTACCAAGAGGCTGGATGCAGAGAAAGGAAACGTATCTGGCTTTGTCTCACAATACTAAAAACAAGAAACTGCAAACAAAACAAATAAAAGTAATAGTAGTAGTATGGATGTTTCTCAAAGATGTATTCATATTGTTTTGCTCTCTCTCTGTCTTTCTGCAGCTCCCTCCATAGTTCCAATCATGCACCAGATCAGCTCCACCATGAGCAGCTTCACTCTGTCATGGCCACAACCAGAACAGCCCAATGGCATCATTCTGGACTATGAACTGCGCTACTATGAGAAGGTAAGCTTAATGTGCAAATGTGTTCTTGTGAGTGAACTAATTATAGATCTACGTTACACTTCAGTCCTGTGGACAGAGTCTCCTGGTCGGATAATATGTTCCTTTACTGTGGTCACTCCTTCTCTCCCACTGTTCTTTGGTATCTGCTGCTGATGAAGTGAATAGGTTGAACTCTGCTCCAGGCCCACTCTGCACAGTGCAGCAACCTGTCCTGCCGTGAAAATGCATTGCATCTGGGGGGAGTCACATCGACCAGTCTGCTTACACACAATACGTCTGCTTTATTAAGTCTCCAGCCCTACCCCACCGCACCTATGCTGGTCTAGTATTGACCTGTAGGCTTTTCCCAAGGCCTTGGACATAATGATACTATGAGATCAGAGCCTCTAGCTTTTTGTTTGGGTGCTTGTTTGTCCTCCTAAAGCTGATCAATAAGTATAAGGTTGGCCGTGCACATTTTTTCCTCCCCAGTCTTTGTCATTTTAGGCCAAGACTGGTGCAAGATTTAAAGCACCTTCACCCATGCTATGCTTTCCGAATAAGCGCTACAAATCAATAGGAGTTTTATAAATGCTATTCTTTTTCTCTTACTCATTTCACACAAACTCACTTTGGCTAAGCTTTTTGGATCAATATTCACAACCCCACCTACAAGTAGCGGTTGTCAGATTTAGCATTTTCTAATAGAGAGGACAACAATTGTGTTTGTGAACGATGTTTGCAGTTGGAACGCTATCCCGTCATGGCTGCATCGCTCGCTGTTTCCCCTCAGGCACCGGACAGGTCACGAAATTGAATCTGATTGCCATGGCCCCAAGAAACCTTATCTGCCAGACGGCTTAGTATCGTGTAAATAACACTTACAGCCTCCCATTAGCTCATGAATATCAATGAAACTTAATCCTATTGATGTTATTGTAGCGTGTCCTTACACAAATAGATGAGCACGGCGTAATCGCAAATTAGTGAATTAACAAGGACAAGGTTGCTAATTGCACTATGGATAATTCAGGTGATAGAGAGGTTGTTCTCTGCTCTTTCTACCTCTGTTGTATTTCCTGAATATCCCCCTGTATGTGCTTCTGTCTACTTAGAAACGGTATCACCCTGTGAGAATGAGTAAGACACAGAAAGTGAGTGAGGCTGATTGCTTTGTGACACACTGGGCCGTGGAGATGAGATTTCCACATTGATGGTCTTTTTTTCCACACTCTATGTTGGATCTGACAAGGCTTTTTATAGCCTCTAAACAGACTTTTCTTCAGCTCGCTGCTGATGCCAAAAGTGTCACTGTACAGGTGACATTTGTGCCTGATAAAGCATGAAGAAATCTGGTGCAATGGTTTGGCCAAAACGAAGAAAAAGAATGAGGACAGTGAAGTCTAAAGAAGTTTTCAGGTGTACACTTTGGTTATTTGCATGCATATTAGCTTTTGTTGTTGCATATGCAGTAGTGGCAGGGAATTATACTGCATACCAATTAATTCAGTCACGTAAGCTTTCCGTAAGCCTCGTTTCCCACCAAGTGGTACAGTCCAGTGCAGTTCACCTTGCCACAGTACAGTCTGGAATAGTATGCCCTGATGTGGCTTATATAGTTAAATTACCCAGCTATTTACACAGTGTATCAGCTACATAAAGAGTGTGACAACAGAATTATGTGTTGTTTCATCTTGGCATATGTGGCTGTTTATCAAGCTGTGCTTGTGAGGGTTGCAGGCTGCACAGAAAAGCACTGCGTTTGCTCCTTCCATTGCACATCACTGGACTGCATTGTGTCCAGCTCCACCCTGTGTAGGGTGGTACCCCAGTGAAAGGGTACCAAGAACTGGGATGGCACAGTTCGGTTCATTTGATACCTTTCTCTTTATTTCAATGGAAACACAAAAGCCTGTGTGATTCACCAAACTGTACCATGTGGTGTTATTGGGGCTATGGATTCCCTGATACACCATAAAGTCCCAATGTGGCTTTTTCCATCATAAAAAGCAAATATAGAGGGATGGCTATGACTATGCCGATCACGCACACACGGCTTTACTCAGTTTCATGGATAACATAGGCTCCGTAATGCATCATCATCACAAAAAAACTGCCATTTTTTATTATTTAATGAAAATGGCTCAGCTATATACTCGCTATAGACCAGCTATATACTTTTTTATGCATCTCACGATGTATTCATCTGAGAGTAGTCACACTGTTACGGTTATGGAGTTGATTGTCTCAGCATTCCTGGCACAGTCAGCTAGTCCTTAGCACGGCAGAGAGCTGTCTTTCTCCACACTGCATCACACACAGGAAGCCTCCTATACCTATTTACAATGGAGGCTTCTCCAGCAGTGTTTGAGTGAAGTAATACCTCAGGGTAATCAAACAAAGACAAAAATGGAAGCTTTTTTTTTTACAGTCTTATCGTCACACCATATCTTTGCCACAACTTTATTTCCTTGACACAACAAAAACCCTTTTAACTAAAGTCACTTTAAACTGTTTTCTTTTGAATTACACTTTTTCTTGTCTATTCATGGCCAACTTTTATTTGAGAGTTCACATTGTGAAACGAGGAGGTTGCAGGATGACATTGGACAAAGGTCTCCAGATGGTTTTAAACAGGGGATACTGTGCCGGTATGACCTTGACTGTGAGCTACCAGAATGCCCTACGGAATCAGAAGCAGACATTGCATCATTATACAGTCTTCTGATTTGCAGTTAAAGTTAAAGATGTCTAACCTCTCACCCAAGAGGCTTCTTCAGGTCTAAACTGAACAGAACTGAAGATGCATCTTGGATGAGAGGTGAAAAGTCTCACCAGTTGCTTAAAATTAAATCCTGGATGACTGGGGACCTTCACAGATGTCATGCAGTATCACACAGTTTCAAACAAACAATTTATTAAAAACACCAGTTATATACATGCTTATTGCAGCAGGTTTTCATTTAATATAATAATTCATGTTAAAGTCAGCCTCCATGAAACAAACCTGTGACCTAACCATGGTGGAAACAAAAGGTTAGTTACCAAACTTTCCTACTACTTTCCCTAAAAAAGGCTGCAGTGAGTGCTGACGGGTGTTCTGTCCGCAAGCTTCTCTCCCTTCTGCAAGCCACCTTCTCATTATAGTTTAAGCAGTCTCAGGAACCTGTAAATTAGGAAGCAAGATGAAGTTACCTTCAGGTTTGAAGAGAGAAAATTAGGAAACCATGCTCTGTTTTTTTTTTTTTCTTTCCATTTTTCACACAGCCTTTTCCTCACATTTCCTGAAGATTTAGGGAGGGTGGAAATAACTTGGCGTAGCAGAGGTCAGGCCCTCCATTAAGGCTGGATCGGAGCAGCTAGTGGCTCTGGTTACTGATGGCTCTCTGGGTGTTGGTGTCAGAGGGAACATGTGTATGTGTGAGCTTGTCAGTGTTTGTGGGGAAGTGTCAGCAGCAGTTCAGGTGTATCCACTCTGGATGACAGGGGCACTGTTACGCTGCAATGTGAGACATTTAAGAGCAACTACAAGTTTTTTTTCAGAATCTCTAGGACGGCACCATCTGCATTTTTGGCTCTCTGAAGTCTCCCTTGTACTTTACATAAAATTAGCAATTCCTCAGAAGAGAAGCCAAGAGAAAGACTGTATTATTCTTTTCTTTTCTCCCCTGCCACCTTTCAGAGCCAAGAGCAACACTTTTGTAGACGCACATGAATGTTGTACAGACTTATGATAGTTTTTAATGAAACCTGTGAAAATCAGGACTTGTGTGGCGCTCTCTCCAAGGGCATTCACACTTCCTCCTTCATACTCTTTTCTGGCTCTCCCTTTTTATTTGTCTCCTACCCTACTTACTCAGGCCCATAGACTGTATATAGAAAATGGACCTGGGCTTCCACTGTCACTTCCACTATTTGCGACTTGATGCCAGTTTTTGCAACTGGAAACGCACAGGCATCACGTATTGGATGGTACCCGCTGTCAATCACATTATCACATTACGTCACATGTCACTAAGTGGTGTGCTGACAATTTTTGCTGTTTATAGTGTTGTCAATCTTGCCATGTGCCTATTTAATTTGGATGTACGTGCCTTTGTAATTGATTTGCCTCTAGACCTATACCATTGAAATGTATGATATATCCATCGACTATGTCCGTGTGTGTCAGTATTGTTGTCTATGTGTGTGTGTGTGTGTGAGAGAGAGAGAGCGAGAAAGCAAGAGAAAGACAGATGGAGAGAGAGATGAGGGGAGCAAATCAATACACTGTGCAGCTCTGCGACGAAATTAAAAGATTTGACTAATTTGATACATTGTGCAAAAAAGGAAATCAATATTTGTTTCATAATTTTAATATTGTGAGGGTGGCCAGTAATAAATCTTTGTATGTGAAACACTTGTAAGTTACTTCATTGTATAACCAGCAGGTCGGAGGTCCAAATGCGTTATGGTCAGTGTGGTCGGAGTGATCCAAACTTAAACCGTGTTGTCGGAGCAGCTTCGCACATTTTGCTTAGAGTTGTCTACTTGGGACTGGACCGCTCATGATGGATGACATCAGTTTCTGTACAGCAACAAAGAGTCATCTCAAAAGATGTGTAGTTCATCAGAATCTCTGCGAGATCAAGGCTATTGGTTTTCTGTCACCATGCAGTGCTTAAAATGGTGTTTAAATAGGAAAACAAGTGAGAGAATAACAACTGTTTTCTGTATTGTTGGATTAGAACACATGGGTTATGGTAATTATTTGCGTTTAGTAATAAACCCCATCTAGGGTGTGAGATTCAAATTGTTACTCCCCCTGTCTTATGTTTGACCTTAGGCAGTACATTTCACATGGATTATTAATACGCAAGCTTTATTTCTTTCATTTCCACTCTACAAACATAATATTAGAGTGTTCGCCCTCATACACTCCCCCACTCATACATTTTGTGTGTGAGTCTGTTATTTGCATGCTTGCCTGTGAGCCTGTGAAGAGGACACATGGTATCCCACCATGTTTGCCTGCCTTTGTGCCAGGTGGCCATGCTGTCCATTTTGGGTGCTTGGCTTAAACAGAGAGAGAGGGAGGGAGGGAGAGAGAGCGAGAGAGAGATTTAAAATGATTTTTCTAGTGCTATCATTGGCCTTTACAACAGCAGTAATGGCTTTGACTGAAAAGCTAACCTCAAAAACCTCAGGAAATAGTGGCAGAAATAGGCAGAGATGAAATTAAAAGAGAATTTTGCAGTAGTGCAATGGCTACTGGTATGAAATTGGCAATTCCAAAAAATAAATTGAGAGTTTTAAGAGGTACTGGACATCAGGCAGTCCAATAATAAGATTATAGTAGATCCTGTTCTAATTTAGATATTCTTTTAAATGTAGTCAATTCAGTAAAATGTGGTACAATTAAATTGTAAGTGATCGAATAACCAAAAAAAAAAGTCTACAGTTAGGTGGTTTTACAGTAGGTTACTGCTTTTATTAATATTTCTTAATAATAAGATAATTCATATGTATATAGCCTCAGGAGAAAGGAAATATTAAGTAGTATGGCATTAATCACTTGAATATTAGGTTGACCATTCATGCCACGTTTGTTCCAGTGACTTTAGTGAACTCGGCAGAAACTGAACTCCCCACAGCTCTTCCTGTCTGTCACCTCTGGCAACGCTTTTGATTGGCTGCTTTACCATCTGCCTTCCCACCTGCAATTCTGTCCTTATTTAGCAAGTTAGGGTGTGGTCCTCCTAATCCCCATTTGACTGGCAGCAGGCGAAGACCTCTCATGGCTGGAAGTCTCTCCTGGCATGGCTCTTTTTTGGCTATCCCCTAACCTGCTTGGATGCCAAATGCCAGCTCGCAAGTGTTTTAAGTGGCAGATGTGTGTGTGAGTGTGTGTGTGTGTGTGTCACACAATTCCCATTTGACTGGCAGCATGAAAGGTCCATTCCTGGCTAATGCTCCCTCTAGGGATGCTCCCCCATTGGCTGTTTGCCATCTGTCTGCTCTCCTCCATTCAGACTCAACATATGGGGGTGTGGTCCCGAAAAATGTGACTGATAGCTGTAACAGGTAAATCGGAACCCCCCAGTGGTTCAAGTGCACTCAGCCATGTCTTATACTAGATTAATAGGTGACTATTTTGTCTTTTGGATCTGTTTCGAATTCACAAGACTCTTGGAATACTGACTTTCTGAACGTATTTGTATGTCAGTGTGTCTGCACGATTGTGTTATCCAAAGGACAAAATGTCTGTGAAATGATTGAACTCTCTAAACCAATTACATTCAGCGTTCCATTTATAAACATCTCTTTCCTCTCAGAGATAGAATGAAACCGTGTTGGTGCGATGCTCTCCCATCCCAAGCCCAAACATTTGTCTTCATCAAGCCTAGAGTGTCCAATAAGAGCTAATGTGATTGCACACATCATTATGTGGGGGGCAGATTTCATAACTGTGTTTACCTCGTATGCTCAATGATGGAGCAACCGGAATGATTCAATTACACCAATCAGATTGGATAATGATTTCAATGTGGGTTGCTTCTGCCTCGAGTTTCTTATCACTTCTTGACATCATTCTCCATCCTCCCTCCTTCCCACCCTTGCTTCTTCCTTGACGATCTGCGTTTTCCACTCCCCACTTTTTTTTTTTTATTCACATTTGTTTTATAAGATATAGTTCAGCATTAAACAATCGTATGTTTACCAAGCTTGAAAAAATATTCTGCCTCTATTTACACATTTTTACCGTCAGGGAATTTTGCCCCTTCTCTTTGAAGTGCCCCCTCCTTCTCTACAGCTATCAGCAGCCTGCAGCAGTGGGTATAGTGTAGGTGCAGTCTTATTTTCTGGCTGTCATATTCAGTCTGGGTTATGGAAAGGTGACAGGCCTAAGTAATTACTGATCCCCCGTAGCAGATACCTCCAACAAGCCCCGAACTACACTGCAGCAGGCTAAATCTCTTGAGCATGAAGATTGAGGAGCTGAATCTGTAGTGTAGGGGCCACGGACCAAACCAAACCTTTACATAATGGACGGCTCCATGCATGCATGCATTCATTCATTCATACAATAAATGCAGCTATGCATCATGAATGACCTAAAATACAACATACAAGGAACAGTTTTTCATTTTCATGTCCATATCATAGTTTGTAATAACCAGCCTACTTCAGATAACAAATCCGCATGTGTAATAGATAAATGTCTTAAAGTAATTAAACTGCCTCATAAGCTTCATATGAGGAGACCAATATGCAATGGTATTAGTATTCACAAGTACCTACTGGTCTTTGTGATATGCTAGAAATAATTGCCTTTAATTTCCAAAGTGAGGAGATCGCATCAGTTTATGCGATCCTTGGGCTTTGGTGTACATTTTAATGCATGTACGCTTGATGTAATGTTTTTATATTTGGTGTTAAAATGTACTATCTCTTTAATATCACCTTCATTTAAAAGAAAGTTACCATAACATATATCTGTTTAATGGGTTTGGGGACTTTAAATGCATTTCACTAATGTCTGCTCTGTATCTACTCTACTGTTATCTAATGTTCCCTTCTGCCTAGGGTTATTTATCAGAAACTTAATGTCATCGAAGTCTGCTTCACAACAACTTGGGTGCACATCCTAAACCTGATTCTGCCCACCTTACCCATACTATTGCCTTTATGTACACTTTCATAAGCTTTTGTTGTTTTCCAGGATTCTTTTTCAAGGTTGTGTGTGTGTGTGTGTGTGTGTGTTGGTGCCATTTGTCTGCCTGTCTGTTTGTCTGACTGTTAGCAGGATTGAACAACAACAACAACTCAGTTGATTTCCATGAAATGCTGTGGAAGGGTGACTGATTAAGGGGTTGGATTTTTTTATTTTCCTCTTTTTTTCCAACATTGCCAGATAGGGTGTTTCAAGTGTCGGTGGCAATATTT
This sequence comes from Solea senegalensis, assembly GCF_019176455.1. NCBI lineage: Eukaryota > Metazoa > Chordata > Actinopteri > Pleuronectiformes > Soleidae > Solea > Solea senegalensis. Next base: position 12,371,799 of record NC_058021.1, read on the forward strand.
GCTCTTCAGGGCACTTTCTGGTTTAACTGTGTGAAATAAGACTTCCCTGCTGGCACTTTCTCAGTAAATCAAGTCTAACCTGCATCCTGTTTTCATTGCTCTTTCCAGGACCATGCAGAGATTAACTCCACCATCCTGCGGAGCCAAACTAACACCGCTCGCGTGGAGGGCCTTAGGCCGGGTACAGTCTATGTTGTACAGGTGCGGGCACGGACTGTAGCTGGCTTTGGCAAATATAGCAGCAAGATGTGCTTCCAAACCCTCACAGATGGTAAGGATCACCGAGCCAGGAGATGCAGCTCTCACAGTCTCTCTCTTTTACACACACACACACAAACAGATCCATGCAATTTCACTCCCTCTAACTCACACTCTGTCTGCATTTGTTGTTTCATTAGTATTAGTAGGGAAGACAGAAGGGAAGTGTAATGTTTGATTGCACTTCTATTTCTACAGCTAAATTCATTTCCTTCGCAGCCAGGTTCAGGCGTGTGTGTGGGTGCTTTGAATTTTGTCAAACGCCGAGTGTCTTTTGTTTGTGCAACTAACTGTGCTTGATCCAAAATGCTTAGCTAATTGGTTTTTCACCCGGTCCTTCTGTTGCTGGAGTGCCATCCCAGAATTCATAGCTGTGATTAGTAGTTGATGAGCAAAGAATTTTTGCCATGGGGTGTGGCTTGGACTGTTGGATAAGGAAGAGGCTGAAGAGGGACTCCAACACCTGCTATCCTGGCAAGGTTATGGAACCGTGTTTATTAGTGCAAGAGCAAGGAGCTGTGTGTGCAGCAGAGAGTTTGTGGCGGTGGCTTTAATTATGTCGACATCAAGTCTTCACAGCCTTGCCAAGAAGTGAAGACTGTTAACATGATTCAGTCTGGATAGACGATTCACAGCGTGGTGCGTCTGGATGGATTAATGATTTGATTGAATGTGTGTAGCATTCATAAAATCTGCTAGAGTGCCGCCTTAGTGTGACTCGTTGGCACGACGAACCTGCGGTGAGGCCACATCGATGACATTTGCAACGCCGTAATATGATAATGAACATAACAATTAACGGGGGATGGTGTTGATCTTGAAGGAGGGAAAGATGGGAGGGACAATAATAATGATGACGATGATGATGAAGATGAAGGTGATTGTTGTGGCTATTTACCTGTGCAGAGCAGTTGCAGTCATGCCCCCCCCCCACACACACACACTTTGGTTTGCAAATGATTGTTCCCTCAAACACATGCCAGTTTGAGCGTGCACATCACTCTCGCTCACACAAACCCTGTTTATATTTTATCCGTTGGCATGCTGCCACAGCACAACATTCGTCGTGGCAATTAGCACCAGACACGAAAGAACAGCTGAAAATCACACACACGGCCCCACCTCCTGTCACTCTTCCAATCATCGTCTTTCACCCTCACACTGCCTCACAACCCAGCCTCTGCACGCCGCACAAGTCCTTTTTAGAAGCACATCGCTTTTGTCCTCCTGTCAGCACGTCATCATACACCTACACGAGGTGTTCTTCTGCACACAGAAACACGCATAGACATGAATGACAGGTGTGATGGAAAGAGGTGCCTCGTCCATTGGTACAATTACTGTTGTTGCAGTTCTTAAGTCTTGTTATTGGCTGAGGCTTTAGGAACTAACAGATTGTAATTGGAGCTTATTCTCCATTGGACTGGTCGGTTGTGGGATTTGTAGCTGTCATCATGTGAGTGAAGGGGAGATGACCCCTTCCACCCAATATGCATCAAAGAGAAGGATTGCCTGGAAAACCTGCCTGGAGTGGCTGGAACATCAGAAACATGCCTGATTAAAATAACGAAAAAACCTTAAGAGTGAGCAATTTCTGACGCACTGTGTTTCCTACTATATTTCAGCTCTAACTCAGCTCTCGAGATAAAGTCAGAATGTGTGTCAAAATATCTATTTAGATGAATTGTCTTGAAGAGAACACCTTTGTCTCTCACAGATCTGCACAAATATCACACAGTAATCATGTTTTTTTGAATAAAAATGAGAACAATGACCGTTCCCGCTGATATCGCGAATCATATTGCAATTGCAATTCCTGACGAAATGATAAGAATTAAATATTTATTCAGAATTGTTTAGCCCTAACACGGAGCCATGTAGCAATTTTAGTCCGTCTGTGGTGGCCTGATCGGTCTCTGTACATAAAACACGTTTAGGCAGTGTGTCTGATTGACAGTGACTTATCGACACCTGGAAAACAACACACCAAGGTGCATTTTCTTGTCTGTCCATTTCTGACTGATACATCAGGCAAGATTGGGGCCCTGCCCTCACTCCCCCCTCGGTCTTTCTAACCATCAGCTCTCTCCCCCTCTCTCTCTCTCTCTCTCTCTCTCTCTCTCTCTCTCTCTCTCTCTGCCGCTCGCCTGGTTTATCAAACACGACCTGTCAGGGAAGTCTTGCTAAAGCTCAACGGATTTCAGTCACCACTTTTCAACAAAGAGATCTATATGTCTGCTACATTCTGCTTCTATCACCTCCTATGTCCCACTTCATCTCCCAAACACACACATGTTCAAATAAGACACAGCCATGGTCCTGCAGCCTTACCTAAGCCATTATTGATGTCTGTCTGTCTCTCTTTCCTTCTTTGTGTAACACAGATGACTTCAAGTCAGAGCTGAGGGAGCAGCTTCCTCTGATTGCAGGGTCAGCTGCAGCAGGAGTGGTCTTCATTGTTTCCCTTGTTGCCATCTCCATCGTGTGCAGCAGGTAACCACATTTTCCTTTCTATATTGACTTATTTAATAGCATTAAACAATTGTAGGGCATGAGGAAACATTTTTTTTTTAAATTCCCTGCTCTCTATTTGCTGATAAAGTTTTTTAATTAGAATCTGACCATATACGGTCACCACATAATGTATTACGTTATGATGTCTGCGCAGATATATCTTGGAAATGCATCTGTTTCATATTTGAGCGTTTGTATCCTCTGGTTATACTTTGGAACATGTGTCCTTGCTCATCTTCTTGTTGAGCTTTTTTTATTAATAGAAAACAAAGCAAATCCATGTTTCAAATGGAATATCACCTCAAAATGTTCTACTTCTCCCTGTTAATTTACCCAAGGCAATATAATGTTGCAGCAGTTTATCACATTGTCATAATCACATCTTCACCGCGCTTTAGATGTATGAAAGTCAATTTTCAGCAGTGTTGTGTGCACATTTGAACACATTTAAAGTGTTCATCAAACGGCTCTGGTTCTTTTGATGCTGAGGCAGAGGAAATGGATGAAAAGCGGAGAGATCATATCAAGATCTAATTAAAAATCAGCTCATTTTCATAAACTTAATTTACCATTGCTAACCTCTGCAACTGATTCAGTTTCAGCCTCATCATTTCCAGGCAAAACAGAGAATGAGCAGTAATAAGACCTAGTTTATCCTGTCTCATTCCTCTCTCTTTCTCTCTCTCGCTCGCTCCCTCAGGAAAAGGGCATACACCAAGGAGGCCGTGTACTCTGACAAGTTGCAGCATTACAGCACAGGAAGAGGTGAGTCTGCCATGATATTTAGAGTTCATATTAGCAAGTACCTAGTTTCCTGTCCCACATTTCCATATCTCTCTCCATATATTCATCCTGATTTGAACTCTTGTCCCTGATTATGTATTTCAGGATAAATATGTCATTATATTATGGGGCGATGGTCCATTTAACATAATCTATAATCTATACCTCATTTAAATGAGGGGGGGGGTTGTAATAAAATTAAAGAGTTGAACTGCCCTTTGAAAGACAAAGATGTAAAACATGAGCCAGGCACTTTTTTTTGGCAGTGTGCAAGGTACAGAGTGTACAAAATGTAATACTGCTGCTGTTTTAATCCAGTTGCAGTTGAACAACTGATAAGCTGCTAATTGTTACAATGAGAAATTCAGAGCACTGTACCACCTGAGTGCTCTCATGTATTATTATATTACCAAATGTTCCAAATTTTGTCCAATGCTTTGCAGCTCTCATATTATATACAACATGTTGTGAAACGTACAAAAAGCATGAAAAGCGGGGCTGAGGTACAAGAGAAATGACTGCAGGTAGCAGTCGTCAATTGACGGAAGTGACATTTCGCTCTCTCTCCACAATGGCACTGAGAGACAGTCATCTCTCAGGAATTTTATGATAGCCATGATTGAGTTATGTTTTAAGCACTCCCCCGCTGCCAAATGATGAGAAAGGGAAAGAGCCTGGTGGGATACACACATAATGTCAACACACACAAAATCATGTGTCTAATTTTTATACCTCAGAAGAAAGTAGTCTGAAAAGGGGGCTCACTCGAGGGGATTGAGTTTTGTTGAGCCTAACACAGCAAAGCGTTTCGACGCGGTTACTTCGTGCCACAGCTTCAGCAGTGGCAGCAGGGGGCTCATTAAAACTGCTGTTGACAGAAGAGTCGGTTTTGTCACTAGCTATCGTTGAGAGAGTGAAATGCAATTAACAGGAGTTGTGGAAATAAACAAAAGATCAGAGCTATTTGCCGCTCTAATCATTAAATATGGCATTTAACGGGAAGAGGAAATACAACTCTGATAAGGAGCCCACTCTCAGGTTTATTACTTCAACTTTCCCACTGCAAACACATGAAGTAATCCCCTACCCAATGATGCATTGTGTTCCTTTATTCTATCAAGATTTGACTGACAGTAGGGTAATTACAGTATTCAATGCAACAATAAAACAGCACTGCTCAGCCAATTGTTTTGGACGATTCTCCAAAAATGTGCTGCCGGCTTTCACCCAGCTACTTATTGTTCCAGCTGTTGCCACACACACACACACATCAGGTGATGTCTCCTCGTTTCCAACCCACCGAATGTGACAGCCGTCAATGTCACTGTAAATTTAGCCATGAAATTTCCCATGAAAGTCTGACTGAACATTTAACATTAAGCCAATACATGACCGTTAGATCAGAGCAGACACTGTCATAAATATGCATGCCATTGCCACAAAGGAAAAGCTAGGCTTTTTTTGTTTTTAATTGCTAGTATTTCCAGTGTTCATTCCCTCATCATATTACTCACACCTCACTGCATCAGAGAATTTAGATTTCTTCTCCCTGCACATCTACTCCCTATTCCACTTTTCCACACATCAGCAGTCTGTCAACTTCGCCTAATTAACAGAGTAACATTTCTAAGCGACGCATGCATAGTATTTGCCCCAGTGCGTCTTTGCATAAAACTACTAGCACATCTTAAATCATTATAGTTTGGACCCCGTTTGTCACTTTGTTGCTTCAGCTGTTGTTTGTGCTTCGGCATCTGTTCACTTACAATAAATTGGAAAGGGATTCAAAGGACCATTAAACAATTATGGTTAGATGCCAAATATGTTTACAGTAAGTTTTTTTTACTGTAAGTTTGTTTCCCTTTTCCAGTGCATAAACTAGGGATGGCACAATACCACTTTTTTGTGTCCTACACGATACCGATTTCACTAACTCGATTGCGATGTTAGTCCGATACAGTCTTTTTATGAACTATGAAGCTGTCATTTCAAAGACATAATTCTCCAACTGTGTAACAAATATTGTTCTCCCCAAAAAGAAGAAATAACTCATATAATAACTCATGCTCAGCTAAAATGCTAATAGTGAAGCATGTGATATATAGGTTTTTTGACTGCCGATACAGATTCCCATCTCTAGCATAAACCATTCACACATTTGTAGTAAGTTAAGTTCAGTAAGACATAAGAAGAAATACTGTTTTCGCCCTATTTTCGATTTCATCGGGTATTATAGATCATCCCCCTTTTGCTGAAGAAAACTATCTTTCCGTCACAAGATGAAAACGATCCACAGGTCTGAACCAATGAGACTGTTAATCCCATACTTTTGTATGTTGTATGATTTCCATACTAAAGCTTTTGTGGCATCAAACGATGGATAATTATTTGTGTTCACAGAGCCAGTATTAGTCGTACATCTTGGACTGGCATGAAATGGAAATGTAGTAGATAATCATTTAAAACATGTAATTGCTCTTCACTGAAATTGCTGAATTTAAAAGTAAGGATTTAGAAGAAATAATGCTGCCTTTGTGAAAAGCTAACACATGAAAGACTTCCCTTAATTGGAAAATGTGTGCATTTATGAGGTTATAGTTGACACTGCTGTATGTAATTAGGACCAGTAATTTGATTGCACCATATCCTGTAATAGATTAATATAAGCATCACTACAATACTGTTGATTTGTGGATGCATGGGCAGGGCAACTTACAGCAGGCTAAATGTTGGACATAACGAAATTATTTATCATTTATATTTTCACTAAACAAATTTATTGTTAACCAGTTGAGGTGTTCTGCCATAGCTTACGGATTTTGTTGACATTTATAAAGCAAATTCCCTGAATTAATCAATTCTTTCATTCCGCCGTCTCATTTAGAAAGGTATGGAATTATAGGATTTGTTGTTTGCCCTTGAGTCTCAGGTAAAAATAGAACAGACGTTTGGACACATCGCACACTTAGATGAAGAACCAATGAAATATTAAGGGAGGAATCTATTTTTCATCTGATGCCCCTAAAAGATGAGTCCAGTTAACCAGGTCTGTACCAGAGGGAGGCTGGGAGATAAACTGTTTGAATTTTAAATTATACATCAAAGTGGACTCTGAATTGTGAATTAGAAAGTAATGGGTTGGTACCAGTGTGTGCATGGACATGTGCATACGTGATTAAGATTTGTGAGTGGCTTTTCATGTGTTTTTCTGTTGTACTGTATGCTCCCTGCTAAGATTCCGAGTCCCAACCCAGTGGTGCTGCTGAGCGAGTGGCTTGGCAACACTTGTCAACAGAAGGATTTTATGGAATGCAAAGCTGGAAAACCTCTGATGGATTAACTTGAATCCAATCTGTTTGGAATCTCTAATGAGCAATTACATTTACACAGACAGGGTTCAAGACAATTAGTGTGATAACTAGAATCAGCTTTTAGTCAAGAGCAAGGTGAGGCACCTTGATCCCTCCAAGACCAGAACGTATCCTCCTTCTGTCTCTTGAGACCCCTCCCTCCCTCCATGTGGCTTATGCAAAGTAGCAGGCACAAATTGACTTGATGGAGATGGTTTTATTCCAATCATGGCTGCCAAGGTTTTGACTAAACAGCTCCGAGAAAAGAGGGCTGCCCTTGGGTGTCAGTGCAGAAATGATGATTTTACGTCTGTTTATTTGCTGTAATGTTTATCTTATGTCAGCGTGTATTGAATTTGTTTACAAGTGTTTTCCCGGCAGTCGGGTGACAAATAAAACGTGTCGCCCGTTCGCAGACATCTCCAGTGTGTGAACTGGGCTCACCTATCGGAGAACAGCATAATAAGCTAGTTGATAGTGCAGTGGTTTTATCTCTTTATGAGCTCTATAGGGAAAGCTGTGGGAAATTGGTTTTACGACTATCAAAGAGAAGAGACTGCTAGCGTAAGGGATAAAAGGGAGAAAAAATCTGTCTACATTTACTCTTTCGACACTCATTTCTTGGTGTACCCCCACCCCGAGTCCCCCCACACACACACACACACAAACAAGTAATGAATCATCAAACCTCCATTTTGTTGTCTGCTTTACTTGTAACTGATGCTGCTCCTATAATCATTCTTCCACACCATTTAAAGCTTGCAATATGTGTTAATATTTACATACAGTATCATAGTGCACCTGCCTGTCCCACCTGCACTATTGACCCCATAGAACATAGAACAACATAATATTAAACTTTTGTGTTCAGTAGCAAAGGGACTAAGACTTTATCAGTTGTGTTCATCAGTCATTACCACAACACATTAGTCATTTAAAAAAAATATAAAAATATATAGTGTCTCTTCTGGAAAGCTCATTGAGCACTTTGGTTGTTCTAGAACTCTCTTTGCGAGCCGACATATCTAACTGCCCCTCCCCACTGGGCTGCCCGACCCACTTCTCAGGCTCCCCGGGGATGAAGATCTACATTGACCCCTTTACCTACGAAGACCCTAATGAAGCTGTGCGGGAATTCGCCAAGGAAATTGACGTCTCCACTGTGAAGATCGAGGAAGTCATTGGTGCAGGTACTGTGAATGGATGGTGATGAACAATCAAGTGTGATTGGGTTTGTATACGCGAGGTGAATGGGAACTGTGATTTCCATATTTTCATGAATTAGTTCAAAGTGCTTGCATACAAGCAGGTTTGGCCTTCATCTGCTAAAGGTCATAAAGTCCTTCTCTTTTGGCAGCCATATGAGATGGTAACGTATGAAGAGCCTATGTCAAGTGCACTAGCAGGATATAGGCCAGCTACCCTGGGACTTAATGGCTTTAGAAAGAACTCAAGCCTTGCAGCCTATTCCCTGTGCTTCTCTGTTTTTGGATCCTATTAGAGTTGCTCTGTAACCTGTTCTACCGTTCTCTCATCCCTTTTCATTTACTCAACGTATAAATTAGATACAATAGTCATTTTGTCCTTAGCCTAAAACAGCGGTGTATTTCAAAAACATTGTCCTTGGGACCAAATATATCCTTTTACAGCACAGAAGGCACAGTGATACCATATTTGTTGGATCACACAGAAGCTAAAATTGTCCTGGTAATGAGACTAGGCCTAGGACAGCTCATGTGAATTGGCCCACTCAGCAAGCTAGGTGCGAGGAAGTGACAGAGACAGGCTAGGGGCAAGGATGCAGGGTGACTAATTGAGAATTTCCACTTTTTGTTGATTTCACTGTGTGGCGTCTCTGCGGGACATCAAAGTGGTGATAATTAATCAAAAATGTTGCAGATAATGTGCAACTGTTATTCTTGTTGTTTCAAAAGTGAATATGAAGACACTCGCCAGACTCAGTGACTACTGTGAGTCAGACGAGCCACACTGTTAAGAAGCGCACACCACGGAAGTATTGAACAACACTTGAGATAGACTAAATCAAGATCTATAATAGCTGTTTGGGTAATATCGCTGTCAGGGGACATACAATGCAAACAGGCTTGATGAATGAATAGAATTAGATGCAATAAACTCCACTAAGCTTTTGTCTGATCACAATTTCATTATGAAAAATTGACCTTTTCTTGTTCTCGACAGAGCAACCACTGTGCAACTCTCTCTGCTTCCCCTCGTAGGTGAGTTCGGGGAGGTGTACAAGGGCCGCCTGAAGCTGCCTGGTAAAAGGGAAATCTATGTAGCGATTAAGACCCTGAAGGCGGGCTACGTGGATAAGCAGCGGCGGGACTTCCTGGCTGAGGCATCAATCATGGGTCAGTTTGACCACCCAAACATTATCCGACTGGAGGGTGTTGTCACGAAGAGCCGCCCTGTCATGATCGTCACGGAGTTCATGGAGAATGGCGCTCTTGACTCTTTCCTCCGGGTGAGTGAAAACATTATATATTCTATAAGAAGTAGTTAACATTCAATACATAATGTTCTGAAGTTGAATAGAAGAATTGCATTATGGGAGCGAGGAGCTAATTGGAAATGAATCACTTATCAGTTTGAAAAAATTGCATTCAAGCGATCCTTTACCAAGTGGAATGAGCCACCGTAATATAGCCAGTGCCTGTGTTTCATGACGATGAACATTGTCTCACTTCTGACCTTCAAGTTCCCTGTGAATGCCTGCAACTATTCATGGACTCTTCACCCTTTCTTTTATAGTCAGGATTGAGCAGACACTCAGATTAATCAATATTCAACTTGCTTTTTTTCTCCTCCAATCTCAAGTCCACTTTGATCTAGGGTGGGTTTAAAGGGGCTCTTTGAAGTTGGTTTTGCTAACCGCCACATCCGACTTGTGTTTCCATCGATCTCCCTTTCCCTCTTATTTGTAACTGTGTTTCGGTGGTTCAAAGCTTGCTCTTTAGAGCGTTCACGCTGGAGGAGGGGCACATACATGCATGTTAGAGGCACGAATGCCTGTGAGCCTGCATGGAACAATGCTGTAACACCTACAGTGCAATGAGCAATAATGGGTTTAGGAAACTCATTTGTTTAGTTTTTTAGTACAAGTCGCCTATACTCTCCCTCTGGACATTATTAATCTTGTCAAGCCCAAGATTGCATTTTGGTCAAGTGTGAAATTCTAACAATTTGAACAGGGTAAGGTAGGGATAAAAACTATGGCCGATAAAAATTGAACAATTCATCCCAGTTTGGACTACAAACGGATTTTTAGAAATTAAATTTACCTTTAACTAAAACTCCTGAAATGTATTTTATGCTGACAACGTTCAAACAGAAGTTAATAAAAAAATATCCCACACATTTAAGTATGGAATGATTACATATTGATTAATGTAATTAGCTGTAGGGCTGCAATGATTTATTAAACAATTATTACATTAATTGTCAACCATTTTGATAATCAATTTGATCCGTTTTGTTTTTTAATATTTAAAACAAGCCCTCTGATGTTTCAGCTAATCCTAAACCCAATATGAATTGAATATTTTCTCGTTTCAACATCATAAAAACAGATTCATTTTTGGTAAAAATAAGATCATTTTCAGGTCTGGACCAAACAGGTGCTTGATTATTCCAGAAAACAATCAGCAGGTTAATTTTAGTTTTACAAATAATCATTGGTTCAATATTGAAATTAGATTTGCAAGCCTTTGATGAAAAATGTAATTCTCATGTTCATATCTTATATCTCATGTTCAAATGTATTTGAAGTGTTAATCATGTGAAAAAACAACTTTTAAATCATCATTTGTATGTGTGTCTCTTTATGTCCTCCAGCAAAATGATGGTCAGTTTACAGTGATCCAGTTGGTGGGAATGATGCGCGGGATCTCCGCCGGGATGAAGTACCTCTCAGAAATTAACTATGTCCACCGTGACCTGGCTGCGAGAAACATTTTAGTCAACAGCAACCTGGTGTGTAAAGTCTCTGACTTTGGCCTGTCACGGTACCTTCAGGATGACACTTCTGATCCCAGCTATACCAGCTCTCTGGTGAGTAGAACGTTTACTTGGCTTAAAACGCAACCAAACCCCCCCCTTCTGCAGCTAACTCCACCCAATGTCTGATTTTTGATTTGAATGGAGATCGGGAAGCTGAGCAGGGGGCCTGGTCTGGTTGTGAAATTTGACACTGAGTTGCAACTGGGGAGGAGTCTGGGACAACAAGCCTTGTGCTGAGGAGACAAGGGGGTGAAGAAAGAGTGGACTAGGAAAGCCAGTGGCATCATTTGAATGCAGTAGCTGGTGTTTGAGGGATCGAACAGCTTATTAATCCGTTTTGCTTCTGTCCGACACTGCTTCATTCTTTTTGAAAGTCTCAGAAACCTTTCACCTTTTCTGTGCCTTTCATATTTTATGAGCTGCCTCTATCTTCTCCCTCACTCTCCTTCTCCTTCTTTCCTACACTTTGCAAGTCACGGACCGGAGGTCTGTCACATCTTCATTAGTGTGGAGACAAGTCTCCTCTGGGAAGGCTCCTCTCTCGTTGACATGCCCAGAGTGCAGAGAAACCAAAGGGCATTGCGGCCTCTCAAACTGACAGCTCCCACCCCCCCTCACCCTCTCTCTCTCTCTCTCACTCCTCATTCATTATTACTGGGGCATCATGGGAGGCTTTGGCTCCTCATTAACTCCTCCACTCTACAGATCTGTAATTATTAGCAGCTGTCGTTAGTTCATCTTCTGCTTCTCCTCTCCCTAATTCAAAACACACTCATACACCCTCACAAACACATGACGCAGGTCATTAGGACTCCCAGCACGCTTCACTTTGTTTTTATTTAAGAGTGTGTGTGTGTGAGTGGAGAGAGAGAGAGATGAGAGTCATACACGTGTGTGTGTGTGTGAGTGAGTGTGTGGCATCACCTCACTGACTCCACGCTTTTACTGCTGATGTGTTTTGCTGCCTGCATTATTGTGCTAGTGCTAGTTTTCTGCAGGCAAAACTGGAACATTGCCACTGCACAATAAACGTACACACATTACACACAACAGTCGTACATGAGTGACTTAGTGCAGTTGTGGACTTAAAATCACATTTAGATTATAATGATGGTTTAGAAAAGTTCTAAACAATAGTGCAATTCATTCAGTATATATTATGACTTTAAGACACAAAACTCAAAGTTAAAGGCTTGGTACATGACTCAAGACTTGCCAACTGAGTATTATTATTTAAAACGTGTCTATTTTAGCATTAGCTTCTGATGTATTTCAGTACAGGCAAAGCTTGAAATCAAAAGCCTGCAGTCAAACCATGAGTCAGTGCTACCCAGGTACAAATACCGAGTTCTCACATTATAATTAGTCTTTATTTAAATATAGGTGCAAATGTGCACATCAGTTTTATTCCCAGCTTAATGGCAAGGCTCAGATAGAACCTACTCTCTGCCAGAATGATTACTCTTGGTTACACTGTCAAACCCATACCCACAGCACAGCACTCTAAGCCCAGAGGAGGAAGCCAATTGGCAGGAGATTGCAGCCCAGGTATAAACAGTTAGTGTTATAAGGGCCTGAGAAGATACAATCTCACGTTGGTTTGGCTGAAAGCTAATTGTTCCCTGAGAATACATTTGCTTTGTCTGCTGGATTCCTGTGGCAGAAAAGTTGCTGAATAGGTCGTATGTAGCAACAAAGATGAGCAGTGCCTCTGTTGTTCGTCTCCCCGAGCTTGCTAATAAAACGGGATGTAAAAAGTGCGACTGGATTATAGATATTGACGATGTTGTTTTGTTTTGATGTTGTTTAATGCAAACAAAGTCTGGATTGTCGATAGAGCATGTGAGGTGTGACGGCTGTAACTTAGTTAAGGTAAAACTCTGTTTTGTTTGTTGCATCCAGGTAAAATCTCCAGTTCTTAAATTCAAGTACTATCTTTATTCCACCCAAATCAACAGAGCTCTGACATCTAGTCAAATGCATCATATTTGGATGAGATTCAATCATACCTGAAGCCAAAGCAACCAAAGTTTTTCAAATAATTTAATTTAGTGAAGACCACATTAAACAAACAAGAGAGAGGTTAGTGCATCACTAGGGATGCAATATAGTGTCAGCTAATATCAGGCAGTCACTGCTGAAGGGTTTGCCAATCGTTATTATTATTATTTCTTACGTAATCTGACTTTGCCCATTTACTTTTGAAAATCCAGAGTTGATTAAGAACTTTCGTGTCACCAGTTCTCACGATTCTTTACCCCTTGAGTTTTGAGGACCAAGCAAACACAGGCGTGCATGTGGGTGTTTGGGGTTCACAGGTCCGTGTGTGATGCCCTCGCATGTGGCCTCTTTTGCTGTGACACTAACCATTCAGCAAGCATCGGCAGGCCTGTCATGGCAGACAAGGCCGAGGGAATCAGGGACATTAAGTCGTGATATACATCACCATCGCCCTCCTCCTTAAGCAAATGAATCATCTCTTTCACTCTGCGGCTTTTCTAATTTTTCCCTGGAATTCCAGGCACACCAATTACAGTGCCTCTGGTGTGATGCTGGATGTATGGTTGGGAGGACATGCTGGTAATTGTGTTAACCCTGGATGTGGGTTCATGCTGGTGCAATGTTGTGGTGGTTTCAGACAGAAGGAGGCTGTCCTCCCTCCCTGTTGGCTGCTTACCAAAGTCATGATTAATTAACATCAGAGGACAATGCTTGGACTGCACTAGTCTCATAAGGTGATGTGCAGCAATTCATTCAAAGACTTTAAAGACCGAGTGTCCCGTTGTAGCTGTGGCTTTATTTGGATTTGAATTGCTGCTTCATTACATATACATGTTCTTCTTTTTATTCGCCAAACTCTCTCAGGAGTCATTCATCCATTAGTCCATTAATCTATCATTCCTTTTTATCCAGCTGTCCATTATTTCCATGTCAAAGCTTTTCCTGGAGGAACAGATATATACGTTGAAACTGCATTTTCAATGGAGATGTGACAAATGATGAGGCGGACGTCCAGAGATGGGTCAGATCTTGGAGATGGGACAAAAAAATATGTGGTCAATAGGGAAGGTGTGTATTTTTGTGTGGATAATGTTTGTGAAATGCCTATGATGTGTTCTACCATGCTCACGGGGCCTAGAGTTATGGATAAGCATGGGTCAAGAATTTCCACCTGAGCCACAGTTGACAATGTGGAAAAGGTGTCATTGCCTTGCTCGTCACACAATACGCACTGCATGTTGTGACTGAGTGGGCATGTAGGTATGTGCTTAAATGTATGCGTGTGCTGTGCTTCAAGGTATGCACTCATACTGTATGTCCCCTAGGGGCCTTTACCACTCTATATGTGTGCGTGTGTGTGTACGCGTGCGTGTGTGTTCATTTGTTTGTGTCATTGAGGCTGAGAGGGGTTGAAAGGCGAGGTCACACAGAGCCAGTACCAAAGCTCATCCGTCAAATCCCTGTGACCTAAGTGACATTCTCTCAGCTTCGCTCCAGTGCCTCCACTATGTGGAAGGCACTGTTGTTTCTGTCATTTGTCTGTTTTCCATTTGCATCCTTTTCCCCGCTCTCTGGCTTCAGGCCCGTGCACTTTTTTTGGCTTGTCTTTTCAACTCATAGTAAAATATTTATGCACTGCACTGCAAGTTAAGGGACAAAGTCTCTGAGTAAACAAGGAGTGAAATAGGAACATGTCCATATGGCCACAGGCCAGAAACAAAGAAAATACCTTACTTCCAGACTCGCTTTTTTCTGATTTACAGTGTGACATGCAATCCTTATCTTTAACAAAATATAAGGCGATAAACACTAGGGTTTTGCCATCACTTTCCTTAGGCATTGTGACCCCACCACAACTCATTTCACATTATGAAAGGTAATGTCTTAGAGAGCTTGCGTTCTGTAAATACAGACATCACATTTTGTGTTAACAATACGCCACCACATTTAATATGAAAACATTTTTAAGACCAGGAGGAGCATTGTTTTATAATGTTTTGCATAATTTAAGAGAAGATGCAGTCCTTAGATTTTCTTTGATGCTGCATCAAAGTCTTTCTCCCTCTGTAATCAACTGAAGTTGATAACTGGATGTGGACTGCATCAAATCACACGCAGTGTGCAGAAGAACTACCCTGCTGTGTCTAAGCCCCACTTAAAAGCTGATTTAGTCACAGAAGAGCTTGTAGAGAAGTTCATGGTCTCCCACACAGACAGCCCTTTCACGAGCACACTAGCATCTGTAAGTACTGCAGTGACCAAGCATGGATCCCTGCTGGCTTCCCACCTGAGTTTAGTTTGGGTAGAAAAACAGCAAAAAAAAATGGAGCAGCAGAAATATCCAAAAATGGAAATGTATGTTAAGAAAGAAATACCTACACATCATCGTCCCTGCATCAAAGGGAGAGTAACCACCCAAAGTTACCACCTTGATTTATACCTTCTGTATATTTCCCAGAGTCTGTATACAGTGGCCATTGATTAGTCATCATTTGACTAATCAATTAGTCAAATGTTCACTGTGGTGGTTTGTGAACAATAACGTCAGCAAAAGAGGGGTGCTTCCTCTGCTCATGAGCATGTCGCCATACAAAATAAGTCTGTTACTTTCTTTATAGTGTCCTTCAGCATCGTAAGCAACACAATTAAGGTTTATTTTTCGGACCAAGGTTGATTTTTGCCAAAGTTTTGCCTCCAATGGGTACATACAGTATCATAACTGGTCGGAATGGGTGGGACATTTTACAGACTTATACAGAATTGTAAAAAATGTACAAACAAGACTTTCCTTAGACCTTCAGACTGGCTGACAGACATCCTAAAGTGCTGGCGTGGTAAAGCTTAACCTTAAGCTCCTCAATCGAGTGAGCGCTCCTTTCTTCTTAAGTAATGCGTGTATCAAGGTTTGGGTTTTTTTTGGCTCTTTTTTTCTTTCTATTAATGAAAATGACTTTGCACGATCTTTGCACATCCTCACGAGTTATTTGCTAAATTGGCTCGCGCTTGATTTGAAAAGGTAGTGCACGTCTAATATCACCTCCAAATTATTTGCAAAGGCCTTGACTGGATTGCTCTTGCAGTAGCAGCCTAAGCAACTCTAAAATTGGATCAGACAGATGGTTCATGGCAATGTGAATAATACACATTGTAATCTTGATTATGATTGAATTGTCCCGAAATAGAAGGATTATGAGAGGCTATTGTGGGTGCACGGATTTGTTTTGTTTCTCTCCACTTTCTTCCCACGCAGTGAATAACGAACACTTAACCTTACTATGTGGGAGGATTCATTTTGGACGCATTTTTTAGGATTTTTTTTTTTATCAATTCTATTTAAAAAAGCACACACGCTGCTGTTTGAGACACAAAACAAAACAAAGTCTTACTTTCACCTTCGCCATGACTTCATTTACTATACAGTGAATACTTCTCTCTCCACAGAACGTTCCCATGGGTGTCTGAGTAACGAACAGCTCATTCGCCAGCCACCTTTCTTTCTTTTTTAATTCTATTTTTTCGCCTCATCTCTGTGTCACTCTTTCTCTCTCTCTCTCAGCCTCTTTCTACATCTCCTTTATTCTCTTCCTCATTCTGTTTGGGCAGACATCCAAGGCAGATCGTTGCTCTCAGGATTTCATTAAAAGACTGTTGATGGAGCACTCTCCCCATCCTAAGTAAATGTGCTCAAGTCCATTTGAGTGTGCATTGTTTGGAAATGGATTACTGAAGTTGGAGGAGTAAAAAAAAAGGAGAAGTGGGAAGGGGGGGGGTTACATATTTGACTTCCAGATGAAGGACAAAGTTGAATCACTGAATAGCTTTTGTGAAAAACAAAACCAATGGCCAACTGGAGTATATTCATGACTTTAATCATAGTTATAGTTCATCAAGAATATTTGCTACAGATTTGACTTCATTCTGCAGCAGCATGATTGTGACTGTCTACATGGCGGCATGTGGCCCATTGTTGGACACAAAGCCTTCAGGACGACTCGACAGGTGTTTTATATCCTCACTATGTTTAGCAATGTCTACACTGACATTACTCGGCCAGGGGACCACAGCAGACACCACTGTGTGCATTTACCTGACGCACACATGTTCCCCCTCAATCTTTCAGACCCAGCCGTCAAACAGAATGCACTTGTATCGCTGCACCACCGCTTAACCCGACAATCCCAGCACATCAACGTCGCAGTCACACTCCAGACGTAGCGCCGGCTGCCAAAAACTGGTCACAACATGTCACAACCAGGTGGAACCAGTCACAAACTGCGATCTCGTTCCTGTGATAGAGGATACAGGATAGATCCATCCAGTGTATCTAGTGTCAAATAGAAATTCACAAAATCTTGTGCATATTAGTACTACAGGTTGACAGAAGAGTATGTACCCAATGTGAAAATCACAATAAGATTATGTTGATCTACTCTCAGAAAGGCAGAGTTATCATCCCATCTTAACACTTTCAGCGTTATTATTCCCAATTGTATTAGAAAATGTACAAAGTAAAATGCCAGCACTGAAAGAAGCTGTCTTCTGGATTGGTGCTTGATGGAGTCAGGTCAACTATGGTATGAGTTGGGTATAAATATGTGATTTTATTTATTTAACAGGCATTTATTTATTTAGTTAGTTAGTTCGTTTTTTGGCTGTTTTTTTTTTATTTTATTTTTTATTAAAATTTAATGCAATGTATGTTTCTTCAACCACTGGACAAAACATCCAATCTACAGAAAAATGTCAGCAGTCATCTCAATACCATGAGAACCCGCAGGCAATGTCAAAGCAAAGGGCTGTGATGAGTGAATGTTTAGTTACAGGCATGTGGGTAGGGTCTTAACTGTCTGTCTGTGCGTGTGTGTGTGTGTGTCTCACAGCCTCACGAGTAAAGCAGAAATTCTCCCTTAAGAGGATGGAGCTTTTGGATATTGTGTGTGCTTTTATAGGTGTGGGTTCTAGAAACTAGTAAAACACAGTATGCAAATGTGAGAAACTTTATTTCTCATTGTAGCTCATTTATTTTAGGCTTTCATGCTATCATGAATGTATTTTTCACTGTGACATTTATTGAACCACAAAAAAAAAATAAACCCACAGTGTTTCTGGGGGCGAAACGGCGCTATCATCCACTGTATTTTTTAACAAGGGTTTCACTTGGTGTCATTAATGATTTCTGCCCTTAAGGTCTAGACGTTCTGCAGCTGCACTGGCTGTGCTTCATTCTGGTTTTATCTGCACAAATTCAACACAAATTCCAAGGTTTATTTGCAGAGATATTCGCGTGAATTCTGTTTTACTTCAAGGCAAACACAAAACAGCTTGTTCCTTTTTTCAGTCACCGGCAATACACACTATCCGAAGTGCTCTCCCCATGCTTCGAGGCTTCACAAAACACCCCTGCCTCTGTGTTGACATCAAGTCTGTTTTAATTCCCATCATCTCCTCTACTACTCCCAGCTCATTCCATGTGGTATTAATGCTCATTTTGCAGGAAAAGCAGAGAGGAAAACAGCGCCACTGCTTTTTTTTTATTACCATGTTTCGCCTCCTCCCCTGTATGCATGAGCTGTTCAGCACTTCATGTCATTAAAGCAGGATTTTGCTTGAGCTATCACTGGCCCACAGCAGTAATTACTAAAGGTTTGCATAGCTGCGTCTGACACACCCGCCTTGGAAGTCTCGGGCACACAGGGAGCTTCTTGTAAAGCCGGTATCTTTGCTCAGGCCATTTCAGTGACACTCTGTTCATATCCCAACAGGGTCCTGGGGCGTGAGACTAGATCAGCAAAGCCAAGAAGGGAGTAAGCAAGTAATGATAAAGAGAGGCTGTACATCACATTTTCCTCGGAGCATTTTCTTTTTTTTATTTTGCCGCTTTTCATCCTTTGTATGTTCATCCAAACATAATAACTTACTTGAAGCATCGCCTCCGACAGTGTGATGGATGAAGAGGAAGGGGGGAGGGAGGGGTGACCGTTTTATATTTTTGCAGAGCTGACATTTGGCTTGTATCTGTATATACTGTTGCTCCCAGACAAAAGGAGGGATGAGAGAAAGTGTCTTGGGGTCCCAGTGTAGATGATTCAGATATGAACTAGTCTGACGCATGAGAACAGCACTGGGGCAAAGATGGATAGACTTTATTGGACTATTGATCCCTCCTTCTCCATATTTCTCTCGTGTTCACTTGTTTTCTCGATTTGTTCCGCCACTGTCTATTTCTCTTAGCGTTTCCTCCATTTCTCCACTGGCTGGTGCGCTCAATGAGAGATGAGTGTTGTGCCTCTGCGTCTCAGAGTGTCCTGACAGCAGTCTCCATTCCGGGTCAGATGTTAAACCTCTCTTTGGGGTCTGAAGCCTCTGAAAGGTCAAACCCTGAAGGGTTGCTCATTAACGAACTCAGCCTCTCCACCTCTGCACTGACACACAGCGCTGACCTGTGAAACCTACAAACTGAACACACTCCCTCTCTCACAGAAAGCAGAGAGGTGATATTCTTGCAGCATTTCAAACATTAGGCTGCAGTATAGAAAGACATAGAACAGCCATTTTCACCGTCCTCTCACATATCACTTGTTTCTCTCTCGGTGTGATTTCATCAGCCTGGTTTGATTTGCACTCATAACCACCTGAATGGAAACACAAAAAATTAGAAAAATTGCATTTTTACGTGTGAGGGAGTAGGAAAAGTTAGTGCAATGGAAAGCGTTTCAGTGAATAAAAGAGAAGACGTTTATTAATCAGCTTCCGTAGTTCACTCAACTAGAAAAATAGCCGATACAGTGGCTGGGCGAGAGGAAACCACACCAAGTGTTTGTCCAGTAAAATGTGTCCATATTTTGACAGCTATTAGAGCTCTGTATTTACATGAGGTTGCACCTTGTTTTCCCTTCTGTAATGAGACAGACTTTTGCTCCACCTACTGCTTATCCCCATGAACTAACTCCCGATACTTGCTTTACAGCAGTTGATGAAATTATAAACAAATCGGCTTTTATTTTTTGTTCTGCCATAATTGAAAATGAATTACACAAATCTATCACGGTTGGTGTAGTGGTTAGCACTCTTGCCTTTGCAGCAAAAAGACCCAGGTTTGGGATCAGGTAAATTGGACCATAGGTGTGAATGTGAGAGTGAATGGTTGTTTGTCTCTATGTGGCCCTGTGATGGACTGGCGACCTGTCAGCTGAGATTGGCACATGTGGAGGATGAAGTGGTAGATGATGACTTCCCTTTCCCTTTCTCACTCTAAGAAAGTGAGCAGGGAGCAGGGTGGTCTATGTTGGTTTGGGGGATTGTTTCCGACAGCAGCTTATCTGCAAATGCTCAGGTTCTGCTAATTGGCATTATTAAACTGGGGTTGAGCTCAACTAAGATACAAAAGTGGATGCTGTAGGGGATGTGGGACACGCACAGGGATTTATATGTGTCTGTTTATGTCGGTGCCTGCGCATATGTTACCAAGTTTGTCTGTATGTGTGCGCAAGTGTGTGTGTGTGTGTGTGTGTAGAATTTTAAACTAGCAGCTGTCAATTTCAATCAACAGTGCGCGTGGCATGCCTGAGGCCTAGGTATCCCAATTACAAGCAGACACGGTCGAAGTACTCGCAGAATCCCAGGCCTATCTTCACTTATTCAAACAGGGCTGTAGGAGAGGAGACACTAAATGTAACACCGGTCGACATGTGAAGGGCAAACGCTGTTGAGAGCTGCTGCTGAGACGGAGGCAGAATCTCGTATATGTGTTGTTTGCAGGACACTGGACGGATGACGGACCAAAGAGTAAAATGGGTATCGGAAAAGAAAATATGACAACAAACTGTTCTATATCCCAGAAATGACTCTTCTTGCCCTCTGCCCCTTCTCTCTTTCTCTCTTCAGGGTGGGAAGATCCCAGTGAGGTGGACAGCACCAGAGGCCATCGCTTACAGAAAGTTCACCTCGGCTAGTGACGTGTGGAGCTATGGCATTGTCATGTGGGAAGTGATGTCATTTGGAGAGAGGCCTTACTGGGACATGTCCAACCAAGATGTAGGTGCACAGACACATTGAAAAGATTGGTATTTAAACACAAACACAATTGCCTGACAAGGGTGCTGTAATACAATGTTGGGGCTGGGACATCACGTAGGATGTAATCCAGGTTCTGTCAGTTGTGGAGAGAAAGGGCAAATGTATTTGATGGTACAAGCAGAAACGTGATATTTAAATATACGAAGGTGTTGACTTTTTTATTTGTACCCGCTACTGCAGCATGGAGTTACCACTGACGTCGTTTTTTTTCCGCCAGGGAGTTCAAGTAACTGTTTCATGAGTTCTTTAGGAAAGATCATAAAAAGGCACGTTTAAGTCAGGCTTTATCACTTTTCTCCTCAGTTTTCATGCAATAAAAAAAGTGGTTGAATTTGAATAAACTGCCTCATTAATAGTTGCTATATAGATGTAGTTGCATTGCCCTTTCACCACATTGATACACAAGTGAGGATAACAAGTAAAAGTTCAAAGGTATTTTTATGACCCGAGGGTAAGGTCTAGAGGGGCTGTTCTTCACACTATAGAGAGGAGGACATATCAATTCGGAACACAAGACAAATGACCATACTAACAATGTGGAAAATTAAACTGGATTCAATGAAACTGTAAAGGAGAGGCATTATTTCAAAGCAGACATTAAAATACAACATTTCTTTCTCCACCAGTAGGACTGGGTCTTCCTAACAGCCACATGTCTTTACATAAGTTATTTAAGTTCTCTCACAATATGAATGAATCAACCTCAGGATTTTGTGCCTTCCCTCCAAGAGGCATGCAGTCATCTGCAAGAGTGTCTTGTTAGTGCAATCAATTTGTGTATAAGGAAGAATCTCCATCTGTGAGTGCTGCGAGACAAACATCCCTATGTTCACGTAAATGACTGATCGCTCAGTGATTGTACGTTGAATGATAGCAGATACAAGAAGGTAGGCGAAAGCAGTAGTTTTATTTGTTTCTTTAAATACTCACGCACCAATCATTCGTACATTGATTTTTCACTAAATACCTCTTGAAGCACGTGAGAGATCCTTGAGGAAAATGTAATACTCAGGGTCTGGCAATCCTATAAAAGGTTTAAGAGAAACTCCCGCATGCGACGCCAACTCCTGGTAAACTTTGCGTATATGACCAAGTGATTAAAACGCTCCAGCTGTGTGCCAGCTCATAAAAACATTCATCACTTCAAAACACTCAAATTCTGGCTGACTTAGGACGAGAGATCATATAAAACAACAGTAAGAAATAAAAACGCACCATCCCCCTTTATGGACAACTCACAAGAGTGGACGCTGTAATAAATCACACATTGTTTATCAGTGGCCATCGCTTAGCATCATCACTGGAGATGTCCTTGAGTCCTGACTTTGAAAGCAGTCTCACACTGTCCCTTTTTCTTTTCCTGGCTGGCGTTTGAGAGCAATGAATGATTGCTGAGAACTCTGCTGTGTTCCCCGTGTCTGTTTGGATAAAGTCCACACACACACACAGTCGCACAACCATTGGATATTGTCCCATTGTATGAGGTCTATCTCCCGAAGCTTTTATGCTGAGACAACTAGCCAGCCATCGGGCCTCTATGGACCCCACTCCACAAGGAGCATCCAACCCAGCAGATGTTGCCTCAGTGGGCCAGCAGCAAACACTGCCTGTTGGGACTAATACAGGGAAGAGGGCTGGCACCACTCAGCATGTCCGGCTGCTCACTACACACACACACACACACACACACACACACACACACAGTTCCATATGCACCATTCATCATGATTCTGCTGAGGTGCACTTAACTCTTGAGTGGAGTTGCCAACCTACAGAGCAGGCTCTATTTTTTTTAATGATAGTTTCTTTTATATTTGAAATCGCACCAGACCCTTATCTCACAGCTCTGCATTTCTCTGAAAAGCTGACACACACACACACTCAGACTGTGGGGATATGCGGATACAGTTTACACGGGTTAGAGATGGGCAGCTGCTTTTTGAAAAAGAACCCCAATTAAGTGTGGGGAGCTCCAACTCGTCTCTTTCTTGCAACACGAGTCAATCAAAAAGAAATAAAAGAGTGAAATAGCAACCTGTTCTCCTTGGAAAAGGAACACCATTGAGTCACATCTTTATACCGTATTAAGCAAGGCTGCATGAATATCTTATACAAGCCACGGAATCCTTTCATCTCTGTTTTACAATATATCACTGTATTATAACCATCCATCATTTCTAATATCTTAGTGATGTTAGATATGTATATGTTGCATGACTCGTGTGACATCAGCTCTGTTGACAGAAATTAAACATAATGAATCTATTACCCAGGTCCCAGTATATACAGTATATATAGTAATTACTAGTTCTTTCCTACTCCTTCTTTATTAGGTGATCAATGCAATTGAGCAGGACTACCGTCTGCCTCCGCCCATGGACTGCCCCAGTGCCCTGCACCAGCTGATGCTGGACTGTTGGCAGAAGGACCGCAACGTACGACCCCGCTTCACTGACATCGTCAGCACTCTGGACAAGATGATCCGCAACCCCAACAGCCTCAAAGCTGTAGCCAACATCCCTGCAGTGTGAGTTAAAAAACACATTTTCAACTTCTGACACAACTCAAACTTGCATTCACACTTTAAGTGGACGTAACGCGCGCACACACGAGCATCCTGTTTGCGTATATACGCTATTTACACATGCAGTCTGCAGCCAGCGTGCACACACTTGATAGCTCCTCTCAGAAGATCGTTTCCCTATCATACGCTACCCCCACTCCCTCATGTTAGCTTTAAAAAGTTATTCATTCAAATATTTGCACTATTGTGCCAGTTTTGCACACCTTGTTTTGCACAGTTTCTTTCACCATTGCTCAGGAATTCTCTCGTGGTCAGATCGGATGCGAAATGCGAGCACCAGGTTTGTCAAAGGCGCTTCTTTTGGCCGTGTTTATTTTTGGGATTGCTGCCATTCTGAAAGGTGGAATTGTGGGCCTGTGTGACCTTGAGTTTGTGCACTGGAGCTGGCTCCTTGTCATGGTATCCTCCTGTATTCACCTCGGTTTACTGCTCCATTGCTGCGATAGTATTGGTCTGCGAATGAGTGGTCACTGAAGCCAAGTGAGTTAAGTTTATCCCTCCTTAAATAAGAGATTGTCTGCTCTTTCTGAACTTTTACTATTGATATACAGTTGCTTTGATCGATAGTACAGGTCTGAATACTTTCTAAAGCCAACAATACACACACACACATACACAATTTCTACTTCTTGCGTCGCTTCACACAAACACCCACACAAACTCTCGTGCTGTCCAAATCCCCTTGCTTCATATATTGCTTCAAAGTGCTGCGCAATATCTCCGTTTACCCGCTTCTCTTCTTTCTCTGTCCCCCTCCAGGCCTTCTCAGCCACTGTTGGACAGATCCATACCTGACTTCAACACCTTCAGCTCAGTAGAGGACTGGCTCACTGCCATAAAGATGAGCCAGTACAGAGACAACTTCCTCAACTCAGGCTTTACCTCCCTGCAGCTGGTGGCTCAAATGACCTCAGAGTGAGTTCAGCTACATCATGTGCAAGCGATTTGCCAAACCCATGTTCACTTGATGTGCACTTGTAAAAAAAAAAATAAAATAAAAATGACTCCACATCAAGTGCATGTATTTTTGGAACGAATGTGCTTGAATGGTTGCATTGAAATAAAGTATTCAAACATGACTTAGTATATCAGACGCAGAGAGTGTTTCCAACTCTTCTTTTCAAGTGTCACAATATAATAATCATTTGGAATAATAATTCCAATAAAGTATTCCAAAGGTTAGGTGGTGAGTCAGTAACTCTCACATAGATGCAAACGTTGCACTCTCTTTAATTTATCGTGTTAGTGTAGAAATGTATTTAGAAGTGTAAAATCATTCCAATATATTTTATTAAAAATGTTTGCATGGGGCTTGGTGGCATTAATTCAGTCTTTCTTTTGTAAATGTGTTTTTTCATTCATTCTTAAGACGTGCTTTCATATATACTAATATAAGGAGTGTAAATACATGTCACATTCAAATGATCTCTTCCAGCTTGACAATGATGATCTCTCTCCTACTCTCTTTCTCTTTAGAGATCTGCTGAGAATAGGCGTGACCTTGGCAGGCCACCAGAAGAAGATACTCAGTAATATCCAGTCCATGAGGGTGCAGATGAGCCAGGCACCCATCACGATGGCATGACTACAGGAGGCGCTGTGCCAGGGAACGGGCAGCATTCGCAGGACCAACAACAGTGGCAGCCCTCGAATGACCCCCACTTCACTGGAACGCGCCAGAGTCGAGACTATTGTCTTAATCTAATTCACTACCATGACAACAGGAGACCAGGGTCTACACTACCACATTGTTCACAGCTATCACTCTTCATGTAATGTACACAAGGAGTTCAGGGTCCAGACTCGATACTGTTTATCTACTCACCCACAAAAGGAGGGTAGACGTCATCTGCTCTGGTTAACAGCCGTCCGTTCGTGTCATCATGAACCAAAATAACCCCAACAATCAGACATCGACACAGGGAAACCTCTCGCAGTCCATGAGTATAATGATATTGTACTTCTATAGTATTTGGACTAGAAGATGTTAAAATTGTAAAGAGAGAGACACTTTGAAGCAATGTGTGAACTGTGATATATATATTTTTTTTTTATCCATGCCGTTGTGTGCAATGAAGATGCCTTGACCTGGCCAAGAATAAGTACCAGAGGAAAAAAGCAATTACCAGTAGGAATAACTGGAGGACGAACAATACAGGGATGTACAGTGGAGCGCCATCTTTCACGTCACATTTTGCTTGTTTAAAGAACTTGTTAATGTAATGATCAAAATTCGAGAGCTTAGTTATACGTTGGTCTTCGACTGTCTGTTTTTTTTTGTTTTTTTTTTGTTGTTTGTTTTTATCATCATTATAGCAAGATGCAGTCCAGTGGTATTTTAACTTGAACACTACCTGTGGAGTCCTGGGTGGAAGGCCTTGCCAAAGGACTTCTCAGCCAGCCCCACCCAGATTCAGAGAATATAAATATGTTTATCTCTTGCTAAATATGATTATATCTGTCATAGTAAACCTTCATATTGAAGGTGATATGTATGAATATGTATGTATAGAACTCTCTGCTTGCATTTTTGGCAAAAAAAAACACGTTTGTTGATTAGATTGCAATAGACACATGCGATGTGTAGATTCCTGCGCTGCCCCGGTTCCCTTCAGATGACAAAATGAGATGAAAATGGACAAAGACAATCCTGACTGAACCTGAAGTGAGGAAACTTGTAAAAGGAATCGTGGGTGAACAATTGGTATTGTAGATCTATATGAAATTAACTGTAGGCTTTAAATAATTGACAGAATATCCATTTATTGGAGATCATGTTAAATGTGGGTGTACACATGCTGTTTCTTGCTGGTGAGCACTTACTTGTACAGATATGATTTATGTTTTTACTTTGTTTTTTGTTCGGGCTGGGAGTGTTCAGCACCACGCGGGGGGGGGTGGAAACTCGGCACAGCGGCCAGCTCGCATCTACGGTGAGTACACGCTAATGACAAGGAAAACACTACTTAACGTCAAATTTCTCTATTTATGTCCTTGATTTTATTTCAAATCCAGTTAGTCATTTTCTCGAGTATAGCAAAGTAAGTACTTCGCACGACCGCATGGTTAAGATGCACGGGAGAGTAGTTGATGAAGTCGCTGGGAACCGAGTGGATCCGAACCACTTCGGTACACGGTGAAGATGAACATCTGGCCAGAGGTTTGCCAGCAGACGTAAGATGCCAGTTTGATGAACGCACAAACTTAAACAGCCCACACAGGCACGCTGCTCAAAGTGAAGCCCAGACTGCTGCAGCTAAGCTGCCGAGTAAATCAATACGCTGTCACTATATGCTGCTGCCATATGGGCGGGCAGGTTGAGAGCACACTGTCCGTGATGCCAAAGGTCTCATGCATGTATGTGCCCTGCACGAATGGGTGCTACGGAGCGTACACTTTGCTGACTGAGATGTTTACATACTGTGGACTGTCTGTGTATGAAATCACACTGCAGTATTTTTGAATTATTTGTCCATCTTGCGGGTCACTTGCTTCAGTCTCAGGCTTTCAGAAAGCAGTAAAGTGTTGTAACATACCATAAATCAAGTGAAGTGTTCATTAAATACTACAGAAATTAAGAGCAAAACTGACCTTAATGTTCACAGACGACACACAGACGAGGCCGTGTGTCAGAGGCAGTCTCATAGGAAGTCTCTTCGCTCACACACAATTATCGTGAGCTATTAGCATCAATTCTTTGCAGTAGCCGTGACCCTGCTCAAATCCCTTTTGGCCCTATTTGAAGGCATGAGTGACGAGAGTTCTAACCACTTTGCATCCAAAATTAGAAATTGATGGCAGCCCTATTAGCAGATTATTAAGTATACTCGCCACCCTCAAGTCATCCTGCTCCTCCTCTGTCTGTCCTGCCCTCTCCTGGCTACTCCAGCTGGCTGGCAGGTCTCCAACTCATTTATCCTGGGTGTAACCAAGCTGTCCTGGGCAAGGGTTGGACTTGGCGGAGCCAGGACCACTCTGAGAAATGGTTGGCTCCATGGTCCAGTGGTCCAGGCAGGGGTCAACATCTGTCGGGACCCCTTTCTGAGGGTTTCTGATCAGCCATGGGGGGGGATGGGGACTGATGAGACCATTGAAAAACAAGCACGCACACACAGAGTAACCCTTAATTATGCTATTTTCCTGTCTGGTTTCCAGACTGATGTTTGTTAGAGAGGGTGTGTGCAGATATGATAAAGATATCCGTATCAGTTTACAGGAAGTAGAGATGGCTAGAAGAGAGTCATCTCACTTTTTGTCTTACAGTGTGGTTTATTTGGCGAGGTCGCTTTCATCATAAAAATCTGAATTTCTTTTAGTCTGTTCATATACTGTAGTCGAGCAACTGGACAGTCTCATGAACAAAATCAGTTGCTTTTTCAATTCAATTGTCAAAGTTATTGATTTAGCAAGTATTCCCAAATAGAATCACATGCTACTCGACACTTTCACTGAAGCCCGTGATTCAATTTGAATGCATCAGTCCCCTATTCAGCTCAGCCTTATGTATTTGCTTTTCAAACAAAGAGCCCGTGAATGAGGTGATAGAATTTATTCATTATGCAACAGTGTAATACTGTTTTTCCCCATTTGTTCTGTTTGTCTATCTAAATATCTGACTATAATGACACTTCAGGGTGATGAATGGAGAGGTGGTGCATCATCCTTCCCTGAAAGCTGTTTCATACAGAAGCCATTCATCACACACAGATACAAAGCACAAGGAGAGAGCTTATTAAATGTTTCATGGTGCTGTAAGTGTCTGAGAAGTGACCAATGATCCTTTTAGTAGCTGATTTCATGCTTGTCATTTACAGGTTAGAGCGGCAGAAGCTGTACTCGCCCTAAAAATGATCCGACGTGACTTTCTGCAAAACTATACTTATAAAACTGATACGTTCTATTGTTGTTTTTTTTCCCCCCTCTGTTTCAGGATGCAGGCTTGCAGATGTACACACATATATAAACAGCATTCACACATGCACACACGCACATAGTGGGCACCGTCAGCCGCCGATGAAGAGGAAGACGAAGATGAAATGGGACCGTCCCAAAATACCAGTCACAACCTCCCACTGTGGTACACAAATGTGGAGCTGAATGTCTTTTGTTTGTTTGTTTGTTTTTGTTTAATTGTCTGTGTGTGAGACTGACTGGGCGTGTGTGTGTGTGTCTGTGTGCATAGCAGGCACATTAGTGTGTACAGACATATACTGTACGTGTGCATAGGTACATTGTTTAAGTGTGTGAATGTTTTTTTTTGTTTTTGTTTCTGTATAGGTACCACTTGTAAATTGTGACACGTGTCAAGAGTTTGTAAACTGTAACTTTCTGAGAACTATTGTACTAAAATGCACCCAATAAAAGTCAAAAAAACAAGTGAATCCTGTTTGCGTTCCCGATGAGTGAAGAAAGCAGTGGGGTCGGGGTTAATGACCAGTAACACCACTGTCAGCACTGTGCGTAGATGTGACATCTAATGCTGAGGGCATAAATACGTCATTCTTTTTTCTTTTTTTTGTCAATGCCCGTCTGGCTGACAGCACGTTTAAACCCATCAGCCACTAATAAAGCAGCCGACATTGGTATTACGCACAAATGCAAATAAATGATTCTCAAACTAGTGGAAATGATCTTTCCATCAAAACTCTTCTCTGCGTCTCCAACACATACAGAACAAATGGTCTCTTAATTGATGTTTGCCAGAGACTTTTGTAACACTTCAAACTTTGAAAAGTGTGTTGCACAGTAATGATATGGTTAATGAGATGAGTCAAACGATATGTATCCGACCCACAGTGTTTCTCCATCACTGTCATTTAGATTTAATTGATATCCAGCTCCACTGCCCGTGTAAAATCTGTTTTTGTGTGTGTTTTTTAGTAATTGTTGGTTTGGTGTGTTTGAGTGCTCATTACTACTATTACGCAGCAGAATTCAGTGACATTTTTCATATTTGTGTATGGTAGCTTGACACCTGTCATGTTTGAAATCAATCGGACCATCAGTCGAGAGATATGCGAATAACAGTCAGACACACAGTTACTTTTTACCCGCGGGTGCTTATCCTCTCACGTAGCCCACAGTGCTGTGTGAGTGAGAGGGGGAGTGGCTACAGTAGAGCGGCGAAAGCCAATGTGTCTTCTTTTACCGATATATTTAATATTTAATGATATCTTTTGCATTGCTTCTCCAAACAACCTGTCAAGTTTGAAATAACAACTTGACAGAGAGAGATGAGAGATAATTGCGAATAACAGACAGACGGACGTTCCTGGAATTTATAGATGTCAGTTTTCTTTCTTGTCCTTTTTGAGTATGTTCGATCCATTCCTTAACAAAATGGCATGAGACATTCATGTGTTTCTTTGTCAATTACCATGTTAAATGAAAATTCTGAAGATGTGAAATCATGTGAAACCCCAGAACATAGTTATTTCTACTGTGACACTGCAGCAGCTGCAACGACTGAAGTTTGGGACTGAAGCCATGCGTGGACAGATTTTATGCAAATCCCCAGGTCGGCCAAGAAATTGTTTGCAAGCCACATGGAGGTTAAACTGTGAACTACACCTAAACCCTTCATTATAGTCAACAGGCTGACCTTATGGTTTCACTTCCATACTTGTCACGCCACACATTTTTTCCCTGTGTAACAAAGAAGCAACAATGCAGGTGCTGTCGATCACTGTCAGCAGGCAGTTAAATATCGTAAGAATGGTATAATATAGATATTCTGCACTCTGCTAAGAGTATGTGATCCCTTTCTTACACCTTTATCTAGATCTGTTGATTAAGCACCTTCATCAGAGCTATTAGAGGATGGTGTTGACTTGGAGTACTGCATTACCCTGACAGCTGATTTGTGTCTGTATGTTTGTAAATGTCAAAGAAGAGAAACAACATGAGATACACGGACTGAAACTGACAGAAAGCCCATAGATGAGTCGAAAGAGCGTTCTTTTAAAGGCACGCTCGCATGTGCAAGAGGGTGTTTATCATTGACGATGTGTCAGTTCATTTTATTTCACATTAAAGTCACAGGAAGTTGGAAAAAGCTACTCCTCAGCAGCAGATCTTCACCTTGATCAATATTCCTTGAGCAATCACCTGTGAGAAAGGGGATTGGTGCACAGCAGGAAACTCCTGAAGAGAGCCAGGGAAAGAGTTGGTGAAATTGCAATCCATCTGGAGTGTGAAAGTACAAAACTCGGAGAGAATACTGAGCAGAGGAGAGTTGGGGGAAATAATGAACTCACGACCACGGCACAGAGATGATGAAACAAAGACAAAGTCCTGGCAGGAAGAGAGAGGGATGGTCAAACCAAATATGCATTTCTCAAATCGTTGTCCGAGCTCTTGGTATCTGGACTTGCAATGCCTGTGTGCGTGTGACCATTCCTAAGGAACATTTGTTTAGCAAAACACTGGGAACATGTCTGGAGTTATGTTAATCTCCAACAGCTCCTCTTGTGAGACGGTCTGAGGCCTCAATCAAATCTCGGCTGTTGCTGGCTGCGGGGCCTTAGTAAGCTGTCTGCATACTTAGAGGGATCTGGGAAGCTTCAGGAAACCCCAGAGCACAAATTGCTGTAGGAAACCAAAGTCTGAATATGGTTTGCAAGCTCAGTGGAGGCCGGCTTTTTTTGTTGTACATCATTTTGGGAATAATGAAATAACGCTTAACAGTTGATTTTTATGTAAGAGGAAAACGCACTCACAGATCATTTAGATCAATGTAAAAAACACTGGATGGAATTCATTCAAAAGATGCTTCCTCATCAGCTCATAGTAGCATGGTGTGGGCGGGCCAAACCGGAATCCCCCATAGATGTGTAATTAAGTTGATATTCAGTGATTTCAATCATTTCAATCATCCATCCACCTTCTACCGCTTTATCCTCCGCATGAGGGTCGTGGGGGGCGCTGTGCCAATCTCAGCTGACATGGAGGGGGACACCCTGGACAGGTCGCCAGTCCTCTGCAGGGCCACATATAGAAACAAACAACCACTCACACACTCGCGCTCACACCTATGTGGTAAAGTGAACGTAGCCATAGGGTCTTTTGACACATGGTCACATAGTTTCATGTTGTGCTTCTTTTTCTCGCTTGACAATATTGTGTTAACTTTTGAGCAAATGTGAACAAAACAAATCGTCCCACTCATTCTCCACCATAATAATGGAGACTTTGCATTTCACTTGTTCGGTAATGAAGTTATTGAGGGACCTCGCCGAATTTGCTAAATGTTGAAATGCTGCTTGGCTTAATCAAGATGTCAGCTGCGATATTCAAAGTGCATCTCTCTTACTGGTAGAAGACGTTTCCTCTTTTGTGCGCGGGGAGAGAAATCCAGCACCTGGGTCAAATGAGATTTTGTGTCTCAGAGGAGTTCATCAAATTTAATTATGATACATATAATTACCAAAAGCAATCTTCTGTGTGGTAGGAATAATCATTTCAGTGAGACTTTGGCACCTGCAGGGGTAAGGCGTCATTTAGAGACAGTCTAGAGTGGGGTAGAAAGAGGCAGAAATGGGTGATTGCTGTACACTCCTCGGGGAAAACAACAGCAGTCGAGCTGTGACGGTTTCCGGGTTTAGTCTCCGAAAGAATTATAAAAGAACATCTGACAAGTACTTGATTTTGTTATTATGAAAACAAGGCCATCTTTTATCATGGTTGTGCTTGGGGGAACATAAACTAAACCCTTGCCACATCCAGATGTTTATAAATGAGCAACATTTATCACAACAGATCGACAATATAGTAATACAGCAGGTATGGAGTGAACAATGGGGGGGTGGACGGAGGGGTGAGTTATGGTGGCTCGAGGATCACAGCAATAATTGGTTCTTTCACAGGTTGAGAAGGGGTAGGAGTTATTCAGAGAGGCATCACCCCACAGTCACACACAAATATACTGTGTACAAGCACGCACAAACGCTCCCCCGCCCATCCCAGAAACCCCCCGCAGAGTCTAATCCCACACAGAGCCCGTCTCCGCTCCGCCCGCTTTCGATTGCTGCAAAAATCAATAAAATATTTTCCCACCAAAATGAAGAGGAACAATGGATGAGATCCGCACATCAAGGTCTTCCTAATTAGAGAGTTCACACAAAAGGGCTCCTTTGTTTCCCGGCTTGCAGAAACAGACAGAGACTGGATGCAAGAGGAGCACACGTGGATAGTGAGGGATGAAGGTCATACACTTCCCATTTGCTGCACCCCTCTCCCTAAGACCACCTTCATAACTCATAACCTCGGCTGCCAAAGTAAATGCCTCTATGTTTCTAGACAGTATCGCTGTGCACACAGCATGCCATGCCAGGAGCTACAAGCTTATCCCTATACCTTGTTTCCTTACCTGACGTGTAAAGAGATGTGTCGCTGTGTTTTATCGCATCTAACCGTCAAAACGGAGAGGAAAAGCCTGCTGCATTGTTGTGTTATTGAAGGGCCTTCCAATGTCGTTGCTCTGGGTGAGTGCAGCAGGTACAGTACGCTATGCCTTTCTTGTGTGAACATTTGACAGTGCCCTCACAGGCTGACACCAGAGAGACAGAAGACGACAACAGACAATGCTGACTTCTCTCTAATGAGGGTGCTGGGCTAAAGATATGTAAATGTCCCCCCAAGGTCGCCTTT
Source organism: Solea senegalensis (assembly GCF_019176455.1). Classification (NCBI taxonomy): domain Eukaryota; kingdom Metazoa; phylum Chordata; class Actinopteri; order Pleuronectiformes; family Soleidae; genus Solea; species Solea senegalensis. The sequence continues at coordinate 12,405,036 of NC_058021.1, forward strand.
AGCATTTTGCGTTGAGAAGTAACCACACTTCTGCTACACCGTACAAACAGCGCATACGGTACAGCTGATTCGTTTGAACCATAAAACATGACTAACCCATATAGAGCATGTGTGCGCCGCTATAGTGATGTGTGTCCAGCAGAAATATGTAAAGCAGTTAAATGCTGGCTCATGGCAGTCATTATGGCCCTTAACCATCACCTGTTATCTTAAAGTAACACAAAGTTGGCTCTCAGGGTCCCCCTACAGTTGGTAAACAGAATTGTTTGATACAATTCTGTTGACAAGCCAACAATACCAGTGAACTCTGAAGAGGGACCTCTAATGTGCAAACAACCATGTCTTTAGACCAGGTACAGTACCATATCTTAGAAGACTGTGACATAATGACAGAAAGTAGAATTTTGTGGCATTGACAAGTTTAATCAGATTTTCTTTTTTTTTACAATAGTACTAATTCAATCATTCTACACACTTGTTTGACACAAGCAGCATTTTGTGAAAAGAAGGATGATGTGGGTGTTGGAAAATGTCATTTCAACCACTTCAGTCCATGAATCCCTTTTTCTAACCTGCTGCTTGCTATAATTATGGTGAAGCGTTAGTGTGGAAAAAGTATTCACATCTCTGCTGCGGGACCCTGTAAAACTTCGTGTGACCTTGAAGGGTCAATAAAGTACTACATGCACAAGCATGTTCATGGATGTATGTTTAAGTGTCCCATTCTTTTTAAGCATTTCCATGTGGGTTTTGTAGCCTGTGTCTGCCTATGTGCCCAGATGGTGACTCCTCTGATGGGAGTATGTGTGTGGGTGAGCTGTAACTCAAGAGGCTGGATGGAGGACAGACTAAGTGGCTCTCGGGGGAGAGTCGATCGGTTGTTAAAGACAGTGGAGAGGGACACAACAGCCTCAGTGCACGCTAACAGCCAAAACAGACACACAGTCTTGGTTAATGTAATTGCTATAGACAGGCAGCCATCTGAATGTCCTCTCTAAGTTGCTTTTCCCTCTCTTAATCTGACATGCCATCAGTGGCCTTTCACCTACAGATTGATGCCAAAGACGGAGTGAAGAGGCAGAAAAGTAGAAGTTGGTAAGCAGACATTAATCTGCTGCCATAAATTTGTCAGTCATTTTCTGACTAATCATCACACTAAAAAGAGTGGCTGCTAGGAGTCCTGAATTTCAGGGCTGCAAAAGTCTATTACTTTACTGATTATCGATCAACCACTCCATCAATTGCTGAATATTTTTTGATAATTGATCAGTAAGACAAAAAAAAAGGTTTTCTGTTTTCAGATTCTTAAATGTTAGCACTGTTGCCTTTGCAGCAAGAAGACCAAGACCAACCGTTCTCCGGTTTCCTCCCACAGTCCACAAACATGCAACATGGGTATTAGGCTCATTGGACACACCATGGGTGTGAATGTGAGAGTGGATGGTTGTTGAGCTTGGCGCAGCACCCCCGACCCTCACGTGGAGGATACAGCGGTAGAAAATGGAAACGCTAGTATCGTTGAGTTCATTTGTTTCCCACTCATGGCAAACTGAATGCCTTTGGTCTGTGGACGTTTGAGGACATCATTATTTGAAGACAGATATTGAAGAAACGCCATTAAATAATGTCACCGCTCTCTTCTACATACAGCACTGTAACTGTGCAAAAAGATTTAGGCCAACATTTGAATGGTTATTTTAGCAATGCTATAACTACGATACGGAACTAATTATTTCTTAATCACTTTACTGGATTAAGAAATAATTGCACTTTTAAAAGAGCAGATCCTCTAGAGGTTAAAGTGTCACGTAGTTAATGTGACCTGCCATTACACTAGCATCGATGTCACATCATATGTGCCAATGATCACAAAACTTGACTGACATAAAAACAATAATGCAAGGTTTCTTCATTGCAGCCCTGTTGCCATTATTATTATTCAGGTCATGTAAATCCTATATTGTTCCTTATGATTTTGTTTCCCTCGTCATTATATGCCTTTATTGTCCTCATTCCCTATATGTTTTCATGGATTCCGTCATCAAGAGTAGAAGGGAAGGGGGCAAGAAGGGGGGGGGCTTTAGAAACCTACGTGGAACATGATCCCTCCTCTCACCAACACCCAGCCATTCCTCTTGATATTTCCCCTACATCCCCCCTACACCAGCATGTGAGGCATTATCCAAAGTGATGAAAGGGAAAGAGGAATGCCAAATGATAACCAAGTCCCTCCGGACGTCTCCGTACCATTCCCAACCCTGCCTCCGTTTCCACTGTCCTCTCCACTTACCGTCTCAACCACTGCCACCACCATCCTCATAAGGCTGGGAAACGCAGCTGCTGTCAGCTGCAGAGAGCCTCCAGGCTGATCTCTCACTCTGTGGAATGCACTGCACAATAATGAGCTCTGCTCCGAGCAACATGTTCCTTCATCTTGTCTCCAAGAGTTCCACTCTCCTGCTGTATAGTGCAGCACAGGTGAACGGCGCATGCGAGTTGACAAATGACAAAGAGCTCCTATGAATGAATCATGTGTATGTAACAAAAAAAAAGGAAATAAAGTCATCAAAGATATCTATCTATCTATCTATCTATCTATCTATCTATCTATCTATCTATCTATCTATCTATCTATCTATCTATCTATCTATCATGACTGTGGGCACTACATCTGTAGAGTTTTCATTGTAAATGACAGGGGTCCTCTGGGAGGCAAGGCCTATATCAAAGGTTGCATGCAGCTGTGCTTGGCCCGTGTGCTTATGTTGACTCGTGACCTCTGAACTCGAGTCATTACTTACACCTGTCAGTCAGTGGAGCCCCGGCCACAGGAGAGTATCTGTGACAGCTGAGGGGTGAGTGAGACATGCCTAACACCCCAGATCCTATGCTCTGCTCTTTCTGCTGGTCACAATAATCATAAGTCAAAGGGCCGACCTCTGACACCGATCCCTTATTACACGGGGGGGAGACGTGGGCCAATACAAAGGACACAATGAAGGATCACATGTCCAGCAAGACGCATTGCTGGAGTGCTTCCATATTCAGAGGTGACCGTCGTTATAAATACCGTGATGTTATTCACTATTACGTTCACTCCACTGTTGGTTTCTAATGCCGCTCTGAGGATTAAGGATTAAGGTAGAGTCCGATGTAGCTGTTACGGCCTCTGTTGTCTGCAGGGCAAGAACACAGTAGGTTTCATATGACCATGCTCTCAGATACAGTCAGAGTTGGGACAGCTTGAATCTCATGTATTTGCAGAGCTCTGTATTACCAGGATCATTTGCCGAACATGACACGGTGGGTGTCGACTGACTTGACAGTTTTTCTCAGGCTTGACCTCAGCCGTATCGTTGTTTTGTTCTGCAACATCGGAAACCATTAGCGGTACTTACTTTCTGTTTGTTTAGCCGTGAATGGAGCGGCATTAGATTCTGTCATTCCATTAGCATATTTGCTCATTCCAATCTCAAACCATCCCATGGCCCAATCTGTTGCCAGTGGAAAGTTATATCTGCTCTAACAGGCTGATGAAGCAGCCCTATAGTGTTGATAATAATGATAAAAATCTAGTTTTCCTTTTGATGCATGAGTGGCTTTTAGATTTAATCTGGTGCTGCTGCTTTTGTTATTGTTGTTCATTGTTTTTAATCTTGCTGAGTGTTGGACATCAAAAGGCTAGCTCACAATGCTGAGGTGTGTGTGTGTTTATAATATCTTTAGGAGCTTTTCTGGTATATGGATCAGGGGTGGGTCAAAATATAATAATTTGATGATATGTTGTCCTTTGTCAGGGCAAATATCGATGTTTTTTATTAACAAATGAATGTGCTGTAAAGTAAACCTCACGCCTCCTCGTGGCGGGAAGGACGAGAAGAGGGAGTTTACAGCGGGCTAATGGTGGATAAAGCTACGATAAGAGATGCCCCATCCACGTGCGTTACATAAGACTTTGTGCACTTTCTTCTCTGTGCTGTGAATAAATAATATCGTGAGGTAGCCTGTGATTCCCGCCCCTAGACCTGATGGAGGCAAAAACCTGGTCCGAATGAGGCATAAGAGAAACTGGTTTAGTTTAGGATTTAAATAGTGGTTTTGGTTAAGGTTAGACTGTCAGTATGAAGGGAAGTCAATGCATAGTCCTAAGACAAATAGCAGCACAAACCTGCACGTTAATTGAGGGTGTAAGGTGTAGAATCTTTCCTCAGATAATAGATAGACTGGAAACTTGCTAACTCAGGTCCTCTGAGGAAGCAACCTATGGCAATCTGCAACCCAAGACCACTGCTCATATCGGAGAATTCTCTCTGAGTCAGGCCAATTACTTCACATGGCTGACATGAGATTGAATTAGGGAAGCACAGTTCATACTGTGTATGCGCGCGCTTGAAGTTAATATGAGTTACACATGTTGACATTGTCTGAAGTTCTGCTTATATGCTTGTAAAATGAACATTCGGTTTTTTCCCCCCCTGGGGCTTATTCCCAAACCTGCTGTTGTAGTCCTCCTCCACACAAATGGAGCTGTGTTTCTATGTGCTCACTTCCTGCAGAGCTCATCTCTGTTCTTGACTTTAAACATGAATGTATCTTAGCATTTCATCAGTTGGTTAGTAAGTAATCGTGTTCTGTTATATCTTCCATTCAGTTTATCATGTGTTTTGTGTTTCTTGGCGTAGAACGTATGAATGCATCACATGGAAGAGTTCACTTTGGAGTCAGTGGTGCCGGGAATAGAGTCTAGAGTGGAGTGTTTGTTTTAATTTGAACAGCGACTATTAGAGTCCAGATCCATATTCAAACAATTTAAAATGGGCATAAATCTTGTTTAAACCTTTGGCTGTCAGTTTTGTTCATGTACAGCGAGGTCTTTGTGAAGAAATGAAGTACGCTATTTGCATCTGAAACTTTGCTTTGTGTTTTCAGGCACACAGTTGTCTCACTTTGCTACTTTAATAAAATAATAACATCCACATTTTGCCACATTTAGCTTCAAACTACAGTATGTTTACAGTATGTGTAATCTAAATATTGGATCTAAATGTTGAATCTAAATGTTCTGGGTAGTTATTGTCACACTAATGTATGTCCAAGTATTCATTTCTTCTGATAAGTTGGTTTTAATTCATTATTTGATTCTCTAAACACAGTCTGATCATCTCAAGCTTTCATTTTGGTACTTCCAGTGACCGACAGTGTGAATTAGCACATTAGCTCAAATATTTAGAACATTTAGCATTTAGATTTAACTTTTTAATATATAACAATATATCTTAAAATATTGCTGTAAATGGTGAAAATTCACAACACTTTTTAAACTCTAAATGTAGCAAAACCTTGCAGTTATTTTGAATGTGAGCCTTGTGTGAACTGAATTTGACAATGAATGTAACGGCTTTAAACAGTACAAGAGAAAATTATAGAGCATCCTTATCCTTTATGCCATTATTCACACCTCTCTTTAACCTCTAATGCTGTATCTACCTCACCACCCTCAAAATAAATTCAATCAAATGAAATGACATTTAAAAGATTAAATTAAAACAAAATAAGACAGATCAGCTCAATCAGTTTTATATAGTAAAGGAAGAATCTGTCTTATCAGACTATAGATGATAGATGTGATAATCTAGTTATAGAGAAACATAATGTATTTAATGAAATTGGCTCCTGTAATAGCAATAAATGATATTATCAGATGTGATCTAATGAGAAATCTGATCCCTAAAGCTAGAAAATAAAAGGGAATTGAATGAATTGTCAATTATCTGTAATTAATATAATTGTCTGATTATACTTGCAATGAGTGGATAGGTTTGGACTTTAAAAAAAAAAAATGGAGAGGCAATGAGGGTTATTTTGTTGCTCTGTGGGTTATTTCAGTCCAGGACATTGTGTCCCAATAGAAGAAGATTCCCTGAAACATATCAGTGGCACTGTGCATAATCATGCAGATGAGCCACGCTGACTGGATTTCCTAGAAAAAAAGAGACTAAAAGCCTCAGAGGAAAAGAAGAGTGGTAAGGAGACGAGGGACAATGCCACATTGTGGGAAAGGAGAGAAAAAAGGCTGGAGAAGCGAGAATGTAATGACCTGTCTAAACTGGATGAAAAGCATGGTGGCGTCGGGACGAGTATAGAACAGACTGCACAGAGAAAACAAACCAAACATGGGAAGAAAATAAACCCAGGATGCATGCAAGAGGGGAAATGGAGGGAACAAGAGATAATAGAACAGCAGAGACGAACATATCTCTAGTATCTGTTTTCCTGGATGTGGAGATATTTGTGTCTGCACAATGAAGTCACACAGATAAAGCTGCACAAGATGAACGAGATGGGTAAACAGGTTTGTCCTCATCCTCTAACCATCAGGGGGCGTGTGTTAGCGTCTCTGTGTGTTTGTTCTCGAGATGTTTCTTTATCAGTGTGTGTTTAGCTGCAAGTGTTGATGAACTGCCATGAGCTGTAGGTTATTGTGCAAAAAAAAAAAGAAAAAGAAAGAATATTTGTTGCTTAATTAATTTGATTCTTCATAACAAACTAAGCAAAGTATCACCGCAGTTTAATGGTTTTCTTACCCTTTAATAAAGTGTGCATTGAGCCTCATTCTTCAAAATCAAATGAAATAAGTGGATGGCTTATAACACTTACCAAGTGAATTGAGATTTAGAGAGCTAACTCTCCAAATGAATTCAGGTACTGTAGGTTTTTCATTTCATTTTCCCGGAGTTGTGTTGGAATACGACGCTGTCCATAAACCAACTTATTATGATGAGACCAGAACATATTAATATCTTTTTCTAATTCAACGTAAACTTTCAAACAATGGAATCTGAGGTCGTTTTCACTGGTCCTTGTTGGATGGGAGAAGAGACAACTGAGAAGTGATGTCTGATGGTTTGATGGTTATCTTTTTATTTTGTTAGCCTGGTGTATATTTTTGCATATAGCCTCAAGTGACATGTTATACTTTACATAAAATGTGGAGGGAGAATATAAACCCTTACTTTTGCTGGTTTTGTCAGAATGACTGATATTTATCTTTCGCAACATGAAGTATTTTGTGTGTGTGTGTGTGTGTGTGTGTGTGTGCGTGCGCCTGTGTATGTCTGTTACGGTGGGAAAAGAAATAAATAAAAAAAGATTCCATCAAAGTTGGCCTTTGCCATATGCCTTACTTCTATGTATAGACCACAGGCAGCTTCTGAGAATGTTTGTAGCCAACATCTAAGCTCTGCAGGTGCACAGTGGGGGGCGGGGACTGTCTGTGCGTGAGCTCTACAGATGTGTGTTTGTGAATAAAACTGTGTTGTTTACTTCTATATCAGTCACATCCCAGAGCAAATGAACGGCACGCCTAACTCTAAATAAGAACGTGAAGAGCTCTGAAAAAAAAAAACCCTGATTACACCGTGATCGAGCCAGCTACCTAATACTGTCATTAAAACCGCACACACACAGACACACACACATAACAAAAGCTGACAGTCTCCTGTGGAATTCTGTTTGAATGGCAAGGATGGAAAAATACTAGTCTAAAGAACTTACACTGACAGAAAATGACTTTGGGTTCTCAAACAGAACCAAAGTGTTCCGAGGACAACCTGCTCTATAGCAACAGCTACAGCCGCCCTACTTAATTTATCACGGTTTAGTCTGTGAATACAGCGGCCGTTTATTAGATGCATCTAGATAAAAGTATAGTCTAAATCCTCCTTCATCTAGGTTATAATTCCTTTTGGGGAGTTGTTGACTTAAATGATCTACGATCACTTTGGAGAATGTAGTGGGCTGCTGAGTTGGATTACATCACACAGGAAGGTGCTCCCATGATTTACCCTGATTGATATAAATGGGGTGGATGAAATAAGAGAAACACCTGGACACCACTGCATTGGTGTTTTATGTTGCAAACAACGGCCAAACAAATCAACGGACTCACCACTTATAGAATTAAGCAGAAGAAAAGTCAGAGATGTATGACCAGGTGACAAAGAAAGACAAATGCAGTATAGTTGTTGATGCTCTCTATTGTACACTGGAACTGAACATACTTTACTTTACTTTACTCCTGTTGTTTATTAATGTGCAAAACAGTTTACAATGATTAGACTTGATTGACAGCTACGTGTTGCACACACCTGTCTGTCACTCTGGGAGTTCTGTGGAATTCAAAAGAGGCAGGACAGTATTTTATTGGACTGAAAACAGAGTACATGGCTAATGGGAAACAACATTTTTTGCCCTGGATATCCAGCGAAGAGCCAGTATGTTGATACTTAACATATTAAACATACTAAATAGCCAGTGTTGTAGACTCACCACTCATTCTCTGCTGCAGACGCTGATCAGGCCCTATTAACCCTTAGAACACAGAGCATTTTGTGTGCAATATAGAGTGTCTTATATCCTTTTTTTCAGCACAACCTTGGCAATCTGATGAAACATTTCTTTTTTTCATTTTCACCAAGTAAACATAAACACATGCCGCAAAAAGAACTGAGAATGTTTTTAATCAGACTGAATTTGCGAAATTTGGAAATACGCCGCAGTTCAAAGTTCACCTGGCTCAAAAAGAAAAGAAAAACAGTTTCATTTTGTGACTTCACATCACTACTAAAAATGCGATATAAAAATGAATCATATCGTTTAACAAGACTCAACAACACACAAGAAGATGAAAAAACCCACATCTTTTAAAGACTGAGTATGTGCACCTGCGTCACGGATCTGTGCTGCGCGAGCACTAAGGGTTAAGGTTTCTTATCATCGTTCATGGATCTGTTTACACTCTTTACTTCACATGAAGCCAATCAAACTGCAGGTTAAAAAATACAGAAGAGGGACATCGTCAGAAGAGCATTGTTATTCTATATTGTCTAGTGTATCTAAAAATAAGTTGCTATGTTATCTATTGGATAGGACGATAAGAGGACGACAGATGTACTTTGTTCATTCTGTGGTTTGCAGATGTCTGTTAGGAAATGTGAGATGTTGAATTTTTTTATTTTTAACCCATTCATTCCATGATGTGCAAGGGAAAACAACGATGCCTGATTTGCACCCTGATCTCGTCTATCACTTTGTGGTTGCCAAAGAGATTGTCTCTGTTTATGGGATGCAAAGCTGTTGGTGTCGACTGAACAGTGTGTGTGTGTGTGTGTGTGTGTTCTTTTTTTTTAATGCAGTCTGTTCCTGCTGTGAAGCTAATGCTAGTAGTTAGCAGCTGTCTGCAGATATCAAAGTGATGTCTTGTCAACACAAACCGTGCAAATGAATTAGTGAACAGATTATGAGTTCCTGTCCTGTCGGTGCTCCAAGTGACAATAAAGATGTGTGCACTTATTTGAAGCACCTGGTACTTAGCTGAATTGGACAGTAAGCAATTGTTTTTCGGTGTGGCAGACGTATTATTATCATCATTATTCTTCCACAACTGTTTTGCAGACATTGTCATTTTTCAATGAAGATAAATCCTTGGTAAACATTATCTTATTTGGCATTAATTCCCCTTTTTGAATGGAATAAACTCAGGGAAATGATTTGTAAAACATTGATAATTATTTGTTAATGGTTGTTTGGGTCTATGTGATGGACTTTAACCCTATGTCAGCTGGGATTGGCACCGGCACCCCCTCCTCGACCCTCATGTGAAGGATAAAGGGGTAGAAAATGAGAGTGAGTGAATTATCAAGGTTTGAACTAGAAATGGTTTTCAAGAAGTGTAAATCCAGATACAGCGATAGACTTGTTTAGTTTGATCTTTAACCCCGCCTTGTTTGTCTGAGCTACGTCTCATTCCACTGAATCACATTGTCAAACACCGCTGTGATTACACGACTATCACAAGCCAGTATATGTAAATAGCTGTATCTGGTGAAAATGAATATTAAATTAACTGGATCTTGCTCTGGATGTGTGTGTGTGTGTGTGTGTGTGTGTGTGTGTGGGGCACAGAGTGCAGGTTGTAGATGTTTATTTTCATTCAATTGTCAAGTGCTGCTGATGACAAGTTAACAGCCCTGCCTCAGAATGCAAATCATGTTGACTTTCTTATTTTGCTGCCAGGTGGAGTTCTCAAAATGTCGTTCAAGAGAGGCCTGTTTCTCCTACAGAGCCTAAATAACGTATAATTGAAAACTGTGAAATGGTACCATTGTCAGCCCCTGTTGTTAAGTCCTAGGTTCAGTGTCCATCATCCTGACAAGCTACCAAATACCCATTTTTAATACTTCTGACACTTGTACAGATGAAAACGAAGAAGAAAACACTGCCCTTTGAAGCAGCAAGATGAAAACATGGTACTACCATCAACCATGCTTGGTTATTTAGCATTTTGTATTCTGTCATAGAGAGACACACGCAGTATTTATTTATTTGTTCATACATGAGAGAATTTGGTCATAGACCAAGGTGTAATCGTTTATCACCACTTGGAAAAGCAGAATTTCTATTTTCATCAATGACACAGAGCTTAGACTACTTTATGAGAACCTCTATTGTACAAGTAAAAAAAAACATAAAATATCTTCTCCTTCAATGCTATGATAATCTGAGCACTCACGGACATCATGCCTGCAGCCATGGCTATAAATGGGTTCTCGATTCTCTGCATTTTAATCCCATTTACAGACATTTAAATCTTGTCTTACAGGAGACGACACAGAGACATTTGCTGTGCAGAAAGAGAAGATGGTGTAATTGCAAGTCTTGACAGCTAAAAGTGTTATCTTCCTATTATATAAACACTTGTGTCTTGGCGACCGAATTTCCTCAACATTCATGAAAAAAGGAAAGGAGTACTCTGACCTGGGGCTAACAGATCCAGATAAAACAACAGTAAATGCACAAAAGGCATCGACTTTGTGTAGCGCATTATTTACCATTTTAGATCAATTGTAATTTGTGTTTTCTTAAGCACGGCGTGAAACATGGCCCGCAGCAATCTCAGATATGCGTGATCATATACGTGATGTGTCTGCTTCTATATGTGCGGCAGAGAAATCGCTCAAATCATCCATTAGATTTGTTTTAGCAATGCCAAAAATGACTTTAAAATTATTTCTCGATCATTTTATTGATGCAATAATATTAAAATACATTCATTTTCATAGAAACAAAAACACCTTTTACAGGTTCAATTGTCAAGTATTGAGTGTGATCCACCCTTACACTTGAACAATAGCACAACCCTGCATGGCTCTCCTGAAACTGTCTGCTGTGAATAGGGTCTTTTATGTCAGATTTATTCATGACATGCTTGGGCGTTACACGCACATGCTGCGCGAGTTAAACTCGGTGACAGCTTGCTAATGTACAAAACCAACTTTCAGTTACATCGCTCCAAATCCAAATGCCAATAAAAACAACAAAGCTGGTGGTGAGACTTTGCATAGTGTTGTATTTGATTTGCATAAAGGGAGTTTGAAAAAACAAACAAACATCACTTTGTACGTGCAGGAGTTACACGAACACGCCATTTCTCCCTGTTTCGTAATTTTCTGCACTTTCTCAGCCACACAAAGAAAAACTCATCGCAATGACTGTGCCGAGGATGTAAGTAAATAAGTCATTTTATCTACAACGCACTTTTCACAGATGAAATCACAAAGTGTTTTACAATAAAGGTGCATAAAAAACATAGAAACGCATTAAATAGACACAAGATTGCACACAGCAAATAAACAATACGAATAAAAGAAAATTGCATAAGAACACAAGCTGTACGGAACAAGTGAGTCTTCAGTTGCCTTTTAAAACGTCTTTAGACGGGTGTGTGGGACAGACAGACTTTGATTATTAAGTGAACATGAAGAGGTGTGGAAGGGAAGGTACGCAGTTGCCTGTAGAGGCCCGATATGTAATAGTGTGTGTTTTTAATTGAATCCTATAGGTCACAGGAAACCATTGTAGGGAGCAGAGAGATCCAATTCTGAATGGACTGTAAGTAGTGTGAAGAACATTATAGTAGACTATGTCTCCATATTAGTATGAAAGACCACAACCCTTAATTTACTAATACTGATTTTGTCAGTGATTGAATGTTGGTCCATTTGTAAAATGTCACCCATGGGTTTGTCATATTTGAACGCACTGCAGATGACAACGGCCCAAGATTTTGCTTCATATCAGGAATAATGCTGCCCAGAGCTATGATTAAAACCTTGGTTTATTTAGTGAGATTAAACGTCTCTTTTTTGGATGGACAGTTTACGAGTTAGCGAGTTCTGTCTTCTGTCCATGTAAAGCATAGCAACATCTGTTAGGACAAAAACAACACTGATCAACATACTGCATGCAGTAATCGCCTCATGTCCTTCCCTCAAGTTTTGGACCAGTGCTGTGGATGGGTTGAGTATAGAACCTGAGATAAGAATGTCTTTATCTTTAAAGTAATACACACAAACAAGGAATTGTATCATATCAGAATACTTTTCTAGTCAATGCCAGACTCTAATCCACTACCTAGTGACAGACTGAGAAAGTGATGACCACCCTTGATATAGGGTAAAAAGAACCGAATAAAAACACATTTTATACCTCGAAGTTGAGAGAGAAATAAAAAGATAAAAATGGCTGAGGAGAGAGGAGGCTCAGGTAAGGGCCGACAAAGGTTGACAACAGGTCAAAGCAAAGTACAGTGAAAAGAGTTGACAGGAAAAAAACAGTTTTTTGTTAAAGACAACCTGGCTAATAGCACCATTTGTAGAACCCACAAAAATGAGGCACCCTGGTGAGGTAACAGCTTCACAGTGGCAGTGATTTTAGCAGCCGAAGTTTACTGCCCATGTGACTTGTGTAGTCATCAATAATGTCTTTTGAAATCATAAGCACCAGCATATTCCCCAACATGCATGTGTGAGTGTGTGCTCTTCTATTATTGTACATGTGTGGAGCCTCTGAGGGAATCATCCGTGGCCATGCTGCTGCAGGGTTGAGGGCTCATTCGTTCAGAGCGCCATTATAACCTTGTCCTAAAGCATTATTTCCTCACTATTCATTGCCATTGGAAATAAAAGGAAATGGAAATAGAGCTTAGAGACAGAGGCTGCTGATTCCACATTGCATCTTTGTGAGTGATTCAGAATTCAAGGTGGGAGAAGTGAGCAAGAACAAAAGGCACCACAAAAACCTGAGGTATACGGCAGCATTTAAAGGAAAGAAAAGAAGGACGAGGAAAGCGAGGTGTTCACAAAAGCAGATGAATAGCGGGGAACTGCTCTAACACCTAAGACACTAAAACAGTCACATATGTGAGCGTCTTAATGAGAGACAGATGTGTGCAGCACTACCGTAGACAACCGTCTCGTACGGTCGCAGACCTCACAAAAAAGAGAGACGTAAGTGGGGGGGAAAAAAAGATTGGTTCCTTTTTTGCATTGTGAGAATTTGGAAAGGCAGGCATATGTTCAAGGCACCAACCCTTAGGTCACATGATCACTGCTCCCTCTCATTTTTTGTACTCATTTAAACTCGTAATTTCTTGCATTTCATTTTCTTCTGTGATAAGTAGTGTCCTGTCAACACCTGCCACATTTCCCTGACAAGTCGCTATTAAGTGCAGAGAGAAATTTGTTTTAAATTGAATCCTGAGAACCCTGTTTGCGCAACCACTGTCAAGCTTTTTAATTAAGGTGGCTGAACAAACATGTTTTGAAACAGAACAAAACAATACAGGTCCCTTTAGAGTGTCTAACTGTGAACTGTTGATAATGGCTGCAGTGTATTACCAGCAATTTACACTGGACAGGCTATACATGAATGGTAGACATCAAAGACAGAAATGGGTATAATAACCTATACATTGTCTACTGTAGCCTACGTATAACGCATGGACATGCAAATATAAGAAAACCTGTTCCGGGGGACCAACAAATAACACTTGGATGTTTTTTTTTCCTCAAACACAACATTATAGCATCACTTTTCACTTCATTCACATCATTTCTGTAGTAATTTACACAATGCCTACAAAGGCATCAAGTACATTAAACAAGCTTTCAAGCTCTGGCTTCACTCTTTCAGTGCAGTAGGGTGTTTAGAGCTTTGTCTCTTTGTCTCTGGAGACAACAAACAAACAAACTAACACCTGTCTTGTGCAGCCAAATTTAAAACTCTGCATGTGCGTGCGTGACAGTATGGCTCATCTTTGTTTTCACCAGACTTGTTGTCTGCGTGAGACATGCCTGCTTGTTTCTCATGTGTGATGCTCAGCCAAAATATACAGAGAAAAAAACGTGTTCATAGTCAAACTGACATCATATCAAGGCATACTTGAGTAAAAGTACAGGTATCTTACCACAAAATGACTTTGGTAGAAGCTGAAGTCACTTATTATAACATTACTTAAGTCAAAGTCTTAAAGTATATGACATATACTGTACTTAAGTATCAAGAGTCATTTTCCTGATATAAAATTTAGTTTTGGGAGTAAAAGTATTAAAAAAGGAGTAAGGATTGAGCCATGGTAGCTCAGTGGTAGGGCCAGTTGTATTTCAACTGGAAGGTTGTGGGTTCAATTTCTGGCCCTGCTGGTCTATGTGTGTCCTTGAGCAAGACACTTACCCCCATGTTGAAGCGAATGGGTGAATGTGGGAATGGCAAAACTATTGTGTAAAGCAGTTCATCAAGACGACATAAGCTCTATATAAATACAGACCATTACCAACTCTTCTTCGTCTGATTTTATTTGGTAGTAACGAGAAACAAAGATAGTTAGAGGAAACGTTATAAATAACAAAGTACTTGTTCTTTGTTACATTACAACACTATCGTCAATTTATAAGTTTGGCTATTGCTGGCTTTGGGTGTGATACTGAGGGAAAAGGCTAATGCATGTTACATGACTATAAGAGCAAAAGAACACTAGTGTAGCCTCAATAAATATTGTTTTACTCTCCTAAAGTACAATGTGGCGAACCCTAAAGGGAGACGCCAACAAAGGAAGAAGACTCTCCTAGATTACTAAAGCATTGACTTGCACCAGTGAGCAATAGCATGATTGATGTAGTTATGTTCAAAAAGTTATCATAATTTCTACTTTTGAAAGTAAATGGCAGTAACAAAAAAAAATCCTCCCTCGTTGATTTCTAATCCTATTTATATTCTTATATCAACCAAACAGCTTCATAATCTTTAAATGAAACAAAACCCATTCAATTCAATTAACTTTTGAATAAAACCCGAAATAATAATTGTAAATTCTGAGCATGGAAATTTCACTTTGTGCAACAAACAGACACTTAAGCGGTCACACTTGAAGCAGGAAGTGGGAGCAGATGACACACAAATAGATGATCCACATTACAAAGTCTTTATTGCAGTTTTTCATTGGCATGCACTGCACTCTGCACACAGCTTTCATGAATTCTTCATTCACTTGGAGATGTAATGAAGTCTTCATTGTAGTTTGGCCCATTATTAATTAGGAGGCTTCACTAAATGGTCTCTGGAAATAGTGGCTGCACGAAATCCTTTACCATTAATATTGCATTGAACTCTTTCAGGCTTATTAGCAAGGCTAGGTCCTTAATGAGCCAATAGTCCTTAGCACCGTCAATATTTTATCCTTATGTACCTACTGTATGTCGATTGAAATGGAAGTGGAAGCATTAAGATTAATGATGCTGCAAGTAGGGGTCAAAAAGTCAAAGAAGAGCTGTTTTCGAGACTGAAAAAAAACCACAGTTAAAGATGGATATTGTAACTTTGTAATTAGGTCACATTAATTGTGAAACATGTTCTAGATCTTTATTGACCTTTTATCACCTTTGCCACAGTTTTTGCTGTCGAGATGTAAATGCAGATACACTATACTGTGCTCAACAATACTCTTTAACTTTTTTTTCCGTCACACTTATTATTCTCTGTGATGCAGAGCAGAAGTCTTTCATTTATCCGTGCTATTCTAATCAAAACTACCAGCAATTACTGCCTGAGGAGAGTCCTGGAAACAAAGTCGTGGGCATTAATACACTCTCTCATGACACTCCTGGATTAAGAAGTCCGAGTCCACCTACACACATGACTAATGGGCTGCACATCGCTCACCCATGAATATGCATTCTCACCTTGATGGTTTCAAAAACTATGACTATACAATGAAAAGGAATAACAAATATAGCTTCTTTGTAACTCTCTGTCTCCAAATGCAAATTTAAAGCCTTCATATGCACAGAACTGTACTGTGGAGAGTTGCTTTTTGATACGTGTGAATAGCACTTTATCTAACAGCAGCCACTATTTTATATATTTTTTATAATTTTATTTGTATTATATAGCAATATATAATATAATATATGCATATGGATAGATAGATAGATAGATAGATCATAAAAATAAAAAATGTTATATATTTATAAAACACAACATTGGTTTGGCATTTCTGTTTTTTGTTGTCACACCAAAACAAACATGTTGTCCCTGCACCAGCGTTCTAGGATATAAAATGTTCGATCTGAAGTCACAGCTTGGATTAATTCCCGCGACATAATGAAAGCTGATTAATGGCTGTCGAGTGTGAAAGAAAGCACATTAAAAGTGTGTGGTATCAGAAACAATTAAGGTGCTGGGTGACACAAAAAGCAACCATAAATTAGAATAACCATGACCATTAATTGAACATCAAACACCCAGAAAGAGGTTTTTTTTCATTGTGTGTCAAAGCTCTGTCAGCATACAGTGCTAGGAAACAATAAAGATGTTATCCTCTACACAGCACCCTGACAGCTATTGAGCTGTCATTATACAATCATGAAGTCATTTCCATGCCTAACTTGAAAGCATACTATTATGATTAAAAACAAAAGTGACGTGTCAATCAATGCCGCGCCATTATTGCTTCATATTCTGTCTCCAGAGAGACCCACATGCTCATATTATTTTTCTCTCCATTTTCTATTATGATCCTATTACTATCACAGTGGGGGGGAATTTATTGTCCCCCCCAAAACCTTGGAAGAGACTTTGCTTAAACTTGTATTCTTGAAATTTGTAAGGACATTAATGTGTGAAATGAAGTACAAGCAATATCAAGCAATACTCCACTTTCACCCGACTACTGTGAAAAATTAAGAAATCTAAGATGTATGCAGATAAGTCCCGTAATACAACAAGCAACGGCAGTCGAGTAAGTAATACATAGTGATGTATAATAAACATGCATTTTAACTTCTATGAATGCATAATATATGGAAATATTGACTATAAAGATAATACAATTAAAATAGAATATGCTGTATAGACAATGAGTCATCAGAATATATACAGCGTGAGCTGATATTTGCAATATCAACATTGTAGAGGAGGGCTCCAGATATGCAAATAGTATGGCATGAGTATTATTATTATTATAAGGGGCATATTACATAAAATAGGCACATCATTGGAGAATACACAATGTTTTCCTAAGATCATCAAACTAAGGTTTCTTTGACTGTTTTGACTAAGAAAACATATATACTTTGTGTTTAACTGCAGTTTTTGGACACAAAATGTGTCTTGTCGTGTTGAAAAGACACAGTGGAGCCCAGCAGAGTCCAAAAGTAATTGAATCAGTAGTTTTCTTGAAGATGTTTCTCCTCCTATACAAAAGGGCATCTTCACTTCAGAAAACTGGAATTTAAACCCCTCGAAAAAATGTGGGTTTACACTGCATCCTGCTGGGCTGCGTGTTGCTATGGCTGACAGACCCATCACTCATTCTAAAAAGATCCATGATTTCCTAGGACAAAGGTTTTCAGCTCACACAATAAACAAAATAAACAAAGACAGAATAACACTGACATAGCACAACCAAACTTTAAACAGACCCAATCAGATTTGGAGTTCATGAAAACGTGTATGTGTGTGTGTGTGTGTGTGTATAGGGAGTTTTACATTATGTAAAACACACCTTCAAATTTGCATTGAGGTTTTTAAATGTGTCGACAACTCTGTAAATGTGAAACATGTTGACCTGATTATTTATAAATGTCTATAGTACACATTTGTCAGGTTGTAGTGGCTGGTGTTGTCTTTCTGGTCATTACTGTTTTGAAATAACCCTCCCTGCTGACATCAGCAGAATGAAAGCAGAGGTAATTAGATGGTATCATTTCAGCAAAACACCTTTACATTATTCACCCAGATTTGTCAATGATCCTGTTGACGGTTTTGGTTGCAAAGCTATAATTGTTATTGATGCCACTGCTCCCATGGAGGTCAAAGTTTTGTCTACTAAGAAAAAAGCAACGTGCAGGAATGCCACATTGGTAAAAGCTCAAAGAAGAGCCGTGTGTGGACAGGCAGAATGCAGGTTGTTCAAACAGACGGATGTTACTGTATCTATTAATTGGAAATAAAAGGGAAAGTCATTTATATGAGATTATTAATAGAAGCAACACAAATCCATACACCGTATTTGTTTGTCTGTTTGGAATATTTTCCAAGTAAGTCAAGATACTGTGCGACAGATTGGATAAGTGGGATTTCCTGCTATTGTGCAAGATGATGTGCCAACAATCCTATTTAAATAAATTGTGTTTAAAAGAAATAAACTTGCTATCTAATGATAGTTATCAAGGGAATCACATATGATATATGATGATTTGTGAGTCTCTTAAACATACATGTTCTTTTTGCTGTGATTATGAATACATTCAGGAACAACAACCCTACAATAATAAAAGAAAAACTGATTTTTTTTCAGGCTCAGCTCATAGTTTAGTGAATCATTTCTGAGGTGAAGCTTTGACAATTTCAGATTGAATTTATGAATACATTCATAGCAGTTACTTTTACCAACTAATTTGACTATATTTATTAAGACACTGAAAACTGGATGTATGTTAACGTTGATATATTTAAAAAGTCTGAGTTAGTGACCATGGATTATCTGCAGCTGTTCAAATGACACTATTGCGGCTATAAGTTACTTGATGTTTTGCAAAGTATGAGCTTTTGTTTGCCACTTCATCATCAGAGGTATTGGTTCAATAATTAAATGATTTATTGGTTAATTGTTTTGCAAAAAAACAACAACAGATTTTCAATTTTAAAGATAAATAGATTTGCTAATTGGCAAAAATATTAGGTACACGTTCAAATCTAATTTTAACTAGAAACCAGAAATAATAATTAAAGTTTACAAATACATTACTTGCTTATCCAATCATAACTCTGTTTGCAAGGAGGGTGCCTAACAGGATATTAATAAAATACAAGATTAAGTAAGATGAATGTTTTAATTGTATTCTTAAGTAAGCTGCATTTCACTGTTGAATTATACATTGTGAATGTTTAATGACAATTGTTTTATAACAGCTTAAGGGACACTCAGTAGCTTAACATGTCTGAATAGTTATATCTTCCCTCAACATTGGATAAAAAATGCAATTTTTAATTTTCTATATATTAGAAAAACAAAACAACAACAAACAAATACTAACAAAGCAAAATCACAGTACTATAGGACACTGGGGTGAACCAGATCTTATAGCATTGACATTTCCAGATTCTGTGTCTTTTGTAAAAGACACAGACTCCTGCCTCCTGCCTTATTTGACTTTGTGTGCTTTAATATGGCAATTCTGAGAAATCCACAAGGAATTCAATAATTAATGAATGTATTTATTTATTTAATTCTGGTATGTGTGATGTGGACATGTCTGAAGTAAGCTGACAAATGTTGATTCAAACCTATGTATGTGAGGACATTTTCGGAACTATAAAGGACTTTTTCAGAGAGTTGTTTAGGTTAAGGATAGATATTTAATTGTGATGGGTAAGGTTAGGGTAAGGCACTAGGGAATATGTGATAAATAAATTCAATCAGTGTCATACTATCTTGTTTGTCTAATTTTACACAAGCAGCCTTCAAAGGCATCTTCGGAAGGACATGACCCCTATAACCGGCTTCTTATTCAGATTTTTTACAACTAAATTATGTTTGGCAAACAAAAACATGTGACATTGCCTTGTACAGTGCAAAGACATACACTGTATGTAAATACTGTGTAGCTTGCAACTACAACTTTATTTTATGACAGAGGTGTTTTAAAAAAGAAAAAGAAAAAACATCCTTATGTCTACATAGTATCTCCAAAATTAACAATTCAATCTTGTTTCTCCAACAATGGTCAAAGGAGAAAAAAAGTGTGTGTTCGGAGACATTGCTGACTGCACGAGTTTCACTGCATAACTGTTTGAAAGACCTTGACTCGAACTCCACTGTGGCAAAATCTGCCCAGGGTGCATTCCTTATTTGCATATTTGTGGCTCTGCATTTTTGCTGCTTTCCTACATAAAAAGTATGGGTGCTAGCTAATTAGACTTCAAAGGGTCAAAGGTTACAGAGTTGGAGGATAGAAGGGAGCGTCCTCCTGGGAAGGACATATGTGTCATACCATTCCTTCGCATCAGTTCTCATCTATTTTCCATCTTACCTGTCAAATCTACCAGAACTGTTTAATTGGAATCAGTTTACAAATACACATTCTATATATTACTACAACATCTTGACATTGTGGTGTGGGATCATATATTATATGTAAAGACAGCTCTGATACAGTTTATTCAGGATTAAGCAATTCACGAGTAAGAGTGGACACAAAAGCTGCTCTAAAAATATAATATATAATAACATGCCTTTCTGCATGGAGTTCATATCAAAAAACTAACGTAAAAGATTGATTCATTTTGGTCATCTTTGAATGCTTTAGCATCCGTGCTTTCATTTCCCCATAAAGCACAAACGCACAGGGAAACCAAAAAGACAACAACATAACAATTTCCATGATCCCATGCCGACATAATGAAAGTATAGGTCTTTTGTTAATGTTTTGATTGAGAGACCCCTATTGGCAGAAATGATATACTGTACATATAAGATCTGATCAAAACCCTTGAGCTCAGCATGGTGAAAATGCTCAAAATACGCAATTACTAAAATCCATCTTTGATTCAGTTGTCGATGAGCAAATGTCCCTACATATAGGGAGCCTCTTCATGGGCTTTCCTCACAGAGAGAGGACATTCGTATTTGCAGACACATGCTACGCAAATAGCAGATTGTTTGGCATACAAGCAAACACATATTTAGATAAATGGTGCGTATGTCTGTAAGAAAATGGGACCAACAATCAATTGTTGACATTGCCTTGTACAGTGCATAGACATACACTGCAAAATGACAACAGGATGAGTGTGGACAAAATGTATTGTCCAATTTCCCAGCCCAATCTATAGGACATCATAAAGAGGGAAAATGTGTGTGTAAATGTTCTGGTCCAGGATGTATAATTGCTCTATTAATTGCATGATTTCCCCCCTCTCTTATATCGCTCCTCAGAGCTTGTCCCTGTGGAGCGATATCCCCCCTCTCTTTCCAGCCTCTCTTGCTTTTCTGTCCTCTATCTTGCTTCCAGTGGCCTGTGTTTATGTACTAAGGCAGAGAGCAGCAGTCTTATCACTATGAGAGATGGAGTTATCATCAGCCAAGTCCCATTGTCATGGCCCAAGACAATTTGAAGGTGGTGCAGTGTACCCATGACAACCACATCAAATTAGTCAAAATGAGACAAGTCACACCAAAAACATCTAGTTTTTTTATTTTCATATTTCATTTTTCTATGTGACTGTCCTAATATGCTAATCTATCAGTGGCAGTAGTGCGTGGGGGTGAAGACAGCGAATAAAATTCTAATAAGGCAGCTGCGAGGGTCACCAATCTGCGGGGAGAGCTACTTTATGCAGGAATCCAATTTAAGAGATTGGCTTAACGACTGAGTCATTGATGGAAAATCCAATTGTAATTATAGGTAAATCAAAGGTGAAAGCATGCAAAACACTTCCATACACAATCCTCTCTCTTCACCCCCCCAGTATAGTCATTATGAACAAGCTGGGTGTATAGCGTGAATTATAAACATACCCACACTTTACATGGCTGACAAGAGCCTGGCACTCCAGATCACACTTCACTTACATCATGCTAAGGATAAAGCTGCGGCTTTGTCATCATGTATATGTATATATATGTAGGTGCTTACTGGACCTTTTTTGCAAAATAAAAGTGATATTTCTCAAATTTACAACACTTGCAGGTGTTTCCATTGAAGGGTGTTTTGTGTATGAGCCACAATACTTAAGGTCTAGTCTCGCGACATCCCATTATTATTGTAAAATCTCATCCCACGAGACTCCAAGATGGCCAAAAGCATTTTCTGTTTCCATGGTTTTGGAACAGTGGTCTCGACTGCCGCTACTGCTGCTGCTGTGATTGTATTCAACAGAAGACGAGAGTATAGCGGGTGAACACTGTCCACACATACCGCGCCATCTTGTCTAAAGTGAACTGGTCATGTGACCCCACTACGTCATGTGTGCTGACGCCGGTGACCTTTAAATGCGGAAAAAGTGATTTTATTATATATCGACACATCTGAAAACCACCTCGTGAGAGCATAAAAATGTTTTTGCACCATTTTTTCGAAATGTAGGTGTTCCCATTACCATTTTTTGTATTGCGATATTTAGGTTTTGCGAATTTCTAGGTGTAATAGAATTCTTCCAAATTTTGAAGGAAGAAGAGCAGGCTTAACAGTTGAACTGGGCAGTGCATGGGACACAGGTCATGCCGGCCAGAACAGCATTGGATTCTTAGGTTTGTATTGTTTTGTGTGCAGTTTGTGTTAAGTTGTGACCAAGCCAACTGTGTCTATTGTGTTGAGAGAACTCACGGTGGCAGTGACAAAACTAAACTGTTTGACTGTTAGCACAAGACCAAAGAGAACTTTATCTTTTTCTATTATAATTACAGCTAAAATAAAGATTCATGTACCAGCTGGGTGAGCTCTATTTTCCCCATTGGGAAGGATGATTGTTAGGAGAGGCAACAAAAACAGTCAGATCTTCAAAGCCAAAGAAACCGATTTATCACACAAAAGCAAAGCAGTACTCGGAACACAAGGTGTTTTTTGAGACGCTGACATATAATACATTGTTTGACATTATGAAATGACATTTTAGTAGAAGCTTCCGTGCTTTCCAATTTGCTCTGCCCTCAGAGATGCACAGGTGCGGTAATTTGTTAGATTGTAGATAGAAGGCTAATAAAAAGCCAAGCTAGCAACACAGAAGTCATTTATACTGACCTTTTATTTCAGGAAGAAAAATCAATTTTCTGTTAATATGCTACTAATAAGGAGCCACCTTTTATTTGTCTGCCTCACAAACAGCGTCTATGCTTCAGAGCAGATTTGTGGACAAATGTCCCATCACTACATTTTGATTCTTTTTGGCTGAAGTCTACCACTTTCAAATGGTTCACTGAAAGCTGT
Source organism: Solea senegalensis (assembly GCF_019176455.1). Lineage (NCBI taxonomy): Eukaryota > Metazoa > Chordata > Actinopteri > Pleuronectiformes > Soleidae > Solea > Solea senegalensis. The sequence goes on from NC_058021.1 coordinate 12,428,360, forward strand.
AAAGGTGAATATTAATGTGATAGCCATAATGGAACT